>NC_139231.1:88073266-88561284 GCF_977018435.1 Lepisma saccharinum | reverse complement strand
TCCTGGTTGTTATACTTGTTAGGAAACATTTCAATATGTTGGTTGGTCTCACTAGAAATAGAGACAGAGGGTCTGGATTGATTGCTGTTAATAGCAGTAGAGGTAGAGGGGGGTAGAATGTTCTGCTGACTCAACATTAAAACCGCTACGACAGAATGTAACATAACACCAGGCGCATCGAATTTTTGCTGACGCGTAGGAATGAATAATTTCTACGCCATTTCTACGCGTCAGCAAAAATTCGATGCGCCTGGTGTTATGTTACATTCTGTCGTAGCGGTTTTAATGTTGAGTCAGCAGAACATTCTACCCCCTCTACCTCTACTGCTATTAACAGCAATCAATCCAGACCCTCTGTCTCTATTTCTAGTGAGACCAACCAACATGTTGAAATGTTTCCTAACAAGTATAACAACCAGGATACAGGGATATTTGGGTGTATTGGAACAACCGATGAAAAATGTGGAGATATTTTCCATTTAGAATCTGTTTTAGACACTAGAGAATTGGAACAATGTACAAATCATATTTCGCCAGCGTTATACCAAATGGTTCTTCGGGATTGTATTCAGGAAGCGGAAGTGTGCAAACAGGTAGGCGGTGGCGATGATGCAGTGTTACATCATGTTGAAGTTATAGAAGAGACAAAAAGGCGTTACCAAAGATTCAATATGGAAGGACGAATGGTGCGTGCTCGGTTGCGGGGGGCACCACACAATGAGAATCCGGTGATATGGGTTCAGGAGGGATTGCAAGAACTGGTCCAATATGTTCTACGTGATGTGGCCGAGCATGACCAAGTTGGTATTACTATCAGAAATGAAGATCACCCTGATCGCCCTTTTTGGTTATCTTTTCGGGAAGCACAGGCGGTAAATATGGAGATATTGTGGGCAGCATTGGAAAAAGTATTGCAGAGCAATACAACATTTCTTTCTGACAACAATTTCTATGTATATCTCCATCATGTCCAAATGCCACGAGGGGGAGGACGTGTTCGCCAAAATGCAATGAATGGGGAACAATTCTGTAAACTAAAAAAAGGAATTATAACTATTAAAAATTCCGATAGCAGGTGTTTGGCTTATGCGTTGGTTGTGGCAAGAGGTATTAATGTTTACAAAAATGAACCTAAAAAACGTTATCAGTATGTTAGACAACATAAATGTGTTATGGAAGAAGAAGTGGATAAACTGTGCAGAGAAGCTGGGGAAAATTTGAATGGTGGTGGAGGAACTACCGAAATTCAAAAATTTCAGGACTATTTATCTGATTTCAAGATTACCGTATATAATGGATTTTCCGGGAGTGATGTGATATATGAAGGTCCTTTATTACCTAGGCGCGAAACTTTAAATTTGGTGTACATAAACAACCATTTTAATGTTATAACATCTCTTACAGCTGCATTCTCCGCTAATTTCTATTGTGAAACTTGCCATAAAAAATATGATCATGTTTCTAGACATCTAGGATCCTGTACAGCTGTTTGTTCACAATGCCAAGAAAAGCCCAAATGTACTGTTTCAGAAACCAAAATAAAGTGCACTGATTGTAACAGATTTTTCTATGGTCAAAAATGTTACAATAATCATAAAACATGTTACAATAGAAAAAACTCTCTTTGTCAGACAGTAAAATGTTGTGAAAAATGCCTGAAAGCGTATGCTATCCGTACAAACAGAAATCCTCATATATGTGGAGAGAAATTCTGTGTCAGCTGTAAAAATATGGTACCATCTGAACATCTATGTCACATCCAAAAAATTTATAGCAAACAAATATCTTCTCTTATATCAAAAAAAGCAATGCTTGTTTTCTACGATATTGAATCGAGGCAGGACACAAAACTAGAAGGCACTGAAAACAATTTTCTGCATATTCCAAATCTTTTGGTGTGCCAAAATGTATGCTATAATTGCATTGAGAACAAAGATATGTCTCAATGGTGCAGTGAATGCGGAAAAAGACAGCACATATTTGATAGTACAGAACCTGTTTACAATTTTCTGCAATTTGTTTCAGCTCACCGCACCAAAATTAACAATATTGTGTGTATTGCACACAATAGTAGAGGGTATGATTCGCATTTTGTACTGCAAACTATGATCGAAAAAATGAAATGGACACCGTCTGTGATCATGAATGGAGCCAAAATATTATCTTTGAAGATGCACAATATCCATTTCATAGATTCTCTCAACTTTATTCCAATGGCGCTCAACAAATTACCGAAAGCATTTGATCTCCCAATGTCCAAAGGGTATTTTCCTCATTTTTTTAATACTTTGAAAAATAAAGAATATGTCGGATGTATCCCTGGTACTGAATTTTACGCTGTTGATTCTATGATGGAGAATCAGAGAACCAGTTTTTTGGAATGGC
Organism: Lepisma saccharinum; assembly: GCF_977018435.1. Classification (NCBI taxonomy): domain Eukaryota; kingdom Metazoa; phylum Arthropoda; class Insecta; order Zygentoma; family Lepismatidae; genus Lepisma; species Lepisma saccharinum. The sequence continues at coordinate 88,558,899 of NC_139231.1, read as the reverse complement.
ATAGTGAACAACAGAAAACAGGGGTAGTTTTCGATATGCAGAAGGAGTTGAGAAAATACTGTGTAGAAGATGTTAATGTACTACGTGCTGCCTGTTTGAAATTCATGACCACTTTTGAAAAAGAAACAACAGTGAACCCATTATTGGAAGCCATCACCATCGCTTCAGCTTGTAATAAAGGATTCCGTAAAAGATTTTTGAAAGCAGAACATATAGGAATTATTCCTAAAAACGGATACAGATGGTGTGATATTCAGTCTATAGAGGCTATTCAATGGTTGGTATGGGAGGAAAAAAAACATAAAATCGAAATCCAACATGCAGCCAGAGGACCAGAAGTAAAAGTTGGAGGAAATTTGAAAGTAGATGGATATTTTAAAGATCAAAAAGGGGAAGAGCATGTATTTGAATATCAAGGATGCAGAACACATGGTTGTGTCAAATGTTTCCCTACTTCACGTACACAACCTCTTCATGATGACCCATATGATACTTTGTCTTTTCGGTATGAAAGAACAGAAAATAAAATTACCAGATTAAAAGCACTTAACTACATTGTCCATGAGATGTGGGGGTGCGAATTTCACCAGCAGTTGAGAAATAACAAAACCATGAAACATTATGTTGAAAAACATCCGTTATCAATTAAAGCCCCCATAATTCCCCGGGAGGCGTTTTATGGTGGTAGAACTAATGCTACCAAACTACATTACACTGTGAAAGAAAATGAAACAATTCAATATAAGGATGTATGTAGCCTGTACCCTTATTGTTGCAAAGTTAAAAAGTTTCCAGTTGGCCATCCGGTGAAAATTTATGTGGGGGAAGAATGCCGCGATATTTATTCTTTTGAAGGGCTTGTCAAAGCAACAATACTTCCACCGAGAGATCTGTACCATCCTGTGTTACCATATCGAACCAATTCAAAATTAACTTTCCCTCTATGTAGAACTTGTGCCGATGAAATAAACCAGGCGGAATGTAACCATACTGCTAGGGAAAGAGCTATAACTGGAACCTGGGTTGTGGATGAAGTTCAGAAGGCAGTTCAAAAGAAATACAAAATTTTAGAATTACATGAGGTATGGGAATTCGAGGGTCACTATTTATATTTTGAGCCTAACAATGAAAAAACAGGAATTTGGCATTGAAAACTGCTTTATTGTTTTTCGAAGTATTCTCCTTTATGGTCAATACACTTTTGCATTCGGTCGAACCATTTGCCAAAGCAGTTTTTCGAATCTTCTTGAGACACCTCCATAATATGGTTTTTGAACGCATCAACGGCGTCTTCCGCCGACGAAAATCGTTGTCCACGCAATTTATTCTTGACATTCGGGAACAAGAAGAAGTCATTGGGTGCCAAATCAGGACTGTACGGCGGATGACCCATCAATTCGATTTTTTGACTGTTCATAAAGTCGGTTGTTAGACGAGATGTGTGACAGCCGGCATTGTCTTCATGAAGAATGATCCGACGGCGTTTGTTTGTTTTCCGTATTTGACCGAAGACCTCTGGCAAACAAATTGTTGTGTACCATTCAGAGTTGACCGTTCTACGTTCCTCTAAAGGCACAGTTGCCACATGACCAGTTTTCCCGAAAAAAACAGGCGACCATTTGTTTCGATGTGCTTCGAGCGCGAACAACTTTTGTTGGATTGGGTTCATCTTGAAACACCCATACAGCCGACTGCTGTTTACGTTCCGGCTCATATGCATATATCCATGATTCGTCACCTGTTACAATCTTATATACGTCTTTTGAAGCACCACGATTGTATTTATTGAGCATTTGTTTGCACCAATTGACGCGAGCGTCTTTTTGAGTTTTTGTCAAATTGTGTGGGATCCAACGAGAACAAACTTTTCTCATAGCTAAATGATCATGTAATATTTTATATATGCTGGTGGAAGTAATGCCTATGGTTGCCTCAATCTCTCAGTATGTCACATGGCGATCTTGCAGTATTAGGTTTTGCACAGCATCAATGTTTTAATTGAACAACAACTGATTTTGGACGACCTTCGCGAATCTCGTCGGTGAGCGAATGGCGGCCACGATTAAATTCGTTATACCAGCGTTTCACAGTGGCAAAGGATGGGGAGGCTTCATCGCCAAATGTGGAAGTAAGTTGATCGATGCACTCTTGTCTTGATAATCCACGTCGAAAATCGTAAAAAATCATCGCACGAAAATGTTCACGAGTTAATTCCATTTTATTGTTGTCGCGCAATCTCCAAGGCAACGTAACACAAATCAAGCTATTGACAAAACATTTGAAGTACGTTATGGTCAATAATGCCAGACGATTCCGTGCAAATGTCAAATCGCGCCTAACTTCAATCAGTGTTGCCAAGGCTCAAAATATAAATAGTGACCCTCGTATAATGTTGAACAATATGATCCTGCAAAAAAAATAGGTGGTGTTTTTGCAGAGTACATCAATACATTTCTCAAAGCAAAAGTTGAAGCAAGCGGCTGGCCATTGTGGTGTATTGATGAAGAATCCAAAAAAAAATACATAGCTGACTATTTTGAAAAGGAGGGTGTGTTGTTGGATGAAAACAGAATATGTGCTAATCATGGATTACGAAGCTTAGCAAAACTTATGCTGAATTCATTTTGGGGTAAATTTGGACAGAGAGAAATCCCTGGTCAAGTTAGTATTATCAATAATCCTAAGGATTTTTTCGATAAACTAGAAAATCCCAATGTTGAAGTACATCAAGTTATACCTATAAATGAAGATATGTTGATAGTTCACTGGCAATATCTCGAAGAATCTGCACTTCCATTATCGACTGTAAATGTAGTTATTGCAGCATACACTACAACACATGCACGTTTAGAGCTTTATGAATATTTGGATACATTAGGCGAAAATGTATTGTACTATGATACCGATAGTGTTATTTATATTCAAAGGCCAGGTGATGTTGATCTGCCTGTTGGAGACTACCTAGGGGAGTTAACAAATGAACTAGAACTCTATGGGAAAAATGCTTATATCAGAGCATTTTCATCCAGTGGGCCGAAAAGTTATGCATTTGAGGTAGTAAATCCAGACAATACTAATGTTACTACTGTTTGCAAGGTGAAAGGCATATGTCTAAACCATAAAAACAGCAGCACAATCAATTTCGAATCACTCACCAATGCTATTCTCAACAACACCTCCTCTTTAACTTTACTCAACTCGAACAAAATCGTACGCACAAAAACACATTCCGTTGTTAGTAAGCCGGAAATAAGGGTTTTTCAGGTGGTATATACCAAAAGAAAAAGATGTGCATCAAGTTTCGAGACTTTACCATATGGATTCAAACAACAGAAAACAGAATGAGTTAATTTTGTAATGCAGTGGAATATATTTTTATTAGATTAAGTTAATGCTATCCTTAGTAATAGTATATCTGTGATTTGGTCAACATACAAACTGGATACCAAAACAAATCTCATATTATATGCAAATGTTAAAGCTTTTCATTACCAAATCTGTTACTTAGTAAAAAATAAAAGTGAAAACCATTCATTTGAAACCATTTGCTGTCATTGAAATATAATTATGCAGCCGCTATAATTTTTTGCTTATTATCAGTGCAAATCTGATATGTTGTGCACTTTAATGATGGAGTGAGTGACTAGTTGACAAGTTGGTTCTTCGGTGCAACGTTGTAGGGTACAAACGGCTTTGTGCCCCTCTCCAACTTAAAAAAAAGAGGCCCCCACAGATGGTAGCCACGTTGATGTCGTTGTGGGGCTTTCTACAAGAAGCTACCTGTACCAAGCCCAAAAACTTATTTTGAGATGGCGAATAAAAACTTTCCATGCCTGTTGATCTTTAGTTTCCTCAACACACATACCCAGTTGTAATCGAACCCTCGACCCCCCTTTGGTTTCAAAACACATCTGTTTGTGCATAATGGCTAATCGAGACTGGTAACGCATTTTTTAAAAAATTCGATACTATTATTTATTTTTGGTTTTAAAACATAGCATACATTAGTGGTAAAGTCTTTGCATTGTAATCAAAAGGTTCCAGGTTCGATATTCGTTGAAACAGCTTTATGCATTACGGTTAATCGGGACTGCGTTAAAAAAACGCCAACATTAGCCCCTTGGTTGCAAAACTCCAAAATCACCCCATTTTCTATTTGTGTATCAAAAATAATCGGGGATAGTAACTCACTTTTTAAACAAATCAATGTTATTCTGCAAATTTGCCAGCATTGGAACACAAAACATTTTGAATACTAAACAACAATATCAGCTATTTTGTTTTGCTTTTTGAATATCTGTTCGTGCTAATCGGGACTGATAACACACTTCTTTTTTATTTAAACAGAAAATCATTATTAGGCACTTTGACAACAATTTCTATGTATATCTCCAACATGTCCAAATGCCACAAAGGGGGAGGACGTGTTCGCCAAAACGCAATAAATGGGGACTAATTCTGTAAACTAAAAAAGAAAAAATATATATATAACTAGGAACTCGAACCTGGAACCTTTCGAATACTAAACACCAGTCACAGCCATTTTGTTTTGATTTTTAATATCTGTTCCTGCATAAATACTAATGGGGACTCAACACACTTCTTTTTTATTTTATTTTAAAAACAACATCATTATCAGCCAATTTGACATTGTGAATCGAACCCGGGGACCTTTTCAGTACAGCATAAACATCCTATTTCCAAATAGTTCATTTTGTCTTTGTGCACAAAAAGCTAATCGGAACTTTTAAATAAATACAATTGAATATACAATTTTCACCAACATTGGGAATCGAACCCTCAACCACTTGGTTAAAACATCTCGCGGAATAAAAAACACCACCCGCGCCGCGCCGCCCCCGCCCCGCGCCGCGCCCGGTCGCCGCCGCCGCCGCCGCTAAACACAAAACGCGGCCGCCATATTGATTTTATTCAAATACTATTTATGCACAGATGGACTAATCGGGACCTATAATGACGGGACAAAACAATTGGCCTCATTTAACTACCTAGAAAATCGAACCCCCGCGACCTCTTCATTACCAGGCGACAACAATAACCACTAACCCAAAGCCGCCATATTGATTTTATTCAAACACTATTTATGCACAGATGGACTAATCGGGGACCTATAATGGCGGGACTAAACAATTGGCCTAATTTAACTACCTAGAGAATCGAACCCGCGACCTCTTCATTGCCAGGTGACATTAACCACTAACCCAACTCGATTTTCGAACTCAACCATTTTGCTGCCTTTATTTACACACAGGCTAATCGAGACCATTCAATATTGACATCGTCGCCTTGTAATCAAGGGGTCCCAGGTTCGATACTCGGTGGAGGCACATAGTGGTCCGAATTACCACTTTTCAACTGTAGCTCCAATCCTGATTAGTTTTGCCGTGCATAAAACGGACTTAAAAAAACTAACTCAATCTATCAATCAATCAATATTGACTCTACCAGGAATCGAACCCTCGACGCCTCTTGTTTTACAGAGCAATAACCTTAGCCGCTAAGCTTTCGGGGTAAAGCACCTTCGGCGCCATCTTTAAATCATTTCTTCATGTCTTTGAATCATACGCAATGGTTGCGCGCGCATTTCCTCCACACACACACACACACACACACACACACACAAACATACGCACGTGTTAGGTTAGCATACATCAAGAAACAACGTGACAAATCCATTGACCCCCTCCCCCCACCGCTTCCGATGTCTTCAATGTGAGCAGACACGTTCTGCTGACTCAACAATAAAACCGCTCGTGGCCCGCTACGACCGGATGTAACATAACACCAGCCGCATCAAATTTTGCTGACGCGTAGGAACGAAGTGCTGTCATTCTAGTAACGTCTTTGATACTACTAATACTGGTGGTGGTGGTGGTGGTGGTGGTGGAATTAGTAGTAGTAGTAGTAGTAGTAGTAGTAGTAGTAGTAGTAGTAGTAGTAAAGCCATTATTATTGTTATTATTGTTATTATTATTATTATTATTATTATTATTATTATTATTATTGGTACGGTTATCCTGGTAATTCCCTCCCCCGACAAAAAATGTGTTGTTGCACCTCTGGTATTATCATTTTCCGCAAATTTTGTCTGACAAAAATAATTTTAGTAATTAATTCGGTACAAACGGGGGGGGGGGGATATTCTACCTTTTTGGGGGAGTGCGTCATGGACCTTGGGGGGGGCCTCTGATTCGCACACTGGTTGAAGGGTCGGGAATGAAACTGCAATGGATTCACATAACCTTCCGGCTTTGAAGCTGCACTCTTGTTCGACTCGCGTGGGGTGTCGCATGAGGTTTAGAGTGGGAGTTCAGTGGTGTGGAGTCGTGTGGTGTTTCTCGTCGTTACTTCGGCAAAACGATATACCATTATGATCAGCTTTAAGGTACGTTTGTTTTTAAAAACTATGCACCATACTTAATCCTCGTACTGTTTTAGTATTGGATATTGTATCTGTCTTCCAATTCTAGCTATTTTAGGCCGCTTCTCTATTTCGTGGGTTAACTACGACGATGAGGATGAAGGATGAACTGGTAGATGAATAATAGGACAAACACGATGAGACACCCATGTCTTAACTGAGGTTCGAACCTAAGACCTGTGCTTCGTAGCGCGTTACTCTGGCCACGGCATTACGAAGCCAGGATTCGCAGGTTCGATTAACCTAGACAGGTAGCAGCGACGAAAAATAATCAAAATATGCAAATTCAAATAATAACCCTGCATGCGTGAACGTAACCGAAGTGTGTGCGCAGAAATGGGCAATTATCAAATTAATTCAGAACTGTTTCTTGCTCTTCCTTTTATTGGGTTGATGCGTAAGTTTCTAGCGTTTTTTTTTGTGTGTTTTTTTTTTTTGCCGTGGCAAAAGTATTTTTATTTGATACAAATTTGAGATGAACAAAAGACATAAAGTAATTAGTAATACATTTTCCTTCATTGTCTATGACCTAAAAAAGCTCTTGGAAAGCAGGTTTTGTCATGCTAGCGGAGTGTGGGTCTGCATTATTGTGTCGCAGCACTTGATGCAGTCTTCCTGGTCTACTCGCTGATTTGGTTGTTTTCATTTAAAGCGTGCGGTATCCTGAACCTTACCCATGGAATGCATAAGTCGCACGATGGTTGAATGTAGTGGCGTGCCCAAGGGGGGGGGGGTTGATGGGGGTTATAACACCTCCTTTCGCCAGTATTCCTAAAAAAAGAACGTCAAAGGTAGGAAAATATGACAAAATGAGAGCTGACTACCAAGAAAAAGTATACATAACCCCTCCCTTTCGAAAATCCTGGGTACGCCACTGGTTGAATGGTCACAGTTCATCACATTTGATAATTCTCGAGTTGACTGGTGTGGATCCTCGTGGATTAAATCGTTTAAACTGTCTTCATTAAAGCCCGATGGTCTTCCTGAAGGTGGAGAAACGCTTAAGTCAAAAATGCCCTCTTTGTAATGACAAAACCATTTTCTTTCCCTGCTTTCCCCGTTGGAATTCTCCCCGTACAAGGGACAAATGTTTCGAGCCGCCTCAGTTGCCTTTGCCCCTATGTTAAACTCGAACAGAAGAATATGTCGTAAATGTATTTTTTTTCACTGGGCAATTATTATTCTTTAGATTCACAAGCACAACAATGCCACTCCAATTGATGAACATTAAACGATAAACAAACTCCTAACACCGCAGTGTTGCCATACCAAACATAAACGCTACGAACTATGCATCAACCCAATATATTCATCGTCTTCTGATTGAAAAATTATTAGATTTACTCTCTTAGCGACTAGCTCTCTGGCATCCCTAAACACGAAGGTTCACTGATGCGACAACCTAAATCTTCATCTGTCTTTGCCCTGTTAGTGACTAAATTTCTTATTCGTAGTGAGTATAGAAAAATTTTCATCGAGAGAATAAGGAAGTCAATGAATCCGGGTTCGTAATAAACTACACAAACTGAGTTGTGAACACTTGAAATATTTTATGGCTAGTTTCTAACTTGTGTACATATTGATCACATTTCCGTATCATGTTATGTTTAATATTTTCAATCGAAGATTGTTAGATTTTTCCGGTGCAAATTTTCGTATATCCATTCTGCACACTTCGTAATTACATTGCAGTTTTACATTAGGATGTAAAATTCATATGGGTACTATTTTACGAAATAAAGACTTTTAAGTCAACAAATGTTGACAACGATAAAGTTTTCTGTTTCAAGGACATTTCTGGAGGCTAAAGTCATAAACTGGCTCCTCACGAGCAGAAGTAACTTGTAATATCTTTTAATCAACGATGTTTTATTTCGGGATATGCATTACATTAAACCTAACCTAGTGTCACCCTACCCTAACCAATAATGGGAAGGAGTCCAATGACATAGGATGGAAAGAGGTGGAAAGCCAGTAATCGATCTTCTCTTTTTTATGCAAATTGAACTCAAAAGCTTGCCTAACTATCGCCAGGGAATTCACTAATAGGAATGTGACGTTTAGAAACAATGAGGCAGGCAACTGTGCTGAGTAAGCAGACGTCACGGTTCTTTCCCCTCCATTAGCCAGTTCCATCCCCACCGTTAGTTAGGCAAGAATTCACATTCAATTTACCTCAGCTGTTAGTGTCGGTCACTCTACAGTACAGACTTATACCATGCTTCTACTATCTCTGGTGTTGATTAGAATGTATGACACAAAGAGGTGGTTCATACACCAGACATTCCACAGATCATTGCCCACTAGATATACTACTCGAATACGGAAACAATGGATCTGCGTCACATAGACGATATAATTCTCAGAAAGTTCCTCGTGAACTTCGTTATGCGAACTTTACTTTCTTCTTCATGCAAAAGATATGGAATCACTTTTGATGTCCACGAACTTCTATCTAGTCAATGTTACACAGGAGACTCAAAAGTTGCTGCTCTGAAGCAATTTCTACCAGATAACTCATGTATGTTGGTACTTGCAATCTTATCAAACCTTCGTGCACTTTGTTTTCTCCAACAGGAGATTTAAAGAGTTTATTTTATATAATTTTTGCACTTGAAACGGATCAGGATTCCTATACTCTCTACTCAATCTCCCTTACATTGAATTAAATTAAAGATGTTTTCACAGTGAATGATATTTTGCCTGGGGTTGGTACCGAAACCGAAACTACCTTTTAAAAAATCGAGACCAGATCAAGCTCTTCGAGACCCCGCAAGCTCATACCTGGCTACACCAGACTAAAATTAAGTTCAAACTTATGTTTATAGTTTTCATGTATTCTTTTCAGCAAAAACATTCCACTCGTAGATTTTTGTCGAGCGCCAGTGATGACGCTAGATTTTCTCCTTTGAGTGAGCCACTGGATAACCGTAAAAAAAATCGGTGGGCCACACCTTCATATGAAAATAAAAAAAAGGTAAAGTGCTCCCCTGTGCATAGCACCACGCCATGAAGGCGTATAGGGGGTGTGGGGGTAACGCCCCACACTTTCTTGATCCGGTCGTGAGTGGGGGTGATGTGATCAGCATCACGCCCCTGACCGCCTTTACCCCCCAGGGTTTCCCCCAGGTACCCATGTTATTCTTTTCTATTTTCATATTGATCCAAACACACAAGGTTCCCATCATATGTATCATACCTATGCACCAATTTAATTTTGATCTTTGTCTATTATATTTTGAGTCACTCTTACCAAGCCTTGGAAAAAAGGGAAAACTTTTACATAGCAGACACCAACACTTCATTATAAGTAATCTTATCAATATGCAACAAGTGTCACAGTTGTTTCATTTTATCAGTTATGTCCATTGAAATATGCTGTTATTGTGATTCATTTGAAGTAGCGGTAATCCCCTTCTTTGCAGCAAGCAAGAGAACAATTCTTGGTCTAAACTCTGACAAAGACATGGATGTATTATGTCGTCAATCAAATGCAAGCTATAGACAAGCGATAAGATAGGACACTTAATGTGTAAGCATGATTTCAAAGGGAAGCAAATGTTCATAATAAATAATTGGTTATATTGCAGTATTCCTAGACCTTTTTACCCCCTCGAAACATGTGTCTCACTATGTGGGTCAGGTCATTGAAAATTGAAACATTATCTGCTAATAATATATGTAGACTCTTCCACTCAATAGGCGCTACATCATATTATCTATATTTGTATTCTTTGTTATCCTATGTTGCATTTCTGCCACATTTGCCTGATGAGGTTGAATGATGATTAGATAAAATGATAAGGGATACAGTGACAGAGAATTCTCATGTTCAGGCTGGGACTCGAACCAGGAACTTCGGTGCCGATCGATGCACAAGATGAGAGAATATTTCACACATCTCTTTTTTCTTTATTTTGCTCAGGTATCAAATCATGAATGCATTGACACACGGAATCATTTGAAGATTTTGTTATAAATTTACATCATCTAACTCAAGGAAAATCTTCCAAGCTTAGGGAAAAATTTTGTTTGCGAGATTTATGAATATTGGAAAGCTCTCTTGTGGAAGGAACCATTTATTTTTGGATGAAGTGGTAACAGTTCTGACCTGGATTCCGCATTTTACTCTCTACTTTTTGAACTACATAATTTTTCTTCCTCAGTTATCCTGCTTGAATTCCAATTAACTGACATTTAGTTATTTTATCAACTATCGTTTGCTTTTTCCTTATAATCAAATAAACTAAACAATTGTCAGTTCCTAGAGAGCGCGGCCGATTGTTTGAACCCTCTCCCACGACGCCTATGCCTGGAAAGTTACCTATGTGTTCATGTAGAGACGATGGCAAATGTACAGTCACGGACATTTCCGGGTTGTAACAATCCCATGAATCGTTTCAATTCTTTGGGTTCGTGACTATACTCGCAGGCAAAGTGTCCACTGCTATTTTCGTTCTCTTTTCCTTACATCCTGCGTGTTTTTAAAGAAAATAGTTTTATGCTAATGCATGAGCAGACATTCTCCTATGTTTCATTGGGGGTTTTCATTCAATTCCTGTCCCGGGTTCGATACCCGGTGGAGGCACAAGTGGTTCGGATCCCACTTTAAACTGTAGGTCCAGTCCCGATTAGCCTTACTGTGCATAAAGTGGACTTAAAACACCAAATCAATCCAATCATTCAATTCCAGAACCTTGAATTGCATAAAACGAAGTGATCATGGTGGTGGATAGTTTTGCTTACTATTGCAACTGCATCCCACTGTGCCAGAAGCTCATTTCATAAATTTTACCAGCTGTTAATACACATGCTACCATGTTCCATCATGTGCCAGTCCTAACAGTAATGCAAGAGCTCAGTTGAAAAATAATGAGTTAGTACAAACGCATGTATGCAACGTATCAACCAAACATGAATAATTATGGAGCACTATGTTGTTAAATTCGAAATTCCGAAACGGTGTGGTTTCGGGTTTGACTTCAAAAATTGCATTGATGTCGCTGCATTGTGAGGAGGATGGGGAGCTACTTGATATCCCAATAGCAGCGTATCTCTGTCCAGAAAGCCATAGAACAGCGGCGATGGATATCGATCAATGAGAACTCGGGCAGACCTTCTGTCTCTGATATAACAGGAATTCATAATTTCACACATACACCGGGCATACATACTATATTGCTACATATGCATATTTATATTAAATGTAACAATAATCAGGTTAATTAAGTTTTTACAGGCATCATGAAAAAGTATATTCACAACCAAAATTGCGATATACCCTTGGTCCCCCTCGGTAATCCCCCTCATTATGAGTGCGTAACTACTCTTCCCCCTTGGGAGCCACTGGTGTATGGGTCAGCCTTACAAACCGACCCCTTTATTTGCCTCAGTTTATGATTCTTATGTGAAATTAATGAAGCCCTCACAAAGGAACAGCTATGCCCACGGCAGAACTGGAACCTGGGGCCGTCAGTGGATTACACGACGCACTCGGTCACCGAGCCGGCAGGGTGACTCTGGTGAGCTGTCGAGCAGTTGAATTTACTTCCCGAATACAAATCGGACGCAGCATTAGCAAGCGCCATCGAGCCTGCATACATATGCTGAATACCACAGAAACGGCTGAATTTGCAGAATTGGCCGCATTCCACGGTGGGAGTGTCTTAAGATCCTCATTCTTCTTAGTTAATTAGATAACGTCACTTCGAAGCAGCCGACTCTTGGGTGATGTTAGAACTGCATCATCCGTTTGGAGCTTCACTTGTCTTTCAATACTTTTGCTAACGGACATATTGCGGTAAGCATGTTGAATTGTGTTGGAGATCATTATCCTCTAATGTTGCGTGTTAAGGAAACCATAAGAAATATCGTTCTTGATTGTTTTCAAGAATTATTATGTGAATACTTTCTTTTGCCAGCAGAAGCAAGAATTTTACAGTACCAGTTCCACACCTGAGGTGTGTCTGAGGTAAGTCACACAGGAAAATAGATTTGATTGGTGTGAAATTTGATTTATGTTAGGGCTAGTAAGATTCTGTCTCTTTCTTTCCTTCCTCTCTTTCTGCCTTCGTTTCTGTTTCCTTTCTTCTATCTTTTTCGTTCCTTCTTTCTCTATTATTTCCCTCTCTCTGTATATCTTTTGCCTGCATTTCTTCCGCTGTTTTCCATCCTCCTCATCTTTACTTTCTGTCTCTCGCTATTCCGGTTTGCGCGTAGGCGCTGGTGTTTGATTCTTGCTCCCTCACTTCCACGTAGTACACCCTGGACTGCAGACTAACGAAGCTCTGGCGACTGGCCCCATGGCCAGTATAATTCTGTGTCGTCCTGTTTTTTGTCCTTGTTTGTGCTGAGCGCCCTTTTTAGCCTCAGCTTTTATCCAAGGTAAGGAAATTTTAGTTTTCAGACACGCTTTTATTTTTGTTACGATAAGGGGCTGGACCCCGTATAGTGTGACGGGTGCAAAATAGCCTCAGTGCTGACGCACCCAAAAAAATTTAATTCAAATTCAAAATTCAAATTTATTCTTGCTCAGTCCTCTATGATTTTGAAAATTTACCATGTATGGGCTATTGGGCTGGCCACCGTGGGCAAGGTCCCACTTTCGCCCATCCTGGTTTCGACAAGTGTCGGAAGGATCCAATCTTTTCCTCTTCTCGATTCTTAAACGATTGTCTCGTCTCGTATTTCAAGTCGAGACTTCTATCTTATTTCTCTCATTGTGCTAAGGCTTCCCCTTTAGACTAATCGCGAAGATGCGGACGAGAGGTGGTTGTATGGAACTCTTAACACTTACAAAATAACCCAAATCCCAAGCCTTTGTCCCAATACCATACCTCACAACTAGTGTAGAACAATGTAATCTATTTGTCTTGTGTTTCAGTAGTTGAAGAAGTGTAAGATATGCATTGAATTCTTCTTTACAAGTACGAACAAAACAATTTGTTTTCAGCCGGGCCTGCTGGGCCACTGAGGTTCCCGGGTTTGTGAGTGACCTTCCAATAAGTTAATCCCTTCTCTTCATCGTCTCTCTTAACCCAAAGTGGCGGACAAGCGAAATAAAGTAACAACAATACAAATATGAGTGCAAACAGTTTTCTGCTAAGTATAAAATACATGAAATATTAGAGTATTTATTTTTCTTCACTTTTCTGCCACTTTTGGTTGATCGCGAAGATTAGGATGGACGGTGATGAGATGAAATTAGTGAAAGGACAATCACAATCACACATGATCACACGCTCAACAAAGGCTTCGAGTCCACACGCCAGAGCCTCATTAGTCTAGTTTGTGACACTTGCCCGTAGTTACATTTGCACGGAGCTGAATTTAGTGACTGTTGCACGGATAGGTCAATGTCCATGACCGTTTAATTTGCGACGATGACGCTTGCACGGAAGTGCAGAATAAACTCGTTCCTCGCCAGAAACCTTGCGAGGCGTCTTCCCCCTCCTCCACGCATGATTGGTTTACGCACTTATCAGAGACTCCCTCGAGGCGATATTCGCTTGCACTATGCAGACCTTCTATGCAGGTCCAGGGTAGTGATACACAACTTAGGGAGAATTCACACTGAAGAAACACGCGACACGCGACATGCGACACGCGACACGAGTGTTTCACGCCGAAGAGACTAGATGCACGCGACATGCAACATGCGACACGCGACACGAGTGTTTCACACCGAAGAGACAAGATGCACGCGACACGCGGCAAGCGACTAATGTTGCCCACGAGACGAGACTTTGGCCTGTCTCGTCTCTTGGAAATGCTGTGAAATGCTGTCTCGTCTCGAAATTATTCGTTTGTCTCGGGACACATGATCAATCTCGTCTCGTCTCGAAATTATTCGTTTGTCTCGGGACACATGATCAATCTCGTCTCGAATTTTTAAAAGCCTGTCCCGTCTCGTCCCGTGGGCAACACTACAAGCGACACTGGTTTCTTTTCTCAGTTTGCATGATGGTACCGATATAATTGCATTAATCAGTTTATTAGTCACCCGAAAATAACGTAACAAGATACATTGTTACATTTAAATTGCGTCGTAAAATTTGTGCAAGTTATTGAAACTTTGGAGAGGCATGTTGTGCATGAGAAAACTAAGAAATAATATGCACTGACCTAAAACTGTGTACGCTAGACTTTTCAGCCTGAACAAAGCGAATACGTAAACACTAGAGAAATGGTTCCCAATCTTCGTGAAACATGTCACGGTATTTTTTTAAGTCAATTCCCGTAGCCGAAGAATTTTCCTCGTAAATCTTTACAGTATTGAAGATTTTGTGCATGAATTAACATGTACCTATGAAATTATATATTGATAAATAAATTCTAGCATAATCATAAGAGTAATAATAGTTTGATTACTTGTGTAGGATTGTTGACAAATATAAACATATGGAAGACAAAGTGGTAACGTCGTCTCCTTGTAATTAAGTGATCCCGGGTTCGATAACCGGGGTTGCACCTGGTAGATCCAGTTCTGATTAGTCTATTTGTGAATAAAACGAAAACTCACAACTCAAATATGATATTGGGATTATGATAGTTGTCAACCAGTTTCAGCAGAACATTTCGGTGCTCAGTATAGTTGATACGAGGGCACGGTATCGGGTCGTTTGAATGTGTGCTGCGCTAGCTCATGTACCACTTCATATGATTGACGATGGTTCGTTATGCATCGAAGAAGAGACACCCGAAAATGGAAAGCTACGAAGTATCTACTACTATTTCGTCGACCAGTGGCTTGAAAACAGAACTAACTATTCCAAGGCATATGTGGATTTGTTCTGGTAGACGCCACCGAACCAACAACGTCTCGGAAGGTTGGAACTGGATGCTGAACAATTGAGGATTAAAAGTGGTAAACGTTGTAAGTGCCAAAAGCGAAAGTGTTGGGAAATCGCATCGTTCTGCACATCAGCCCGTAAGAACGTTCACACTAGTGACCTCTTTACACGCCCTTTGAACTACTTAGAGGGATACCAGCCACTTTTCACGTTTACCACATTATAAAGCATGGCACATTTCACAGTTTAACGTGGAAAACGGTGTTTGAATTATTGTGGCACTTACAGCGTTTACCAATTTTAGTCTTCAATTTGTTTTCAAGGGCTCATCGGAATGTCTACACATTAGTGAACACACTCCGAGAAGACGCTGAACACCATGGCCACACTTACGATAGGATAACTCTCAATCAGGACGGCAAAAGAAGAAAGAAATCTGCAATTAGTACCGATAAGATTATAAGTGACGCCTTGAGAAAACTTGAAGAGAACAGAAGTGTGAAAAAATTTCTTAAAGCAATTGCTTATATTCAGAAATTGGAGTAATCGCCTGAAAAATGTAAATTTGTAAATAATGTACACAAATGGACTGTACATACACTGAAACCAGAAACATAATGAAAAAAACAAACGAAAACATGAGCTTTGAAAAGAGAGAAACAAAATGTATGGGGGACGAAGAGAGAGTACCTCCACGCGGTGTTCCCTGGAAACGGCATTTGTCGGCTAAAAGTCTCTCAAAACAAACAAAATTTCGAAAGAAAAAGTCATAATAGCTCGTGGGAGAATCGAGAGGGCTAAGAGAATCCCCCCTCCCTCCGTGCCGTCTTACTTTCCGTAAGTGTCCCGAACCCCATTAGTCTGGGTTTACTACATGGAAAAAGAGGTTGACAATTGGCTGCCTTCAGAAAGGATCACCACTTACACCCCTAGTGATTGATGGGGAGATATACTACTTTTGCTATTGATTGCCACGTGATCGTTCCAAATTTTGCCTACTAAAAGGTACAGCTTGAAATATTTTTTTTGTTGTTGTTAGAAACCAAATTGTTTTCTGTTGAATACGAATAGGAGTGAAAAAGGGAATTTAATTTTTAGTGTAATTCAAATTGTCCTCGTTGCCACTACTGTGCCATAGACTACATGTGTTGTGTACGCGTAGTCTAAACGTACGTAGATTACATCGTCATCGGCTTATAGTCAGTGTTTATTCATTCGCATTCCTTTCCAATCATCGAAAGTAAAATGTAGAAAGTAAACACGTAACAATCGTGATACATGAGTATTACACCTTACAATCAAATATTTCATATATTGCACTTGACAGTTGATATTGTAAAGAAGATTGCAAGGTACTTATCACAATTCAACAACAACACGTAGGATAATTCTATTTCATTTCTCCAACATCCATTGTTAAGCTCACACAAGTTCATGTGTGTGTGCGCGCGTCCTGCAAACAATTTTTTCCTCCATCCGTCTGACTGAAGCATTCTAAATCAGAACAGGAAGCTAGAGCACCATTGCCTCATTTTCCTGTCTACGCTGTCCTTCCCCGTTTCTGTCAGTCCTATCTGAAAGTGGCCTCTGACATTCTTATCGCCTCGGAAGGTCACGGACACGCTCCAGCGGACAGGATCTTTAGTTGTGGTTAGAGCTAACAGAGTGAAAACATGTCTCGCGGTGAAGACGGAAGAAACTCGCACGGGTGTTCTCTAAACAAGGTGAGTGTAGTAATTAGGGAGCATGTACGTTAGATAACACACATGCATACATATACGTATATAAGGTTACAAAAATTCATAGGATATAATGGCAACACGTTCAGACTACAACAGCTGTTTCAGGCATTCCACTGGTCAATTGTTATGCTGCACATACAGTAGGTCGGGGCCGGATGTGCCCTTTAAAGTGGGACCCGAACCACTAAAGAACAACACTTGGTTTCTACTGCAGAAATTAAATACTACACATCGAAAGGTGGAAAAAATGTGCCCTTGCATGTTAACCTGAGACTGCAGTGGCGTGCCCAGGATTTTCGAAAGGGAAGGGTTACATACACTATTTTTAGTAGTCATCCCTCATTTTGCCATCTTTTCCTAGATTTGACATTCTTTGTTTTTATGAATACTGGGCCAAAGGGGGGGGGGTTATAACCCCCACCAACTCCCCCTTGGGCACTCCACTGCCTGAGAGAATGAAATATTACTTCATGCCAAGTTTGCGTGAAAGCAAAGTTGAACAGTATTAGATTTCATGTTAGGCAGCACAAATGGCATAGTTTTGTGAGATGTGCATGCCCTTCTCTATCAAAAAATAAGTTTAATTTTGAATACAAAATAGTACTGCACATTCCGGATTTTCAAAAAGTTATTTTACGTAACATACTTGTCGTTAACTGGTACATTGTGTAACACCATCAATAACAAATCACGCTGTTTCTTGTGGTATATAAACTTCAAGTTTATATGTCTTATAAGGAGCGAATGCTTGCAAATGGTGCAACAAACTTTTTAATAAATTTAATCTTTGTAAACCAAAAGCAATAACTACTCACCATAAATTCAAGGGACGCCAGTCGTTTACTTTTACTTTCTTTCTTTTTGATGGATCGATACAACCTAATTCTCCCCCGCACACGCACCCTCATGTTTCGAAGATATTTCGCGATTTTTTTAGAAACCGGAACTCGAGAATTCGTGCCTTTTTGCGTGCTGCGAAGCCAGAGGTATCAGTATCAGGTTCAAAGCATGGATGTTTGTCCGGTTGTCCATTACATCACCGCACCGTCATCGTCGCAACTGACCAAGAGATAGGAAAGCGACGCAAAATAACTGAAGTAGCAAGAGAGAAAGACATCGTTGTAGACATTGATATTGATGACGCGTTCACTCTGCAATAAGCATAAATAACTAAACACGTTGTAATAAGCCACGTGTATGTGTGGTCAGTGCGACGATCTTGATCTCTGCCTGTTCTGCACTACTTCCCGATTGTTCATATAACTACAATACATTAGACACACACCAAAATCAAAAGGTAACCTCGGTGATTCACAACATCGTGAGGCCCCTCTACAGCCAGATTATATTTAGCTATAATTTTAGTTATAGCTGTTAGCAGTGCCCGCTCGATGGCTGAGCGCCTTAAGTGGTCGACTTTTGTTTTCGCCACTCAAGTTCACGGGTTCGAGTAACGGCCTGGTCATGGGTGTTCTTTGTGAACCAATTTCATTTTTATCAATCATCCTCATCGTCACGATTAGCTAAACGTGTCAGAAAAGTAACGGTAAATAAAAACACGAAGTGTTAGCAATGGCATGCTCGAAATTTCCGTGAGGGAGGGATATGAACGTAAGTGAGGTTTATGTCTTCTCTCCTCCCCTCCCCTCTTTCTTTCTTTTTGTGTTGTTTTTTCCTTGGAAGTCAGTCCTATAAATTTACCACTTTTCTTCATTTCTCTTTTTTAAAAAAATAATTCTGGGCCAAAGGAGAGGAGGTTACTTACTTATCACTCCCACCAACCATTCTTGAGCACTTCCTTGACTGTTGAGCCAAGTTATGTTAGATTGTTAGTTATTTCTGATGATGCGTTTTAATATTTTTACTACATTTCACATATTTCGCTGTTTTCACTTCTCGCCTCCTTTTGAAAGTAACTTTTTCCTAGTGGAGCCCCCTTGAAGATGGAGGCCGTGACTGTAGACCCCCCCCCCCCACTCCATCGTCTTTAAATCCGAGTATGATCCATGTCTTGCCTTGCTTTGTAATTACACTTTCATCGTTGATTGTCGCGATTAGCCAAAAGTGCAAGAAAAACAGACAAAATAAGAATTTACAATGCAAGTTGTTAGTTTTTCTCACAGTTAGTTAAGGTCAATGCTCTCTTTTTGTTCAGAAACATTTCCTCACGTATACTGGAACAGGGGCAAATTGCCAAGGTGCTGAAGTACCCAAACGTGAGCAACAACTGGATGGCTGTCCCTCCTGAATGTAAAATGAAAGAAGAAAAGTTTTCTGCTCCGTGCCTTTCAGTTTAGTTCAGATTGAATAAGCCACGATGTAACTGTACAGTGAACGTTGGGCTCTTGCCAGTGTGAGTATTCTGTATGCAGAAAGGGAATAGTTGGTCCACTAGCTTTGGTTGTCATATGGAAGTCCTTACATCAACTTTGGAGTAGTAACATTCTTCCCCCACCCCAAAAGATAGTAGAGTACCTTTAGCTCCCCCTCTGATATTTCTTTTATTTTAAATTTTGAGTTTATCGTTACAATGAGGATGAATGTTGAACAGCTGAATTACATGATGCAGCCAACACAATGACGCATGCAGCGACGGATGCAGAAAAAATATCATGAGAGGGTTCCAAGATATGAAAATTCTTTCCTGTCGCTTGTTAAAGCTCTCAGCCGATAGTTCCTCAGTGGTCAGAAAAATAAATTTCAATTGTTTTTTTTTTATTGTTTTTTTGTTGACGGCACTGCCTTCAGGGAAAATTACAAAACTATAAGACTGCTGGAGAGTATGTTTTCTATGTACTTGTAGCAAGCTCTTTCTTAAATGATGATGCTGTTGTAGAGTACGAAAATGGTTATCAACACTCGCGTGTGCTGTGCGATTAGTTACTTGGTCAGGTTGTAACTTCAACCTAGCGCAGCTCTGTCTGCACAATGTCACGAACTCCTAAATCCGCTCCTACATCCATACTGTATCCAGGGTTCTAACCTGAGATCTTTTGCGGTACAGTGACCATTGTGTCACGAAAACCGACATATTAGAGGTTTGTTAGAATGTCGAGGAAGCAAATATTATCTGAGGAAATGAGTAAACAAAGAGATACTTGTTTGCAAAGGAAGTTTTTTTGTTCGTACGCGCACTCAAACAGACGCATTATCTTACTCCATTACATGAATTCTCAGCTGTTTATGCACAATAGATGCATTCAGTAACAATATTATCAGCAATATTGTTAAGGAAACTCTACATATTAAGTACATACCGCACACAAAGTATGTCCTGCTTACCGGCAAACGCAAGTTTGAAGGCGTAATCTTGGAGGATAAGAGGCGCTCGAAACTTGGTGCCGATCACACCACATTACCGATGGCCGGAATCGGGAAGGTGTAAAGTTTTCCCCTCGTTCCTGCGTTCGAGGAACTGTACCCATATTGGATAACTTGATTGGATTCCTATGTGAGTTGAAAACTCACTAGGTTACGAAGACATTAACAGAAAATAGATATATTTCTAACTGTATATAGTTAGATTTAATCTTATGATATGCCAGGGACGGTCGCTACTGAATGAGCGAGGGTGGGCTCTAGCGCACCGTGAACTAGTCTCAGAGCGCCCTTCTGCTCATCCAAATAGCCACACACACAGATAGAAAGGCAGACACACAGAGAGAGAGAGAGAGAGAGAAATATAAAGATATAGTAAAAAGATAGAACAGAAAGAAAGAAAAGAGAAGAAGGAGGAAGGGAGGGTGGAAGAAATAAAGAAAAAGATAAGAAAGACCTGAAACAAAAACAGGGCAAGAAAGAGAAAGAGAGTTAGAACCGAAGGAAGAAAGAAATAAAGACGAAGGAATAACGAATAGGGAAATATATAAAGAACAAGAAAGATAAAAAGAGAAAGAAAGGCAATGCAAGAGAGAGAGGAAGATATACGAAGAGAGAGAGAGAAACAGAAAGAAGAGAAAAGCAAACAGAGAGCTAAAGTAGTAGAAGAGAAAGATGAGAAATGGAAAAAAACGAGAAATCAAAGATATGGAGAAAAAGAGAAAGAGAGAAGAAAGAGAGATAGAACCGAAGGAAGAAAGAAATAAAGACGAAGGAATAACGAATAGGGAAATGTATAAAGAACAAGAAAGATAAAAAGAGAAAGAAAGGCAATGCAAGAGAGAGAGGAAGATATACGAAGAGAGAGAGAGAAACAGAAAGAAGAGAAAAGCAAACAGAGAGCTAAAGTAGTAGAAGAGAAAGATGAGAAATGGAAAAAAAACGAGAAATCAAAGATATGGAGAAAAAGATAATCTTAGTAACTCTAATTGCAGAATTGGAGCCCACTAAAAAATACGTATTTCGTTCGTCTACCTTTGAGACCATCTGAAAGAAATACTATGGCGACGGTACTATGGTTACCAAGATAACCCATTTAATTACGTAATCTATGTGTGTCAATAGACTTAAGAAGCTTTGACATGCTGCTTAGCTTAATCATCTTAATTAGACACAAATTCTGCTAATTCACGTTTTTAGTACGTGTCATTAGTTTATGGAATTAAACAAACTTTTTGGTGTGACCATTGAAAACAAAAACATTGGACAATGGTAGTTCACCCCAACAATTATTTGATAAAATTGCTGTGAACAGTAATTATTAGGTCGTTAGAAAAATCTTTAGATACCATCTAGACTTCCTTTTCAATAACAATTCTCTGACGTCAAATAGCAAGAATAAATCTCCTGTATTTTGAACATACTCGTACTTGCACGTGATTTGTTATGTTGAAAGACTAAGGTGCAGAAAGTAAACTATTACTAATTTTGTGTGTTTGGAAGGGGGGGGGGGAGAATTCATGCTCTTATTTTGTAAATATAATTTCATCAATACAGAGGAAACTCATTAAGAAGCATACATACTAAAAAAAGATCATGCAAGTCAAAAGATGTGTTCCTGGCCTTTGTGGTTGGTTACAAGCAAAAGCGTGACTTAATGAAAGATCACCAATAACACACGCACTGCCCATAAAAAACTAACAAAAACTAAACTCTATCGGCTGCCAATCTTGAAATTTAACTTCGAACATCCTGTACAGATAACATATTCCACTTATTGCTCACACCTGCACAAATGTTTCTTATTTCCGTGTAGCAACAGTTGCACACAAGCTAAGACTAAGTTTCAACTTAATATCTCCCACCCATAAAAATATTATCGGTTTCATTGTCAGATATGTAGTGAAAAAATTGCGTGCTCAAAGAATATTCATAATAATCCAGTCCCTGGCCATAAGACCCGCAGAAATTTTGAGGTGGACGAGTTTTCTCTTTTGATCCTGTTAGGATCCAACAATTGAAAGCACAAGTTGGAGCCAGAGTTGAAAATTGAACCAAGCTTCATCTCTTCTTGTATTCTTGTATTTAAAGAAATTAACTGAATTTACAGAAATTTACGAACAGTTTTTTCTTATGTGTATTCCTAATTTTTTACTCTTTCAGACTATTTCTGAGCGTATGCTTAATCAGTTTGAGTCTTCTGGAATTAGGTGCTGTTACCCCTTCTCTTCCTTTCACGACGCCGTTGGCAATAGTGACACAAATTATAGCAACACAATTTAGAAAATGAACCATCTAGACCAAATAAAACACAGCTCATGGTTTCGAGGCACATGCTTCTTTACTTCAGTGCATCGTGTAGTTCACTTCTTGAATATGTTAGCTGATCAGAGCCGTGGTGGTCAACCGGGTAGGGCGTTTGAATGGCACGCGGTACCCGGGTTGGATTCCCAAGGCGAATGGTTTCAGGTGAGAATTTTTCTAGCAATGTCTCTGGGGGTCTCCCCCGCCTTTATTAAATGGTACCCTGGGGTAACCCTGGCGAGTAGAGGTGTCCGGATCGTGGTGCTGATCACCTACCTGCACATCCCACATATGCCTTCACGGCATGTTACAATGTGCAGGGATAGCTTTACTTAACTGGAATCATCGTCATTAACGCTTACTAGTAGTGCAGTTGAGTTTCACCTTCCCTCAACCTCTACAAATAAAACCCACAGAAGCCAGCAATTTAGCTTCGTAAAACAATGCAAAGAAGTGTGCTTATAGTAATATAGCCTATATTTCTGAAAAATCTACATTTCAAGTCAAATTTGATCTTAGTCTCTCGTGTGAGCTGCAACACGCCAAATAATGATTATAATTGATTCCACATGCTTATAGTAATATAACCTATATTATTTCTGAAAAATCTACATTTCAAGTCAAATTTGATCTTAGTCTCTCGTCTGAGCTGCAACACGATAATTATAATTGATTCCACATGCAACACGCCTATTAATAATTAAAATTGATTCCCCATGAACTCTAGATATCTGAATATTCCAAATAATAATTACTGATCCAACCATGGACATCTGCCGGATTTTCCCAAGGAGATGGAAACAAGCCCATCAAACACACACACACATACACACAAAAAGAGTTGGATTTGAACTTTTATCGTTTTGAGACGAATGTATACCAGCCTTGCGTGTCCTTGATAAAAATTATCGCAATTATCGCAAGTACTGTAATAGAAATGAAATTGCATGTGTGCCATATGTAATTTTTGACTTGCACACTCTCAAAAGTTGTAACAGGCCTCCTCACCCCCTCCTCCGGAACCCGCATGAATTATAGGTGTCTCTCAATGTCGTTAAAAGTTTTAAACTACACTGTGAGCGGTGGGACGTACCAACTCCCCTATTGTTGCTTTCAACTAGCTAGCTGGTTAATTGTCCTTAGTAGGCCGCTGGGTCATTCCCAACAGGAATTAAACCCAGGACTGCTGATCCAAAGATGGCAGCACTAACTGTTCGTTCACGGGAAAGGAGTATCATTTAACTGGTCACTGTCTAAACTTAGAAAATCTTCCGGACCTCCCCGATGGCGCAGAGGTAGGCCTAACGTCGCCTCCCGTAATCAATAGATCCCGGGTGTTCGATATCTTGTGGAGTGGAGGCACATGGTGGTTTGGATTCCACATTAAACTGTAGGTCCAGTCCCGACGAGCCTATCTGTCATATAGTGAACTTAAAACAAAAAGTCAAATGTGGGAAATCTTCTGATAAATTAGCACAACTGGCAACACTGCAACCACTTGGTTTCTTCAACATAGAACTTTATAATCTGTTTCCGACACCCGTCATCCTTGATTGTGACCTTCCGCCTGGGAAGTTATTTTCTCCCAAGCGCCGATGCTTACACATCTGAGCATTGTTAAGCTGTTGGGTTGATTCAAGGTACATAGAGGGGTTGATTGACGATGTAGCATCATTATTGTGCAGTCCACCGAATCAACCATGATGAGCAAGAAAAGCAGTGCAGTGCAGCCTAGGAGCCTATACGGAGGTTTTCAAAGGGAACAAGGGAAATTGCTTGCTTTCACTTTCATTATTTCCTTTATTTGTATCTCCTTTTACCATTATGAAAGTAAATTCTAATTCTGTTTCGAACTGACAATTACAACTGTAAGTTGATTGATTGATTTGCTTTATTTTACTTCGCTTTTTGTGCCACTTTTGGCTAATTTGCGAAGATGGGGATGAATAATGAAATTGATGAATGGACACTCACAAACATCCATGCCCATGCCGGGATTCGAACCCGGGACCCCTGGCGTCGTAGCGCGATGTGCTAACCACTACCTCGGGGGCCGGCAGTAACTGTAAGTAATTACTTTCTAAAATGAATAATTGTTTCTGTAATTCTTAACAAACACCATCTTGCATCAGTAAGTTGAAGTTCAATATGTATTTTTGTTATTTAGTGTCGCTTTTCTGCCATTTTTGGCCAATCGCAACGATGAGGAGTGATGATTAGAGGAACTGGAATGACGCAAAGAGTACCCATTCCCATGTCGAACCCGAGATCTTTGGTGGCGAGATGGTGGACTTAACACGTTCGGTCACCGAACAGGCTAAGTTAAATATGGATTGCAGACGTTCTCTTGTTTACTCTACAAGAGATACTGTAAGTAAAGGTAGATGACAAAATATTCATTGCCATGCATAAAGTAGCATTTATTTGAACAGTTGTAAAACGGACCCTTCTCGCCAGAAGTCGTTTGTGAAAAAGTCGATAATATGCAAGTAGATCGTTTTGTTATCGGGCGCATCGATAAAAAATCCAAGTTTCCAAGGTAACAACAATGTATACTTACGGCTACATTTCAAGATTGTTAGTATCAAGTACTGATCTCGAAAAGCAAAGAACTTTGGTCAGACACTTGTCTGACAAGTCTTTCTGAAACATACTCATTTGTGCGGTGCTTTCTTTTGCTAGTGGACTGTCGTTGAATGCGGATTGTGTTATACCAAACAACAATGGTGTTAACCAATTTTCTAGTAAGTTAGCACATGTTTTATTCAGTTATTGTGATTAGTACCATATGTGTGTCGTTCGCTTTGACCCTTTCCATGTTGGATGCTTTACCTGATTTGTGAATTAAAGTGCAATGAGTACTGAAATATTTTCAGGTAGATTCTGTTTAGGCGGTCATGATCGCTAGAAGTCCAGCGCAGATAATTCTGCCGTGCAATGCGCGACAGAACTAAAGAAGCAGTGTTGCTAATGGAGCAGATAGAAAAATCGCTGCGGTGCGCCGATGCACAGCTGTTACGTACAACAATAAAATTAGAGAATTCAGGTCTATCTAACGTTGAGTTTTAAACGTCATGCATTATACCAGGACTAGGATTAATATGTACTAACAAGTGGCTTTGTATGTAGCTACATACATATGGACTAAAAATTCGCAAAATATGAACTAACACATAAGTACAATTACCAAAAATTCTGCAAAGAAGACTTCTTCATACGATTCCTTATTTGAGTGATTTCAAACAAAATAAAAAAAATATATACGTATATATTATTTTTCATTGCATTAATGCACTGGTGGCGTTCTAACTTTTCACTCCCAAAACCCGTATACACTGGTATGGAACTGCAACGGCAGATAATAACATGCCAACGTGTTAAACCGCTACAATTGCACCATAACACTCCTCCTCAAACAGTATTATTATTTCCTCTCTGAGATCTGTGACAGTCGGTTGCCTTTGTTGTACATTTACAAAGGATGCCGGCTTCGACAACAATAACAAGTACATATACTGCCACTAGATGATAAGCTGCGCGGCTTTTTCTTTTGTTATGAACCAGGGCCGGCGCTAGTCATTTTGCCTCCCTGGGAGGTGGCAGTAGATGCCGCTCTATTTCGACCCCCCCCCCCCCGGTCATTACGCAGCAACGGAAAATTGAAAATCAATATATTCCTAACTAAAACATCAAATATAAAATAAATAATGAGACTTCTTATGCTATTTCAATACTATTCAGCGCAAAAGAATATCTCGCTCGATCACAGTTTTCAATAGGCTTATTTTTTTCTTCTCTTCAAATTTTGCCGTTCGGTTCGCCCTCCCCTTCCGCCGGCCCTGCTATGAACTTGGTCACCCATCAAAGCATAGCAATTTTAACAAAGAAAACAATATGTATCGCATTAAGCAGCAAAAATGACAGCCTCCTCTATGCAATTTCTACAAGAACACCTGCCGCAGCCAGAGTTGAATTGCTTAGAATTTCCCGAGCTTGGCTATGCAAGGTTTTTGATTTCAACTTCGACAGAACTGGAGGCATTATGGAATTTAACGTTCATTAGCAAACACACACTTTTACATACACACACGCAATACACGCACACAACGTCAAACCGGTCAAATACTTAGTATAAAATAAAAATATGGTGCTTCCAATCCAACAAAACTCACCGCCACTTTACCTGCTTTCCCCTTCCGTGACAGAAATAGTGCTTCATTATTACAGTTGGCAACACTAGTTACTAGCTAGCCAATGAACATGCACTGCATAAAAGAAGCAACGACTACGCCGTGCTATATTGCCACATTGCCGTCCCTGCTGACCGGTGGGAACCGCGAGCTGGAGCGCTGTTCAATTGTTTTCAATGAAGTTTGCGCGAGTGTGTCCAGGAATGGAATGACAATATGGCAACAATAGCGAAGGTTTTCGAGCAGGGTAGAACACGTGATGCTAAGAGAGAGGGAGACGAAACGAAAATTCGTTTCTACGCAACGGCAAATTTACGTGTGTGGCACTTCTACTCACTTTCCCCTTCCTACTCTCTTTCTTTTCCCTTTTTCTACGTATTTAACTTTTCTGTGCATCTTTATTTCTCTGCTCTCTCATTCTCTCTCTTATTCCGTTTCTGTTTTTCTGTTTCACTCTCTCTTTGTCCTCTTCTTCTGGTATTTCTTAATCTCCCTCTCTCTATCCTTCTTCATTTCTCCTGTCTTCTTTTTCCTTCTTGTTTCCTGTCTTTCTTGTCTGCCCTATTTTTGTTCTTGTTTCTCGTTTTCTTCTTTCTTCTCTCTCTCTCTCTCTCTCTCTCTCTCTCTCTCTCTCTCTCTCTCTCTCTCTCTCTGTATTTCTGTGAGTGTGTGTGTTGCTTTTACGGTAAATGAATCTTAAAATTTCTCAGCCTAGCCCACCCTCGCACACTCGATGACGACGTCACCGAATATTGATATTTTTGATATTTTATGTCCCTTTTCTGCCTCTTTAGTCTGATCGCTAAGATTAGATGAAATTGATAAAGTGATCCCACATTCCCGGAATCCAGAAATGGTTACTTTTGGAGACCGCTAAATATCCTGTCTTGCAATGAAAACGGAGAAACGTCAAGAATAGCATACGAAATTTAATTTTAGAATATGGCACGTGAGAAAGTGATGTTTGAAATGTTCAGAATGGAATTTCTCAATTTCCAAATGCGAAGAAAGTACTTTTGTTGTCAAAGACAAATTGATTCAGATTTTCAAATATTTTATGCAGTAAAGAATATGTTGGGTTGTTCTATTGTAGTCGATTTTACTCTCTCTATCTTTCTGTTTCTCTATTCTCTCTATTTCCTTCAACCTTTCCATCTTTCTTCCTCCCACTTTTTCAAAATTTATTTTTCTGTATCTTTATTTCCATCTCTCTCTCTTTCTCCTTGATTTTCTCTCCTTCACTGCACCATTTTTAAGGCGTATAACACGTTGTCTCCCCACCCGAAGGCATTACAAGCAGGTTCTATAAGGAAATGAACACCTGTCTAGCAAGTGCATCGTGATAGTGAGAGAATTGCAAATCTATTCATTTTCCACTCTTTTTTACTATTCAATCTGACTTTCACATCCAGTTAAGACGTTACACTTTTCTTTCGGCTAGACTAGGAAGTAAATTCAAGCTGCAACGGAATGATCGTAAGAACTTCTGGTCCTGGAGATCGATTTGAAATTTATTTCTGGATCGAAAACCAGAATGTTGAGAAAGAGCTTCTCTTACATGTACCGTGTCAAAGGAGAAAAAATCAATGCACATTCTAGAGACCTTTCAATTTGAATTCGAGAATTTATTACTCCATATATAAGTATTTGTGTTTAGAGAATCTAGTACAGTTTATATTGTTTAACAAACAATATAATTATTTACAAAAATTGTGTTTACAATGTAAGTATTATCTTGCATTACAATATTTCTAGATTTTTTTTTAACCTTTCACACGATTTTCTATTTTTATATAATTTGATAGATAGAGGTTCGTGTGTTATTTTGTGTTCATTTGCATTAACTGTCGTTTTATTTGTAGTCACCGGCAATAAAATGGGACACTTAGATCCTGAAGTAATTGCTTTACTGCATGGTGTTATGTATGTAGCCTAATTCTACTTCGGTGGCCGAACTTGCCATTGAAGATTTTCCATTGAAGTTCACTCATCGCCGTGGAGTTAAGCAACCCACATAAGGTCATGTAGGGAAGCGAGTATTGCAGGATCTAGGTGTCCCATTTTTATTGCTGCGTACTGTACAATGGCAGTAAAATTAATCTTTTGTATTTTGAAAATACGTATATTTATGTATCTGTATCAATATGTCTCTATCTGTCGCTCTTTTAGTCTCTCTTTTTCTCTGTATTTCTCATTTTATTTCTTCCTTTCTCTCCATGTTTTCTCTCTTCACGTCTCTCTTTCCCCTTTTTCTCTATTCCACTTTCTTTCTCCCCCTTCTCTCTCTCTCTCTCTCTCTCTCTCTGTCTCTCTCACTCTCTATCTCTCTCTCTCTCTCTCTGTCTCTCTCTCTCTCTCTCTGTCTCTCTCTCTGTTTATTTCCCTCCTTGTTCCCTGTCTACATTCTGTATCGAAAGCTTGAAGGGGATCTAGGAACTTCACAGAGTGAAATTTCTCAGTAGATCTGTTGCTCTGGTGGCAGCCAGTTAAGACATTTAAGAGTTAAAGAACAAAGTCCGTTATGGCCAGTGGCCTTACGCTATCAGAATGTTTTTGACCTCAAGGGAAAATTGTCCCCGCACACACTAAGCCTCAACTCTTGTTGGACGATATATCTTGCGTGACAAGTGTCCGGATCGTGTAAAAAGTTGTCTGTGTGCCGTTTCAAAGTTCATTCACAAAACTGGAAAACAAGCGAACCTTGAATTAAAGAGATTTTGAATATAGTACCGGACCGAACATGCACGTAAGTAATTATTTCGTTTTTCACTTTGAACAAATTGTAACACAGCTTTGGCAACTGAACATGGTCATCTAATACCCGACATCTTTTTAGAGCCTCTCCAATAATATAGTGGTTAACGCTGTCACATTGTCATCAATGTGTCCCTGTTTCGATTCCCGCTGAGAGCACATAGTGGTTTGGATCACACTTTAAATTGTAAATTTAATCACGATTAGCCTATCTGTGTATTGTAAAATAGACAATACAAACTCTGTCTTACTTCAGATATGTTAACTCGCTGTATCGAATTTACCATTCTCTTGCAAACTTAGCCAATTATATCTTGCAGAAATGGTAACATCTTGAATATTAATTGATATTTTTATGGGCCTCCTCTGAAATGACTTGTATTATGATAATTTAAACCGCGTTAATCCGCATAATTCGTTCATTGAAGATTTTTGCGCGTTACTCCCACTAAAACGCCATCGAAAAGCAAATTGAGCTACTTTTCGTAATTACTAACTGCAGCTTAGTGATTTTGTTTGATCATAAATGTCTTTGAAGTAACTTGTTTCAACAAGTTAGCTCTGATTGAGATGAGGAAAAAGAGACGAAGTTCGCAAGTGTGCTTCTGCTTGGAAATGTGGACATTGTAGGGGCTCATGGACGTCAGTGGGACTTTTATAAGGGGTTGTGGACGAGGTATATTTTCTCCCATGTTATTGTTATCCCCTCAAAAAACACCCTTCAGATACAACCACCACGTCACGAACTGTCATGTACAATCCAATGAAATTTTCCATTGTTTCTTAAATAAGTATCTATAACGTCACAGAAGGTTCTTGGCAGGCATTGATATTCTTTGTTCCTATCCCTCCATCGATTTTATCATATCTTCCTTTCAACACATTACATAAATAAAAAAATACAATTAAAAAAATATGCTTTTCATGTGTTTTTATGTTGGTAGCGTCTTCGCCTTGCAATCAAGGGGTCTTGGGTTCGATACCCGGTGGAGGCACATAGTGGTTCGGATCCCACTTTAACTGTAGGTACAGTCCCGATTAGCATTACTGTGTATAAAGTGGACTTAAAACACCAAATCAATCAAATCTTTATGCATATTTTTCGTGTGCATGATGAGAGTGCTAAAATGTCCACAAATTCCCCTTTTATAAACTTTGCTGTTCCTGGGTGTTACTTAGTATACTTACGCACTGCTTTCTACTTTGAATAACTATGGAGATGAGTAGAATGGATATTAAGTGAATGACTAGAACAGAAAAGAGGCAAAGAGAAAAGAGGGAGTAACGAAGGAATAGAGAGAATACAGAAGACAAAATCAGTTAGGAGAAAATTTGGAAAAGATGGAGTGAGGGAGAGAGACGGGGGAATAAGGGGCAAGGAAGCAAGACATGGAGAGAAAGAGAGAGAGAGAGACGTGGAAAAGGAGAAGGGAGGAGGTAGAAAGAGAGGAAAAGAGTGTGTTTGAATGTAAAAACAAGATATAAATATCAAAACAGGGAGGGGAAAAGGGAAATAGAAACATAAAAAGAGGGGAAAAGGGAAATAGAAACAAAACGAGGGGGTGGTGTTGAATGGGAGAAAGGGAAAGAACACGCCAGTGCATGTGTTTGTAGCGTACATAATGTTCACATTTATACATGCCCATTCTATATTTATCAGTACCTCTTCCCTCTTACTCCTACTGAAAATGTGCCCCCTCCTCTCTCGTCCAGTTTCCTCAAATGCGCAAACAACATTGCATGCATGGGTGCAAGGAGCCAAGTTAAACCCAAAGAGGAGTTGTATTCCGCCTTACGAAATACCTGAACACGACTGGGTCGGCATTAATCTACCCCCCCCCCCCCATTCCCTCCATCACCTTCGGTAAAGTACAAGGTCTACTGCATTCCCATATTTACTGTTTTCAATCTGCATCGAGTAATTTGCGTTGGGGGAACAGATAGGTTTGTTGTTCGTGCAGGAAAATCCTGTTGAGAGGTTCATTGTGTCGGCTCTGCGTTTCAATTTCTTGTTATCCTTGGGCTGTAAGCATTCAGCAACCTTGAAGGTGTAGTGGCCATCCTGCTTTGAGCATATGTCGTTCTCAGGAACTGCTGCGCCTACACTAAACTTAGGTGAGTCAGAAATTTATTTGAGGCAGATGTATGTAAATTTCAATTAAATATGGGTGTACAGAACCAAAGTGTGTATAACGTCGTCTTGTTGACGCTTCACAATAGTAAATATTGTAACAAGGTCGGGACAGTTGTTCGCAATTTTTACTTTCTTTTCCTCAATAGTAAACGCAGGTCTTGATGTTAGAAATTCGTCTTAGACTAATCCAGAGAAGTGCCCAATCGAAGGGAGGAGATGGAGTTCATAGCTCCTCCCTTTAGTCCAGTATTCCATAAGAAAAACGTCCAATGCAGGTGAAAAGCTGGCAACTTATGGAACTGATTTCCAAAAATACATACATCCGTCTGGGTAGTCTTTTGACGATCTCGTCATCGAGACTCTGCCCAGACATGATTACGTTTCTGATGGTGTCCCTTCGCCAGTTTCCTTCATTCTCATCGTCGCAATTGGCCAAAAGTACCATAAAGGCAGCAAATACAGCTACAACTCGAAAAAATTGGGGAGGAGCGGGCATCAATATATTCTCAGTAATATACCCTCAAATACCATACAAAAATGTATATTTGGGCTAAAAGAGAATTTATCTACTTTTTCTTGTTGACATACTTGTTTATTTGTGTCCTCACATATTAAAATAATATGCAACTGAGTTGCCACCAAAATTGATGTAACACAACACCTAATCAGGTTTTAAATGCACTCTACTTGGTGCTGTTTGATAGTCAATGGTGTAGCAACAACACCAATTCCGCATTGCAACAAGGAGAATGTTATACAAACCTGATATTTTTGTAAGACCATTCTCAGTGTTACTTTGCACCATACTTTTTACAATGTAGATACTAGATATACCAAATGTATTTTCATCTGGGAATTATTGAGACCAAATGTGTAAATTGTCTGAAGCCCAAAAGCAGTATTTCATTGTCTGAACTTTGCGAATGTTGTCATGTGCTTCTCTTTTACAGCTGTCATTCACACTGATGTATTTTTCTTACATTGCAGATGGACAACAATGGCTTTGAGGGTGAAAAGGGCTGCAACTCCTCGCCACAGCGAAACCATCATGTCAATGTCGAACTGGGCGAGGTGACCAGCACGGAGACCGTGAAGAACGGAACCTGCGTCAGTAGTGCCGAAACCCCAGCTACTACCTCGTGCCACCAGATGCTGCCAGAGAAGCGCCTCATCCAAGAAGGACCATGGAACAGGCTAAAATCCATATTCCTCATTGGAATACTCGTGCTCCTAGCTCTCTGGGTGCTCGTATTCACACTTCTCCACCAGTACGAGGTCATCTGACGCCATATTTCCAGCTGTTCAAGTCTCGCTTATAGATCTGTGATTGTTTCATCCACAACCGCGTGGACTGCATCAATTTTAGTACAGTGGCAGTCATATTGTGACAATGCAAGTCGTCCGACTACACGCGCCTTGAGTTTCGTACTTGGAGGACTTGCATTGTAAATGTTACGCAAGAATGTGAATGTGTGTGAGAGAGAATCGCTTCGTTGCATCTAAGATACAGACAACCAATATGTCTTTCGTGTCGTAAATTGAAGATAACGTCAGTGTGAAACTATTTGGGGTGTTAAGGCAACATATGTACAGTGCATGCGCAAAATGTGCCTCGGATTATCGATCAAATGCCTCCCTTATCGCTATCATCAGGAGATTTCATAGATATATGTGATGTTTATTAATCTTCTACGATTAACGTGGAAGACGCCGAAACTGAGAACCATCTGTGGATCAGTTTACGCATAGTGAACAGTGTTTTGGCAGTTAACTTTTCATCAGTGAAAAAAGGTAAGAGCAAAGGTTACCTGTGAAACGTCACTAGCGAAGTTCTTAGTCAAGCCCCCATTTTTGTCTAACGTACTTTGATCTAAAAAACGATACTTTGGAGTTTCTTATGATCATATATTTTGATTGCTTCTACTTGACATCTACAAAAATAATGGGCCCCGGCTTCGACCACCGGTAAAGGCAATTAGTGGTTTCCATTCAACCTTGAACTCTATGTCCAGTCACGATTAGCCTATCTGAACATAAAGTGAACCTTAAAAAATACTCATGCAGGCCAATAAATATTTTAAATCCCACTTTGAAGACCATTGAATGTTTCCTTCCAAATGCATCATCAAATGAATGTTTCCTTCCCAAAGCATACGCTATAAAGCTCCAAGAATGCCTTGCCGTTTCGTAAGTAGATGTAAGTAACACTTGTATCATGTATACTCTTTAGGCCTATAGATCTTAAGTTTCTACCTTGACAGCTAAACATACTTCACTCTTCCTTGTATGCTTTTCGTGTCTTATACTGTTCTCCGAATCGCCTTATACAAAAGTTGGCGTAGTAGGCCCTGCCTACGGCAAGTACAATACTAGACAAATCGTCCAATACCTTATTCATTCATTGTATTTTCCGCAACCTGGGGTTCAATTGAAACAAAAAGCACGAATAAACAGAGGACCTCTGCCCCAACACAAGTACAATTCCTTTCCATAAAAACACATAGAATGAAGAAGAAAAAGGAACGAAATTAACAATGGACAATTTTCGAAATGTTATTTTTGCATCTGATTGTACAAATCAAATGGTGTCACCAGAGAATTTCGTTCTGTCTGTCTCTTTTTCGGTGGTAATCTTCTTTTTCCATTTATTTATCTGTCTTTCTTCCTCCGTTTCTCGACCTCTTTCCAGCATTTATTTCCGCCTCTACAACATATAAAACTGATTCTAAAAGTTGTGTAGGAAAATTAGGAGGGCTCACCCTCACCCTTAGCCACTTCCATTTAGTCTGTCATACGATATTTGAAACAGAGAATTCCTTCCACGTTTTCACAAAAATGAAAAAATCGGAGCAATTCATTTTATCATATTTCCTACGCCTTTTTTTCAGAATTTTTGGGACACTTTTAGCCCACATTGAACATTTTTTTTCAAATAGTTGAAGGGTAACGATGGTGTAAGGCGGGAAACACTTTGGTATTAACTGCCCAGATGGAGTGGTGCTCAACAACATTATCTGCTGTTTCTTCACAAGAATATATCGCCATCTTTCTTGGTATTAATTTCCTATTTAAGCTATTCAATTCAAAACCAATTGTTCAACGAAAATATTAGTTAACACTTCTACAGTATAATCACCAACGGACGCAGGAGGTTTTTTTCTTTTTTCTTTTCTTTTGTAGAAGGCTGGAATTATAAAGGTAAATATTACATAGTTGTGTTCTAGGGGGCGGGATACATTATAAAATATTTCGTTATTACCATTTCAACCTTTCTTTTAAAGTCGTTCAAAGACAAAAATGGTAATTTCAAAGGGAGTTTTTTTTTTTGCATCAACTTCCTTGGTTTATCCCGAATTATTTTCTGTTTCATCTTAAAATTTTCCAAATTTCGGGAAAGGCTGTAGCCCCATCAGCTTCCCCATGCATACGCCAGCGTGTACAATGGTTTTACACGCGGTAAAGCGCCTGCTCCCGATATAGAAACAGGAACGAAAAATCCCTCCGTGTTAGGCCTCTCTGTGAGAGAGAAGTGAAATAATTCATTTCATAATGCAAAACACTTTTAAAACAATTTCAATAAACCCGTTCTAAATTTTCAAGTGCAAAATTGATTGGTCTGACGTTCTGTTTCTTCCGTAAAAAAAAATATACAACTTGAACTGAACTGTTCAAAAGTATTGAAGAAATTACGTATTCGATTCTTCGCTTCACCTTGAGTTGCGTATAATTTTACCTGATATAACTGACATTTTACGTCTTTATTTGCTTAAGAAAGTAAAAGATTCATGTTTTCATTAATAGATGGGGAACGATAACTTGTGAAAACAAAATGTTACTCAGACGAAAACGTTATATTTTAGTTCAACTGTAGTTTTGTATTTTTATAACAGTACACAATTCGCTGTATTTACGAAAATATATTTCGTTACATACTGCACGTTCACATGTTTGGTAAGTGTACACCATACTTCGAAGTAAATTTGAAAAAATATTGTTAAAAGAGACAATGCTTCGCTGCACTGCAGTAGTTTCTTGTTAACATTTGTAGATGCTTCTTAAGTGTTCGCGTGGTTGTGCGTGTTCATACATTTCGTAAACCGTATGTTATAAATGGTCACATGTTGACTAGCTGGAAGACTTTATAATATTTGTAGTGCATGGTGATAATAAAAGAGGTTCCATCGTGATTAAAGGAAAGAAGAATGTAAAGCAGATAGTTTCGCTTTTTGTTTGGGGAACCCCTCCCCCCTGCAAATTTCTAGTTTCCCAAGATCGGCATATGAGATTATACAATTAAGAAGTGTATTTCAACTGTTGCTCTACCCCTCTTAAAGTAAAGAAGTTAGCTAAAAATTAACCACAACAACTCAAATATCGAAATACATGTAGCGATATATTTCACAATGATGCCTGCCTGAAGTTCACAAACTGCAGTCATGTTTAAACCGAGCTTATCAGCGGATATGATATCAGATTAATGTTGTCAGCGATTATAGAAAAAAAAACTCGTTCTTTGCACCCGGCGTGTAATGATGACATGCATGCCTCCATGACAAGGAGCATGTATGCACTTTAATGTCAAAAGCCTTTGTTTAGAATCCGTCCAGACATATCTCTGGCACTCGAACTGCGGTCAACTGATACGAAAAGGATATTACAATAAGAATGAATGAATAGATACGGTTCATATAAAAACATATACTTATCTTCTAAAGCCAGGCACGTAGCCAGGAAGAGGACACGGGGGACTGAAGCTCCTCCCCAAAATCCTACAAATATCTTAATTTAAATAGTGTATAGTGGTAATAATTTAACTTTTTATCAAGATTAAACATCTTTTATAACTAATAAGTTGTAATATACTGAGAAATTCATGTTCAGGGCTTATACTCCTCACTTTTTCGCCTTTAAATGGCGGTTATTGATAAGAGATGAGCCCCTTCGAAATAAAATTCTCGCTACGGGCCTGTCTAATGCAGCAATGCACACACATTAATATTCGCTAAGTCTAAATCGAACACTTAAATAGAATTCACAGACATATTAACCCCAACATTCACTAAATTTGCTTCTCCAACCCCTTATAGTCTATACAAAAACCGAAGTTGACCGTTTTGGTACTTATCTACTTTTCTTCATATTGCGGCTATTTACGTCGGTTTTCTACCTCTTGGGTTAACTGGGACGACGAAGATAAATTATGAAATGGATGACGGGAGAAACTTGTATAGTGCAGGAGGCCTTAGAAAGATCGCTTCGCGGGCTTACAGCAGACGACAATATGGGGGTGTGCCTGCGGGAACCAATCAGGTCCGCGAATGAGCGAGCCTGGTTGCCACAGCTAGCTCGCTGCACCCTTCTGGAAGGGTGAATGACCTCTGCCTCTTGCTACCTCGGCCTGTTTGTTCGGCTGAGGAGCAGATGACAAGAGAGTATCGGCAATAGTGTGCGAGCGACGTCTGCTGTTAGCCCGCGAAACGCTCTTTCTAAGGCCTCCTGCACTATAGTACAACGCGGCACCCATGCATTACACAAGGTTCTAACCTTAGACCTCTGGGTGCATAACGCGTTAGGCTCACCATTTAGCCTCGGAAGCCTGCGCTAAATGTAACTCTACACCCCCCCACACAATTATCTTACCCCCTCCCCTGACAGAAACTTGTGGGACTCTTTGCAAGATTCCTCTGGTTACCTTTTGATATACATAGGTTAATAGGAACTGGATGTCTATGATTTAGACTCCGAACCACTCTGTAATTTGCCTCCACCGAGGATGGAACCCATGACACCTTGCGTTTATATATTTTTTTATTTTTGTAATGTTATCGAAGAACTGAACTTATTGCTTTTTATACACTTTTATAAAAACGCTATTTTATGTTAAATTTTAATTCCAAGTTCAAGTTCATCGAGTAAAATCACGAAAATCTATCTTTCATCATAAAAAAATGCTGTGAGAATTATACAAAGTGTTTTCAAGTTCATTTTGTAAGAGTTGATTCTCAACATTAGTAGAGGTCTATGTTGAAACTAGAAAAGTCACCAGAAAAAAATATTCTGGAGTAGTTTTAACAGGATCATAATTTTCATAATTGAATAGAGAATAATATGTATGAAAGGTTCGTAATTTAGGATGCCGACCTGAACACCATTGGTTCTTACTCCTCCCTGGTATTCGTCTAATCGCTATAAAATCAACCCTTAGTCAATTTTATATTCTCTGTAAAGGGATTATGAAATAGCATGTAAACTATTCCTGATTGATGTTTGGCTGCATTGCTACTTATTACGAAATGTTCAAATTGCGTTACATTCTGCTCATAATAACAGACCTGTCATTCAGTTATATGGCATTCTTATGAAGATAAGATCGAACTGATCTTAGGTATAAGCCAGTCGGTGACAAGCAACGGATGAAGCAGATAAATCATCCAACGTGGTACATCTGTCTCTAGTCATAACCGTTACGATGTAGTATTGTAATAAACAGCCATGGGCGTAACTTGGGACATAATTTTGAGGGGGGCAGAATTAAACTTGGGCCTAATTTTGAAGAGGCCAGAACCAAACCTGAGGCTTAGATTTGGGGGGAAGAGACTCGAAAAGTTTCCATCTCGTAAAAATAGCGTCCAGGACCGTGACGTTTGCGAAATTGCAAATATTACTCTTTATTACTTTGCTGCTCAGGTACCCTAACTTGTAAATTTTAACAAACTTGAAAATTTGAGGGAGGAGGGAGTTCCACTTCTTGCCTCCGCCAATTACTATACTTTACATGCCCCCCCCCCCCCGATACGACAGGCCTAGTCAACCCGCGTATTTGCGTACGTGTAAACTGCAGAGCGAGCAAAGGTACTGTAGCGTTGTAATATGCGCGTGAAGGTGAAATGAGCTAGACAGAAGGCTTCGTCGGTCGCATTCCTGCAGTGTAAAACCTCTCTCCAACTGATTCGAAAGAGTGCATTGGGCATTGTAATAATTGCCATAGAAACATGAGGGTTTCCGTGAAAATCAGGGCCCCTTCTCCCACATTATTTGTAACTCTCAACGCAAGTTGCTACTGCACTGTCTCCATACAAGCATTCTACATACCTCCTATCCCCACACTCGACGAAGCATCCCCCTAGCTAGGAATTTCCACTTCGAGCACTGTTATAAATTTCAATCTGCCATATGCTAAGGTGAATTAGAATATCAGACGAAGTGGATTTCTGTCTTGTAAATCTTGAGAAAAAAAAGAAAATTGTACAAAATTATAAAATTTGTTCGGCATTTTCTATACAAAATCAGTTTTATGCACTTTAGATATATATATATATATATATATATATATATATATATATATATATATATATATATATATATATATATATATATGAGGAAATGTGTATTCACATATAAAAATTGTGTAAAACTGTGTGAAATAAAAGTCGGTATTTAGACTCTAATTACCATGATCAGAACTTGCAAGTCAGTTGAGAGTTCATATTTATATGCAGAAAAAACATTTATTTCTTCAAAATTCGAGCCCCATTCATGACACGTTCTGTAATAATGCCCAGAATTGCATTTTAACCATATTTCTAAAGTTGGCATGAATTACTACAATAATCTAAAAAAAATCACAATTGAGAAATATATAAAAAAGCAAGATTATACATTAAGCTTTCTTCGCAAATTCTTATTTGTCGATAATATCTGTACAATATTCAAATACGTAAGGGAACTTGACGAAGCAGGCAAGATGTAGATACAATGTCTTGTGATTCTTAGATTGGGAGTTAATTATAATCTGTTGCTAAGAACGTTTATATCATATGTGTTTATGGTAATAACAAATATAATACAAATTATTGGAAATTATTTTTTAGATGTGAAAAATGATTTACATTATGGGAAAATGTATGATATTTCTTGTACAAAATTTCATCGTGCATTAGGACTAGCGTGGCCATGGTCGTTCCTGAACGTTCTTATGCGCCCGACTCTCCTCCAAAAAATATAATTTATTGTGTCATCATGCGTAGCCAGGTGCTCGGGGAGGGGGCTCCCCAGAAATCTTACAAATATTTAATTTAAAGAGTGTATTGTGGGTGATTAATTTTACTTCATTAGCAGGATTAAATCTTGTATAATAAGTTGTAATGTTACTGAAAAATTCATCTTCGGGGCTTCTATCCCCTCACTTTTTTTCCTTTAGATGGCAGGTGCTGATGAGGCTCCCCAAAATAAAATTCTGGCTACGAGCCTAGTACCCATAGAGAGCATTTTTAATGATTTGATCGAATTTTAATTAAAAAATGAAATATTATTGTAGTACTTGCGACTATTGTGAATTAAGTTGTAAGCACTGTAAAATTTCAATAAACTAAGTGTAGGTAATGAAAATTATATCGTGAGAGAACGTGCATTCAGTACTACATAATAATGTTGTTTTTAATTTCCCTTAACAGATGACAGCAATACAGAAATCAGCAGAGAATGACGATGGGAGACCCAATGATATCATAGCCCAGTTGAATAACACATTTCTCGGTTGGGACAAACAAAATGCCATCACGTTCTACCTTCTTCTGCTAATGTTCATCGTGTGGGCTTGTATTTACTTTCCTTTAACAGCAGTTTAAGACGGTGGCAAGGAATTGACATTTTTCAATGTTAACATGTCCAGTGTATATAAAGATATGTTGAGTGTATTTTTCTTACATAAAAATTGAAATTATATGTAAATAAAGCATTTATTTTGTAAATTGAGAGTTGATTTATTTGATTTATTTTGTTTAACCCGTAGCTCGACAGTCCTGTAAGGGCCTTGGCATATCTTCCGACTGCCAGTCTCCCACCCACAATCCTATCTAGAAGTGTGGAGTTCTTCAACCGGTAATGGGGTGACGTGGGGTCCGCACGTCGAACCCCCAGCCGTTATAGGAGATTTTTATGACCGGGTTACGCTACTCACTCGTAGCTCCCCAATTTCCTCACGATGGTGGATGGCCACCGGTCCTCTCCAAATTTATTAATGGTAAAGTAGATTCTTCTCATCTGCTGTCGAATTTAAATTTTTACGTACCAATCAGTATGTTAAGGCCCAGAACTGGCATCTTTCAAATTCCCCTTGGAAGAACCAAAATGGCTGAAGCTGAACCCATGAAGAGAATGTGCAAGTTATTTAATTCAGTTTCTAAGACTAACACAAGCATAGACCTATTTAAATGTAATTGTAACTCTAAGATCTATTCACTGAATTTTTGCATGTTTTGTTTTGTTCATAGAATTTTTGTTTACATTCAGCTTGTAAGGTTATATCCAACAGTTCAGCGTCATTTTTATTCTATTGCCTCTGTGTTTCCTATGTCTCTATAATCTAATAATTATATTCTTATCACGATTGTTATTAAATGTAAAATGTATATTGTCATTAATATTTTTTGTTAATTTTCTTAGTTATGATCTTGTTTATGTAATGGTGTCATCCCATATCGAACACTGTAATTGGGCATGCGCTTGTTGTGTTTCTATTAAGTAAATAAATACACAGGTCGAAAACCCAGAGACTGAACCCAGGTGGACTCGAACCCATGCCATCCCGCAATTGAAGTTCAAAGCACAGCAACTTAGACCGCACGGCCACGGAGGAGGACGTATTTTGTTTAAGTAACATAAATAAATGAAGTTTATACAAAAAACAGTCGAAATGTAATTTCATTTATTTAAGAACTATATCTGTGTATTTTTGTAATCGTTGCGAATGAAAGACTTGGTGAGAAGAGAGAGCATACAGAGTGTCATATACTGCAACAACTTGCCTCTTATAAAAAAGAAAATAGTTTGGTATTGACAGCTGAAGGAACGCGCATCACGGTGTTGCCATATCATGCGGTACGGTACGCAGTGCAGCCGTCTGACGCTGTGTCGAGGAAAACGTGTTATGAAAAGGAACAACAATGATGAAATGTGTTGTTTTTCGAGGAAAACTGAATAACAATGATGAATTGTTTCCTTTCTTCATTTCCATTTCCCTTACAACATGAACGAATTAACGAAACGAGCATTGTTTACAGGTTACCTTTTCAATAATAATTTATTTCCGAAGTTGCCGTTAAAGTCTTATATTATACCGCAACTGAATTGCACAAAGTCCAGTTGGTGGGGCGTCTGACTTTCACGCGTGAGACCCGCGGTGGTTTGTGGAACTTTTTCAAAATATCCCGAGCGGCTCCGGAGTCGACTCAGCACAAGTGAGTACCTGGGGCAAACCTGCGGTAAAGGCGGTTGGTGAAGCACATCACCTCCATAATATTGCCTAGGTCGAGGTCGAAAATGTGTGGAGCTCTTCCTCCACATCCCCTTTTTTGATTTGATTTAGTTTATTTTACTTCGCGTTTTGTGCCTCTTGGTTAATTTCCGAAGATGGGGATGAGTGATGAAAGGATGAAATTGATGAATGGACATTCACAAACAACCAAGCCCAACCGGGATTCGAACCCGGGACCCTTGGCGTCGCAGCGCGATGTGCTAACCACTTTTTTTTTTTTTAAAAAAAAAAAAGGAAAGCCCCCTAAGCGGAAGCTTCCCCCATCACATTCACTCATATCATTTCATTCACATTTCTATTTCAGGACTTTTTCAGGACAGACAATCAGAAATACCCATGCCTTACCCGGGACTCGTACCCGGAACCCCTGGCGTTGTAGCGCGCTCTGCTAACCACTTCGCCACGGAGGTCGACATCACTCGGCCACAGGGTCGGGCACCTCCACATCCCCATATGCCTCCATACTTTACTTTATTTTGCGTCCATTATTTTTTTTTTTGTATGAGAATCCCAGATATTTTATGACTGTCCTTAAAGATGTTTCCCCACCTTGAAAAAATGCCGAAACTTTCAACGAAACGCGCAG
The DNA here is from genome assembly GCF_977018435.1 of Lepisma saccharinum. Classification (NCBI taxonomy): domain Eukaryota; kingdom Metazoa; phylum Arthropoda; class Insecta; order Zygentoma; family Lepismatidae; genus Lepisma; species Lepisma saccharinum. Next base: position 88,516,322 of record NC_139231.1, on the reverse strand, counting down.
TTTGCCAACAGTGGGATGATCTTTCCTCCTATAATAAGAGTAAATATGGCGACGAATAGCAAGCATCTTGTTGAAATGTATCTAAATTTGTCACGCGTTTACTGATATTCCTCTTATTTCCTGCGGTTTCCAATTTTGAAGCCTCGCATTTATTTATTTATTTATTTCTACCACATTATATTTTTCTTTCCCTATGGTAACAATAGTGTTCTTAGACACGCCGAAAGCAGCATCAGTCCTGTCCAGAACTTTATTTACAGAAATGATTTGGACCCCCATTGTTTTTCTCTTGCTCAAATTATTTGCGCTCAGAACAAACCATCTCCCGCGTTTGTCCTTTGAGAAGAATTCCTTTTTCTTTTAGTGCATGGCCTCGTTGGTACATTGTCATCTCGAGTATTGCCTCCTGTGCTTGACATTCTTCACACAAGCTCACAACACACTCAAGCAGAACACAGAAAATTATGTACAAAAAATAACACACTAAAACAACACGCTATATACAACAGAGAATACTCTAAATTCAATAAACACTAAACAAACGGACCGGTTAAAATATCACAGCAACGCAACAAACAACACGTCCTGTCCCAACAACATGAAATCTGATCGCAGGAAGAATCGCCCGATAAGCGGCAACACCGAGATAAACGTTTTCTGTTGCTAGGTAATCAGGTCTTGGGTGAAGCACTGGGATGATTTTGATTGGCTTGCATACCAGCAACCCACACTCACGCAGTGAGGTAGACCCGATTTCAACATGTGCTTCCCAAGCGTCAATACCAAAGTAATTTTGCGGCAGGTATAGGTAGGATACGTTATGAATAGGATACATTGGCGTCCGTGGAATATTTTAACTTCCTGGAGAACGAAAGCCTAAAATTGTCTCGCACAATTATTTCACTTCAGTCACAGTAATTTGGGCATCTCCAATGGCGTAGTTGTAGCGTCGTCGCCTTGTAATCAAGGAGTCCCGGGTTCGATACTCGGTGGAGGCACATAGTGGTTCGGATTCCACTTTAAACTGTAGGTCCATTCCCTATTAACCTTCTTGTGCATAAAGTGGACTTAAAACACCAGCTCAATCAAGCATGCATGCAACAGTAATTGTTTACAAAAATATCTGAACTGTGAACCCTACGTAGGAAATATAATTTCAAAATATTCAAAATTCTACTGCGTATTTTATTTTTACACCACTGAAGTGGAAATATCAGGATTGTTGCTATGCTTCAAGATCCTAACTTTTTTTTCTTCTAAAATGAAGAAACTGCACTTAGATTCTTCGCCATATTTTGCCTCTATTCCTGTAGCCGAAGGAAATGTGTGGTTTATATTTTCAAATATATGTTGGAGACAGTATAATTGTTATAATCATGACGGTGATGATCAGTGATGGTTAGATGAAATAGATGAAGGAACACTCGCAAATAATAATATCCTATGCCCAGACCAGGACTCGAACCAGAGAACTTGGTTGGCGAAAGAAAGTTGACCTCTGTCACCAAGCCTGCAAAAATAATTTATTTATTCATCAAAACACATAAAACAAACATGTAATCTTAAGTGTAGCCCTACTGCCAATTAAAAATAATGTAATTTAGTTTATTTCTCAGTGCTTGATTGATTGATTGATTTAGTTTATTTTACTTCGCGTTTTGTGCCTCTTGGCTAATTTGCGAAGATGGGGATGAGTGATGAAATGATGAAATTGATGAATGGACATTCACAAACAACCAAGCCCGACCGGGATTCGAACCCGGGACCCTTAGCGTCGCAGCGCGATGTGCTAACCACTTTTTTTTTTTTAAAAAAAAAAGGAAATACCCCCTACACGGAGGTATCCCCCACCATTCACTCTTTTTATCACTTTTACACTTTTCAATTCTTACATTTTTCTTTGTTTCTTATCAACTGGACGAACACAAATACCCATGCCTTACCCGGGACTCGAACCCAGAACCCCTGGCGTTGTAGCGCGCTCTGCTAACCACTTCGCCACGGAGGTCGACACCACTCGGCCACAGGGTCGGGCAATTTCTCAGTGCTAAAATAGTCTTAACCAAAAATTTCCACTTCGAACACTACATGAGACAAAGAATGGTTCTAATGCATTGCCATATCAGTTACTTCTCTAAACACAGTCCGGTCCGGAAGATGGACAAGGAGCTAAAATTATATATTCTTCGCCCACAAAATTTCATCTCGTTTACAGTAATTTGCGTATACTGTATAATACTGGTCGTCACATTAATGCAATAATTTCAAACTGAAGCACCGTTTTTAAAGAAGGTACCATTGCTTTGGAGGGGGGAGGGAATCCTGTGGATGTCTGCGGCGATAGCTGGAGAAAAAGGTTGTTATCTGCCACTGAAACCAAGGCAAAGTTCCAATTTGAAACAAAGAGGAGAAGGTAGTGTTGTAGAACTCTCTCTTTCCTAAAATATATGTACTGCCGTCCAGTCTGATAAAGCGGTGCATCGTTCAAAATATTGGGAGAATCACAGTAGCAATACGGCCTCCCCGATGGCGCAGTGGTAGCGTCGTCGCCTTGTAATCAAGGGGTCCCGGGTTCGATACCCGGTGGAGGTTCGGATCCCACTTTAAAACTGTAGGTCCAGTCCCAATTAGCCTTACTGTGCATAAAGTGGACTTAAAAACAACAAATCAACCAAATCACAGTAGCAATACGTTTGCACCAAAAGTACAGAGAAAGTGATAGTTATTAACAGATAACACGTACGTAGTTACGTACATTGCCAACAGGTACCGCTGAAGTAGTTGCGTTGCATGTTTAAGCGGTACGCACCTGCCATCTACTGAAGAAATAATAAAACTTTGTTGTTCAGCTTTCACTTTAAAATATTTTCATTACTCAAAAATTCAGGGTTTATTTTTGTATTTTCTTTATTTTATGTTGCCTTTCTACTGCTTTTTCTTAATCGTGACAAATGCTGATTAGATTAAATTAATGAAGAATACTCATGTTAAAGCAGGAACTCGGGCCAGAACCACTCAACGCACTATACACACACACACACATACACATGTCAAGCTCTTGTAAATTTGCCCCGACCTCCATGGCGTGGTGGTTAGCACAGCAGGCTACGGGTGCCAGGGGCTCCAGATTTGAATCTCGGTTCGGACGTGGGTGTTCTTTGAGGGTGTCCCTTCATCAATTTCATCATATCACCACTCCTCCTGATCTTCGTGATTATCCAAAAGTGGCACATAAGCGAAGTAAAAAATAAACCAAATCCAAAATCAAATAAATTTTGTACATATGCGTACATTTGAACATTGAAAGAAATTCGGTCTGTGGGTACAGTTCTGATTTAATTATTTTCATCGTCTCCAAAACCTCGTCGCGTTTTTAGTTTTACTTTTAGCTGTCTAGGGGTTTGGCGGTTCCTGAAAGAGGCCCATGTAGGTACCCAAAGAAAAAGTATTTCCTTCCGTATCTTCACATGGTAGAGTTCGAATAGTAGACATATGGCTCTACGCGTTCATCGAGGGGTTTAGCTTAAGAATATTCCTGAGCGGGGCCAAGTCCATATAAGTACCCGCAGAAGAAAGTGCCCCCCTTCATCGCTCCTCTGGGTTGAGCTTCGTATACTAGACGTCGCAACAGCCTCAAGTATCGAGAATATTTTGCATATCTAGTTATCCTGTTACGTTGTTGTAACTAAGAAAATAAACTGTTTCGCTGCGGTAACGCGTCTGACTACCATGCTAAAGGTCCCGGGTTCGATCCCCGGCAGGTTCAAATCCGGGAACTTTTCTAACGTTGGCAGCGGTCCTGGCGCCCACCCAGCGTCGAATAACATGGGTACCTGGGGGGTAAAGGCGGCCAGAGGTGTGGTGCTGATCACATCACCCCCACTCACTACCAGAGGTGTTCACCCTCCGGAGGGCGACCCTCGTGAGGGCAGACCTCACCCTCCGGAAGACTTGTGAGGGTGAGGGCGGTGGAGGGTGAGGGCGAGAGCGATCTCGGAGGGTGAGGGCGTTGGAGGGCGAGGGCGAGAGCGATCTCGGAGGGTGAGGGCGTTGGAGGTAGTGTTGCCCACGGGACGACGCGGGACAGGCTTTTAAAAATTCGAGACGAGACGAGATTGATCATGTGTCCCGAGACAAACGAATATTTTCGAGACGAGACAGCATTTCACAGCATTTCCACGTGACGACGAGGGACAGGCCAAAGTCTCGTCTCGTGGGAAACACTAGTTGGAGGGTGAGGGCGAGGGCGATTGCGATCTCGGAGGGTGAGGGCGGTGGAGGGCGAGGGCGAGAGCGATCTCGGAGGGTGAGGGCGGTGGAGGACGAGGGCAAGAGCGATCTCGGAGAGTGAGGGCGGTGGAGGGCGAGGGCGAGAGCGATCTCGGAGGGTGAGGGCGGTGGAGGGCGAGGGCAAGAGCGATCTCGGAGAGTGAGGGCGGTGGAGGGCGAGAGCGATCTCGGAGGGTGAGGGCGGTGGAGTTCGAGGGCAAGAGCGATCTCGGAGAGTGAGGGGAGGTTGACTCAAAATGAACACCTCTGCTCACGACCGGATCAAGAAAGTGTGGGGCGTTACCCCCACACCCCCTATACGCCTTCACGGCGTAGTGCTAGGCACAGGGGAACACTTTACCTTTTTTTTTTACCTTCGGTGCGGTGTTCGAGTTTTGTTCAGCCCTACCTTGAGATGATTTCACTGCAGGTGATCCAGAGGCACCATTCTTCCGGCAGTAAGAGCATCAGGTATGTAACTGATTACCCAGCAAGGAACGTGTGTTGGGAAGATATTTAGTGGTTCTCAAGGAACTTGAAGCAGATTAAGGTGTTAAATATTAAGTGGTGTTAGATTACAATTGAGAGTATATAGATTGCTATTTATGTATCCGGAACTGGCAACACTAATGTTGCTAGGTAACATCTAATATATCCTTCGTAAAGTTGGACATTTCTATGGTATATGTACCCAGAACGTTGTGCTTACGGATGCTATTTTTGTCTGTTACCGAGACTTGAAAATTTCATCGGAGGCCAACAATGGAATTAACTCGAGAATATTTTTGAGCAATGATTTTCTACGACTTTCGACGTGGATTATCTCAACAACAGTGCATCGATCAACTCACTTCGACTTTTGGCGATGAAGCACCATCTAAAAGCACTGTATATTACTGGTTTAGTGAATTCAATCGTGGCCGTCGTTCGCTCACGGACGAATCTAAAGAAGGCCGTCCAAAATCGATTGTTGTGCCAGAAAACATTGATGCTGTGCGAGAACTGATAATCCAAGATCATCATGTGACATATCGTGAGATTGAGGCATCCCTGGGCATTAGTATGACTAGCATACATAAGATATTGCATGAACATTTAGCCGTGAAGAAGTTTTGTTCGCTTTGGTTCCCGCATAATTTGACAATCGCTCAAAAAGAGGCTCGTGTCGATTGGTGTAAACAAATACTCACAAAATACAATCGTGGTGCTTCAAAAGCCGTGTGTAACATCTACACAGGTGACGAATCTTGGATCTATGCATATGAGCCCGAAAGCAAATAGCAGTCGACGGTGTGGGTGTTTCAAGATGAGTCAAACCCAACAAAAGTTGTTCGTACAAGAAGCACTTCGAAGCAAATGGTCGCCTGTTTTTTTGGGAAAATGGACATGTGGCTACAGTGCCACAAGAGAATCGTAGAACCATCAATTCTGAATGGTACACAACCATTTGTTTGCCAGAAGTCTTTGGAGAAATCAGAAAAAAACAACCAGCGACGCAGGATCATTCTTCACCATGACAATGCGAGTTGTCGCACATCGGTCCAAACAACTCAGTATTTGACCGGTGAAAACATTGAATTGATGAGTCATCCGCCGTATAGCCCTGATTTAGCACCCAATGATTTTTTCTTCCCGTACGTGAAGAATAAGCTTCGTGGTCAACGATTTTCGACGCCAGAAGAAGCGATTGATGCGTTCAAAATGCATGTTTTTGAGATATTTCAATCTGAATGGACAAAGTGCTATGAGAATTGGTTCAAACGTATGCAAAAGTGCATCGATCATCATGGAGAATATTTTGAAAAACAATAAAACCATTTTGAATGATACATATTTTTTTTGTTTGTTATTCTGGATACATAAATAGCAACCTTCGTAACATATTATACTGTGGTGAAATTTTCATTCGCAGATATCTAGAATAACTATTAAATGTGTCTTACTGTACCTTACAGAAAAAGGAAATTAATCAAACTCCAAATGAACTACGTAATTCCTTTCTGAGCAGGTAACTGTAAAGGAAAGAAGAGAGAATGGTCAGTTGAAGAACTCGTTGTCTAAACACTATTACATATTGATCACTACATAAATAAAATAAAACTATAACTTGAACACAATTATTATACTGGTTTTACCTTTTCGCACTTAGTTCTGGTCTCATTCTAAATTATAGGTCCAGTCTCGATTACCTTTTGAGCATAAAATGAACAAACTTTCACTAACTATCGTTCAAAACAATGCTGTACCAGAAAATTTAACAAAAGAGTAAGAATATGTACTCAAACGTTAAGACAATTGCATTCTTGTAGTTTTGTCAATGATATTCATAAATCACCCCTGCTTAGTTATCATCCCTCTGATAATTACTCTCTCCTTTTTATATAGTGCAAAAAAACTGACCCTTAATAAACTCTATAATTTCTCAACCAGCTGTTCTTTGTATTCCAACTGCGTACGTAAGTTGGAGATTGCTAGCAGCTGTGGATTCTCAGCTAAATAAATACTCGTATCTGTTACAGACATTATGCCTGAGTTTCCTATTATTATTACCTCGTCGCGACCTTTGTCTAGGCAACACGTGTACCAATGAATGAAATGAAGGAAGTCATGCCGAAAACTAAAGTTTTAATATTGCACGACACGTAACACATACGTTTGTTCACTGCTCACGAAGGCTTCGCTGCGTAAGGCTACGAAATGGAAACCAACAGGTAAAAGATTAAGAAATTGTAATCCTGCAGTATTTACGTAGTGCTGTACCTCATATCTAGTACATGGTCTCACAAACCGTGAGTTACGGGTAATTTTTTCAGTGGTGTAGGCATGAGTTATATGTGAGTATATATGACTATGTAAATTTTAAAAAATACACTTGCTATACTGTGACATATTACACTATTTTGACATGAGTGCATATGGTATAAAGATTATTTCACATAATAAATTATTACAATTGCAGTGCATAAAACAATATTTCTAGTGGAGTTCTCGGTTTAAAACTATACCAAACAATACGTATGATAAGATACATACGGCGACACCCTGTGTAGTGTGCATGCACGTTGGAGTGTTAGTTACGCAATTTCTTTCTTATCGATAATCTCAAGTACGCAAAGCTAATTGCAATGCACTCTGCAAGCAGACAGGTACACAGACATCCTCTTTATCTGTCCGAAGTTCGCAGAATTATTTGTTCAATCAGAAATTTGAGGGGGGAGGTTGTGTTGAATGACGCCTTCTGATTCAAGGTTGAAAGTATGTCTGCTGCTGGAGCGTGCCGAGGGATTCGGTTTGGAGCTCAACCCCCTCCCCTCCTCGAAATAGCCTTGAAGTAGTAGTAGTGTAATAACCAAAACAAAACAACAGATTAGCTTCCTACTCGATATTTTTCTAAGCTTTAAACCCATTTAAATAATAAGGAATATAACTTTAAGAATTCAACAGTTCTATCTCGCAGTAAGTAAAAACTTTGATTTTGCCTTGCAAGTGATGGAGAAAGCAAGCTGTTGGCCACTGACGTGAGTCAAAGTTTGGGTGGGCCACATCTTCAAATACATATGCATGTTGGTAATCACGTTCTTATTACATTATCCGAAGAAGGATTTATTATCCAGCGATAGGAAGTTTAAATATATATTTAGTGAAAACAAATTCTAGCTACAAATGTTGTGCTGAAAATGTGTTAAATTTAGGTTAAAACCTCCATGATACAGGAGTTAGTAGCGCCTTGAAACTAGAGATTCTGTGTTAGATTAGCGTATTCAAAATTGTATTTGCATTTCATTTAATTTTTGTTGGGTTATGGCCCAACCTTCGCAATGGCACTGGAATAAAGCTTTCTTCTCTATTCATCCGACATGTTTCAACACAATTGGGTGATCTGTATCAGTCAGAACCACAAGAAAATTATTTCAGCACTGTGCGCTACAATTATAAATCGATTCATTGATTGAGTTGATTTTACATCGCTTTTTTTGTCACTTTTGGCTAATCACAAAGATGAGGATGACTGAAGATATGATGAAATTGATGAAGAGATCTCAAAAAGAACACCCATGCTCATCCGGAATTCCAACACGGGACTCTTGGCGCCGTAGCACGCAATTCGTAATGTCAAAAAAATCTATATTAGGAATAGCGTCAAACAGTGCTAAAATAAGAAAATTAATAAAACCCCTCATATATATATATATATATATATATATATATATATATATATATATATATGCTTGATTTGCTTTATTTTACTTCGCTTTTTGTGCCACTTTTGGCTAATTTGCAAAGATGGGGATGAGTGATGATATGATGAAAAAATTGATGAATGGACACTCACAAACATCCATGTCCAATCCGGGATTCGAACCCGGGACCCCTGGCGTCGTAGCGCGACGTGCTAAACCACTCTTTTTTTTTTTTTTAAAGGAAATACCCCCTACACGGAGGTATCCCCCACCATTCACTCTTTTTCTCACTTTTACACTTTTCAATTCTTACATTTTCTTTGTTTCTTATCAACTGGACGAACACAAATAACCATGCCTTACCCGGGACTCGAACCCAGAACCCCTGGCGTTGTAGAGCGCTCTGCTAACCACTTTTTTTTTTTAAAGGAAATACCCCTACACGGAGGTATCCCCCACCATTCACTCTTTTTCTCATTTTTACACTTTTCAATTCTTACATTTTTCTTTGTTTCTTATCAACTGGACGAACACAAATACCCATGCCTTGCCCGGGACTCGAACCCAGAACCCCTGGCGTTGTAGCGCGCTCTGCTAACCACTTCGTCACGGAGGTCGACATATCCACTCCGCCACGGAGGTCGACTCCACTCCGCCACGGATTGGATTGAGTTGGTGTTTTAAGTCCACTTTATGCACAGTAAGGCTAGTCGGGACTGGACCTACAGTTTAAAGTGGGATCTGAACCACTATGTGCCTCCACTGGGTATCGAACGGATCCCACTATGTGCCTCCACCGTAAATCGAACCCGGGACCCCCTGATTACAAGGCGAGAACGCTACCACTGCGCCATTGGGAGACCCTGTATTTGCCTCATTTTAAGCCTATATTCTGACTTTTGACCTCTTGATAATCGGGATGATAAGCATGAAAGATGAATAGATAAAACTGATGAAAGGGCACTCACAAACATTCATCCTCAGACTAGAACTTGAACCTGGGAAGTTGAGAGTCGACCACTCAATCCTCTCTGCCACCGTGGCGGCAACTAAACTGTTGTGACGTTTTACCTCTTATTATAATTAATACAATTTAACCTTTCAATTAACTGCCTCATTTTTCTCATTCCTATAAAATTTGGCTAAAAGTCGATAAATAAAAAATGTTCTGGTGCACAAGTGACCATCTGCATGAGATTTCGGAAGTTGAGTAAGAATCACACGCTCAGGGAAAGAGTGTTTGAAGGAGACAAAAAGAAAGAAAGAGAGAAATAGGAAAGCAGAGAGAAATATATAAGAGAAGAAAAGAAGAAGAAAAGAAAGAAAGAGCATAGAAAGAATAGAAGATACAAAGGAAAGGAGGAAAAGATAAAAAATAAGAATGAAAAGAAGAAAGAAATAAAGAAATAGAGAAAAAGGATAAAGAAAGACAGAAGGAAGGGAATGAGAGAAGGGAAGGGAAACAGGAAGAGAAAGAAGAGATAGAGAACTGATGAAAAATAGAGGAGAAAGAAATGGCTACACCAAAGCAAAACTCCTGTCCCAGAATGGTGCAATTGGCGGGAAGATATTTATGAAATTACCCAGATTTACTGCACAAGTAACCAGCAAATTATCTTGTTGCTTTTCCAGGAATTTCGACGCCAACTAACATTAAAACTGCATATGATGTAAAGTTGACAGCTATTTCCTTTTTGGCACTTTTAAAATTATAACCAATAACATTTTCTCTCTAAATAAAGTCAGTGCATAAATTATAAAGTGTTAACTTAATCAGACATAACAAGGGGTTCCACGCGGTGGAGACAATTATTGGTTCGGATCACACTGAACTGTAGGTCCAGGACCAGATAGCCTATATGTGCATAACGTGAACTTCAACAAAACCCAAAGATGTTGTTGGATTGTGTAATCAATACAAAATGTTTACTAAAACATTGGGAGGGATTTGGAATCCATATCTTGTTTGAATCCGTTCAACTTCCCCCTTACAGTCATGCAGACACCGGAAGGAGGTAGCTCTTTACTTCTTCGGGTAACTTTACACAACATGGGTTACTAAGAATATTCGTCTTACTTGGCTAAACAGCGTGACGATATAAACACAAGCCAGACCTTTCTAATTTCCTTGCAAGTAACTTTCAACAGACGAAAGCTGATTGTCATGGTTCTTTCTGCTCAACGTTGAGTGCGGCTGGAAAGGATGTCACGTGACCTGAGGTGAGAGACGACCCCGTTTCCTTCTTGTTGCTCGGCTTATCTCTCAATTTGCGGGGAAAAAATGGGGGAAACTGTTCCACTGATTCTCGGCTGCTCTATCGGTTCGTGTTAGTGTGTTCACCACTTCCTTCATCGTTGTGAATGAAGAGTCTGGCCGGCTTTTCGTTGTGGAGTGTCCATGCCTCTTTTGCGAGGGACTCGTCCGTGGTAGGAAAAGTGAAAACGGCTAACTGTGACGTTTGCATTCGTCCTTCAGGAAATTACGAGGAAAGTGGCATTCGCTCCAAATACCTGCCAAACAAGCTCTTGTGATAAGATATCTTCAGAATAATATTGGTGAGTTGTCTTACATTTTGTGCAACACAAATGTAACTTGAGTTGCGCGTTATCTGCGAATAGAGTTAGTATCACATTACGACATAGTTGTCAGTCATATGTAGCAAAATACTTAGAAGGGGGGAGGGGCAGATTACCTTCCCTCCTATCCCCTTCTGATATCCATTTAACCAATATAATCTAAAATAGGCATAATAAATATACGAGTATAAATAAATAATATTTCGTCTAAAGCATATACTGTATGAGGTATGGATAATGGCCAGTAATGTCAGTAGAGGTATTTTTTTTTTCATTTCAGTCTGTAATTTGTGTGTTTTTTTTAACTGTCCGTAAAGTTAGTATTCTTTGCGTTCGAGAGTGCAATTTGTGATTTTTTTTTGTTTTTGTTATTGCATTGGGGGATACGTGACTTACCGGTATAATGACGTTTTTTCATTAAACTTTTTAAAAAATATTTTTTACCATTTTCCTAACCTGGTAATAACTATTTAGTGTACAGACAAAGCAGCACCGTGGGGGAGTGGTCAGGGCCACACACTGTTAACTCTGATGTCCCAGGTTCGAACCCTGGTCAAGGCGTGTATGTATCATTGTGTTTACCTCATCATCCATTTCATTTCTTCATCATTCATCCTCGTCGCTCTTGGAATTAACCCAAGATATAGAAAGAAAATCAACCTAAATTGTAAAAATAGAAGTAGACAAAGTTATGAAAGATTTTCGCGAGTATTTATTTGATTTCCATAATTGCTGAAAAACATTAATGTTAAGATATGATGTTATGTTTTCTTCTCTGTTTCCTGTTGTGTTATCCGTGTTACCAAATGCGTTTGTTTATAGTGAGTTAATCTTGAGATTTCTTTTAGTACAAAATTAAAATATATAGCCTAGTACAATGAAGAAAGAATTGTCTTAAAAATAACAAATTACAATTACATTACAAAAATATTAGTTGTGTGTTCAGTAGAAAGGTGTGCCATGACTGGTTGAGGGTGTTGAATACTAGATAATAATTTTTAATCATATCCCACTTTCAGTTTTGAATGCTATGTATCGAAAGATAGTAATCGAAAATTAGTCAGAATTTGGAAATGACTATTTTGAGACACACACTAGCGAGAGGAAACCCAGAGTAAAAATAAAGTGAGGAACAAAATAATATGTTAAAAAGCTGAGGGGAACTTAAATGATAACTATTTCTTTTCATCCTTAAAGCTTGAAGGTTGGGTTTCAGCCGAAGTGATTTCTTTGTGCAATATATATAAGACGGAAAACCTCCTGCAAAAGTAAATATCTCTTCACGAACACATCAAATATCTTGGCCGCTAGGCAATCCGCTTAACTCTCCTTTCCGTCTTGATTGTGAGCATATTACGAGGGGACGCAATATTGAATGAAGCGCACTCACTATTTCGATATTTATACCAAAACCAATCATGAAAAAAAAAATTATGCCTAAGTGAAGCCTCTGGTGGAAGGGGCAGATGAACCGTTTCTAGCTATCTCACACACTATGCTTACATTGAACATAATTGCTACTTCCGACACCTTAATCGCTTAGTATTATGACTGAGTCAAGGGGGCCTTCCCCATGGCGCAGTGGTAGCGTCATTGCCTTGTAATCAAGGGGTCCCGGGTTCGATACCCGGTGGAGGCACAAGTGGTTCGGATCCCACTTTAAACTGTAGGTCCAGTCCCGATTAGCCTATCTGTGCATAAAGTGGACTTAAAACTGCAACTCAAAACAAACTGAGTCAAGGGGACGATTGTCCCTTCTCTAATCCACCTATGCAGCCAAGTCGTGGCTCTTGTGAATTTCATTTCTGTCTGTAGTTATAATTTAATCCTGTAACCTCCCGCGTTCCTGCTCCACTGAAATTGTTGAAGGGGCACTCACAATCACAAAGAAGCTACCATTCTAGAGTCATAACTCGAACCAGAAACCTTCGGTATCGAGATCGTGAGTCGATAACTCAACCCATTCATCTTTCGTCAAGCATAAAAACAAGTCAGTCTTAAATCACTCCAGAAACGGTACATACATAAACATGAAAATTGAAACAAGCATCCATGAATACTAACAATATTACTTTAATGTAATTATTATCGTGCATAGGTTTTGGAAACGAGGAGAACGGCTGCCATCAATAATTCACAACTGAGTTTTATTTATCTATGTATGTGAGAAAGATTTGTTAATGATGTATCACACTCCATGCCCTTCTCAATATTTCAAAAGTAACGAACGACGACATTGGCCATTGGGAACCAATGAGGGGGTCGAGAATCAACAGGGAAGTTCCACTGCCAAGTCTGGCCTTGACATTTACTGTTCCATGTGCTTAGATAATTTTTTATCCGGTCTCTAGCCCAGGAAGCGTCTGGTGCAGATAAACGCAAGGCTACACAATGCAACCCTTCTGTTCATCATCTGATGGGCAACCCTTTCTTTAAAAGTGATATATTTTATGATTCCACCATTTCATATCGCACTACAATATATTTTTTAAAAATATAATTTCTACAGTGAAATTCTAGGATAATTTTAATGGTCACAATTTTTTGAAACTTACTCAAATAATGCAGTTTCTAGCAAGTGTTGGAAAAATTCGTCCACTTTACGCTAAAAAAGGGAGGAGAGTAACCTACAGTTCAAAGTGGGATCCGCAACCCTGTGCAATGTCCACCTGGAATTGAACCAGGAACCCCTTGGACATTCGCGGACACTTCTGGATTGTAAGCCTCCCATTGTAAGTCAATGCAATTTGTAGTGCTATGAGTAGACATAATTTTTCATCATAGACATTGATGCTGTACCGTGAGCAAGGAGTTTGCACTTTTCTCTTGTTGTATAGGAGAGTTTTGTTTGTTTTGCTTCAGTTAATATTCTGTCCATTCTTGAAACGGGATTTCCCAAGAAGCGAGCGCTTCCTTTCTGAATACATGACGTCACAAGGGGAATTTTTCAACGAAGAGACCAACCATCGCGTGCAAAATGTTGCCAATGTTTTTTTTTTCTGCATGCTCATTGTCCCTCATGTCATTAGTTGCCTTTAGTTCTCTTGCTGGATAAGATGGTCTGTCTCAAGGTAAGATAAGATAAAGATTTAGGACCTATTTCATCCATGAATCACTTATTTGAATATACATGCAGTGATACATGCAGAGGAATTAATGCCTTAATGGAGCTTTCAGGCCAAACGACAAGCGACAAGCCACACGCAACTTGTGAGTTTCACACCGAAGCGACAAACGACACAGGTCCCTCCAGTCTGGAAACAAAAAATGAACATTCACTGCGCATGCGCAACCAACAGTCCCAGTGCAACGCAAGAGACGAGAAACGTGTGCAGCTTCACGTGCTACTTCGGTAAGAAAGGTTGCATTTATTTCTGTGGGTCCGTTTCCAAGTAGCAAGCGTCGCTTGTCGCTTAGGTCTGAATGTGACTACACGATGTAGCTGCGTTTGCAGTGTTTATTTAGTTTGTTTACATTAAGTCCATTTTGCTAATCAGGACTGGGTGGGTCTACAGTTTAAAGTGGGACGGGGCCACTTGCCGTCAGCAAGAATCGTGCCCGGGGTCTCCTGATTACAAGGCACATTGTATATGCACACTGTAATGCCAGCTGCATTTGTTGTATTTTAGAGTTACAGATTAATAGATAGGTATATAAAACCGCAAAAACATATTGTCATGCCATCGTATGATATCGATTGTTGACATTTGTGGACAAACATATTCTCCCCTCCCCAAGAGGATTAAAAGCCTGTTTGTTTGTTGAAAGTGATATGGGTGCGTCATGAGATAGTTTTTCGTAATTGCGGTGATGAATTTTCAGATTCGAATATAACCATCCTGAAAAGTCAATTCTCTCTGTGTATCTGTGTAGGCACAAATCTGTTAGTTTGCTTAAGAATAACCTAAAATGTTGTAATATTTAGCATTTAACACATAAATAAAAGTAAAAAGCAAAGCTCTTCCCTGTACATTAACACCGTGGCATAAAGACACAAAGGGGTTGTGGTCTCGATTTCATCCACAGCGGAGGTGATCTCCGGCAGCTTTTACCCACCAGGGTTGTCCCCAGATACTCGTTGGGTAGGGGCTAGGTAACGGATTTATCCACACACCCAAACACCCCCTAAAAGTTTTCACAAAAGCCCAATTTAGTTGCATTTTGGATCTAAGTAAACCCTTACCCCCCCCCCCCCAGATGGAAAATTCTGATTAATCCCTGCTGGTTGAGCCCCAGGAACATTGTAAGAAAAATTACCACCTGAGTTCCCGTTGCAGTCATGGACTACGGCGGTTGTAAAAAGAAAATCACACACTCAGAAACTGCACTGAACTAGGCAGGGCCGCCGTTAGGTGTGTGCAACAACGCCTCCCCGATGGCGCAGTGGTAGCGTCCTCGCCTTGTAATCAAGGGGTCCCGGGTTCGATACCCGGCGGAGGCACAAGTGGTTCGGATTCCACTTTAAACTGTAGGTCCAGTCCCGATTAGCCTTACTGTGCATAAAGTGGACTTAAAACACCAACTCAAACCAAACCAAACCAAGGTGTGTGCAACGCCTGCTACTGCACAGGGCGTCACGTTTCCGATATGTGTCTAGCGAACCATCAATTTTGCATCAGGATTCTAGAAGAGACAAAAATGTTGCATGTTGAAAAAGACAGAAAGGTGGTTTCGAATTTCTTTTTTTTTTATCACCTTCAAATTCCATTGAATTTGAGCGAAATGGTTGATCTCATGGTTTCATCCTGTCGGCTTCTCTGCCACCATGATCTCGATTCCCTACAGTATTACCGCCATGTTATCTGACAGGAAAGATAAATATCAGTGGAAGCAACGAATCTGTGGTGCATAGTTTTATACAAACATGATAAAATATGTTTCTGGAGCATTCGTATGCCAAAGCAAGGCCTTAACTCGTAGTTAAAAAGTCTTCAAGAAAAGTGTATATATATAAAAGTGTGTGTGTGTGTGTGTGTGTGTGTGTGTGTGTGTGTGTGTGTGTGTGTGTGTGTGTGTGTGTGTGTGTGTGTGTGTGTGTGTGTGTACAAATTATGTATAGTTCGTATTTCCTAACAATAGACCTGGCGCAAGGTATGACTTTCTTATAGAGTGCACGTACAGTTATAAGCAAGGAGGCAAATTGACCATCACTACGTTCACGTTCATCCACCTTGTTTCATCAATGCGAGGTTTAAGAATTGAAACAAAAATACCAACACAGAAGAATTCATTGTTGTTGCATCATTTGAATTCCAACCGTAGTACATAAGCCTGGTTACGAAAGAGAAGCGAATGAAAACAGCAGTGGATAATTTGCCAACTATTGGCATTCCGGACGACTCTATTGTTACTTCTCAATCTTTATTGTACCTCCCCGATAACGTAGAAACTAAATGTTTCGCATTGTAATCTAGGGATCCGGGTTCTATTACCGTGGACCTGGTCCAGTGACAACACCAAAGGGACACAGAGTGGGCGTACATCCCACCCAGTCCGCCCTCCTCCCCAACAAACAAGAAAACAACATAAATATAGTATTTTCTTTTAGCCCAAATATGCATCTTGTCGGAACTGCATTGGGACGAGCTTGTGCAAATCAAAACGAGGACGGGACCAGATCATTCGAAACATGTCTAGACGAAACGGAGAATGAGATCGGTCTCTGTAAAATAGACCTAGTATCCAAGGCTCTCTGTCTAGTTCGAGACTTTGGCATGATAGTTGGAAAAGGTACCTAAATAAAATGTATTTTACTATGCGACTTCTTCAGACGTTCCAAGAGGATATTTAGCTCATATTATTTACAAACAGGTAGCATATTTTCTTTATACAAAGTCAATCCATTAGCGACAATTGTGAGCCTGCTATGAGTGGTGTTTCGAGGGCTTGGAACATCGAAACGAGGCGCCAAGCAGAAAAAAGTAATGAATAAAAGTTGTTTGCCTTGATGATATCTATACGTTGTGAAAGATCACTTGCGTACGCGTGATTTCTTTTTCGGAGGGGGTGGAATTGTGAAGGTTTTGATTGATTGTTTGAGTTGGTGTTTAAGTCCACTTTATGCAGAGTTAGGCTGATTACAGCTTAAAGTGGGATCCGAACCACTACGTGCCTCCACCGGGTATCGAACCCGTGACCCCTTAATTACAAGGTGACGACGCTAACAATGCGCCATCGGGGAGGCCCGATTTGTGAGAGTGGATAGATATTACATACAGGGAGGTTATTTCAGTCGTTCACCGCCAGCGTGTCGGCCGTTCGGCGGACTCTTCATGCAACAGGTCCCGGCAAATTGCGTTCAGGAAGTCCGTAACAGAAACCGCTTGTTTTGTAATGTTTCCACTTTTCACAATTACAGTTACAATTACAATTGAAATAAGCACGTACCTTGTCGCAAGGATGCTGTGTGTGTGTGGAAAAGGTGTCCTCCCAAATACAAATATTTCTGGCACCTTATTTCTGACATCTAATCTTAGTCATCGCTACTTTATCCTCAGTTGTCGCGACAGCGCCGGCAGCTTATCGGGGGTTGGGTGAGTTGTCAGCCGCGAGAGGGCGCTTCATACTGCACGTGTCGGCAGTGATGCCAACCGTAGGGACATGTCCCTAAGCATAGGGACTTTTCACTAAATTTCGCCCGCGTAGGAACGTAGGGACAGATTTTGCCAAATGAGGGAAAACGTAGGTACTTTTTTCAATCTTGGTAAATGACATTTTATGAATTAGTTTATCTGGATACTTTAGCGAAGAGGAGTAAAAAGAACTAACTAACAAATCTCCATCAGAATTTTGGAACATGTTATCGGTTACCAAAAACTTTCAAGGCAAGTTCCTTTTTGAAAACATTTCCACTCTCGCGAAAATAGTGCTAACATTGCCACATTCTAAAGCGGAAACGGAAAGAATATTTTCAATGTTAAGTGATACAAAAACAAAAAAGGGAAATAAAATGGGACCAGAATTGTTAAAGACTGCAGGAAATACAGCATCACCAACCAACATCTATCTCTGCACAGCAGCAGCATGTATGACTTCAAATAACATAATCAACAGTAAACGACTCAACGTTATTCATTAGGGGTGTGCGGGATCCTTTACTTTAAAAAGTCGTTAATTCTCGACGTTTTCTGCCTTGTAAGTTTCTGGAACTTATCGAAAATTGTAAGTTTTTATTCTAGAAATGCAAAAACAATCACTTAAAGTGAAAATGACTTGTAAAATTCGAGATTTCCAGTGCTTCGGGAAATTTCGAACATTTCCCGTCCTGAAAATTTTCCGACTTGGTCGGGAAATTGCAAATTTTTCAGTCCCGAATGTCGGGATTTAAAAAAATTACCGTCCCGATCCCGTCCCGACCCAAAAAATTCTGTCCCGCACACCCCTATTATTCATTAAGGCAAGAATTTACAATACCGGACCCTTCTGTAATTTCTATGCTACGTCTTATACTCACGAAATAATTATTCGTGATGATTTATCTCAAGTTAACATGTTGGGGTGAGGGGGAAAAAATGTTAATTAACGTGTAGAAGTTGTAAAATAAGCATTTTAATTCTCGCAATGATTCTCCGTATACAAGTATGGTAGCCATATTTGTTGATATGAACAAATTACAATTAGTTACGCTGTCTACAGCGTTGCCACACTGTTGATTTCATACTTGGAGAGCATGGATTGTGTAAGAATAGCGGAAGAGAACAGTAAAAAAGTTGTTAATGTTATACAGATTGTTAGGTGGAGTGTGCAGGAGGGCTAATTAATAAACTTATTCATTTCAGTATATTGCCCAAAGAACGTGCTTACATGTGACAGCGACAATCACGATGTAGAAGAACTGATTTGATTACAGGTAAATTTGGCAACATTACATCAATCATAAAATTGCAGGATACTAAAATGGCGTCTTCGATGATGTTAAAGTGCTACGAAAAAAATATTTTTTATCGGTTCGTAATCAGAATTACCGCAAAACCATTCAGGAATAGCCCCACTGAGCATTCTCGGTAAGGTTAGGTTAAGTTAGGTTAGGCAAGGCAAACATAGTTAAAATTTGGGCTCGAAAAACGGGTAGCCCAACAAACCATTGACGGACAGCCCCACGAACCATTCAGGTACAAAAAAGGTAAAGTGTTCCCCTGTGCATAGCACCACGCCATGAAGGCGTATAGGGGGTGTGAGGGTAACGCCCCACACTTTCTTGATCCGGTCGTGAGTGGGGGTGATGTGATCAGCATCACGCCCCTGACCGCCTTTACCCCCCAGGGTTTCCCCCAGGTACCCATGTTATTCGACGCTGGGTAGGCGCCGGGGCCGCTTCCAGGTACGGTTAGGTTAAGTTAGGATAGGCAAATGTAAATTCGCTCCTTCATTAATTGTGGAAGCACCGAGCCACCGAGCAGAAAGATTTGGTAAGTAAATGTGTATATTTTATCTTCTGTTTTGCATGCTCATGAGGTGATAATTTTTTTAGTCGCTTTACTTGGCGTAGGGACATTTGGTCAGTTGTAGGGACATTTTGACTACGTCTGTAGGGACATTGCCGAAAAATGGTTAGCAACACTGTCGGCTACCAGACGTCAGTGTACGTTCATGTTCACTTCTGTTTGCGTTTATCAGTACACGTGTTGCTTATACTGTGTTATTGTAATGTGCTACTCATGGCCAGTGCTTTATTGTGTGTTAATTGTTATTCATTCATTAGTTATGTCGTTAAACAAATATAGTCTTGAACAGAGAGTTTTTATGTACGATAATTACGTGAAAACGAATTCTTGCAGAAAAGTGGTCAGGGAATTACGATAGACAGGATCTCTTGAACCTAAGAAACGTGTTGTATTGCTGTTAAAGGAGGTCATTTTCAACATCTCTTATAACACAGGAGGTTAGTGATCATCATTATTATTACTTTTAAATATCATTTTACGCTTTCGGTTTGCTTTATGCGCCGGGATGCTGTCTTCCCTTTCTGACAACTGACGATAAAGTAACGATGTCTAATCTAAGATTTTCTGTCAGAAATAAGGTGCCAGAAATATTTGTATTTGGGAGGATACCTTTTCCACACACACACAGCGTCCTTGCGACAAGGTACGTGCTTATTTCAATTGTAATTGTAACTGTAATTGTGAAAAGTGGAAACATTACAAAACAAGCGGTTTCTGTTACGGACTTCCTGAACGCAATTTGCCGGGACCTGTTGCATGAAGAGTCCGCCGAACGGCCGACACGCTGGCGGTGAACGACTGAAATAACCTCCCTGTAGTTGCGTTGTGTGTGGGGGAAGGAGGGCAGGATACCCAAGAAAACAGTTCGTAATATTCTTGAAAGGTTGTTCAAAGACAAAAATAGTGATCGGGGTCATATTATGGGAGATTTGGATTCACCACTTTTGTTTTCCCAGAATTCTTTACTGGTTTCATTTGAAAAGTTTGATTTTCTAAAAATTTCGGAGAAGCTATAGTCCCATCAGCTCCCCCCTCCTCCCCCCCCCCTTGCGCACCCCAATGGCAGTGATACACTAAAAACGTTGTTTAAACGATATTCTTCCAGACCCGAGACGGGACCGAGGCTTGCCCTTCGAGACCAACGCGAGAACGAGATGTTTATAAATCTACACTGAGTCCGAGAACGAGACACTTGAGACCGAGACATTGGCAAGTCTCGTCTCGTCTCTATACCATCACTAGCAATTTGAATCACGTTTAAGTGCACACATTTTTTCTGGCGCCCTTTCTGTCAAATCCCGATTCGCTCATCGGAGCATAAACCGGACTGAAGACACTGTGCCAAACTCTTTTAACCCATAAAGCACTTTTTGTGTGCCATGTAGGAATATATTAAATATGACTGCTCCCAGAAAATACTTTGTAACTTTTTCTTGGCGACGTCACCGATTCCTGCACTTTTCTCTGGCGGTGTTTCACTGTATAAATCGAAGTGCGTAAAAAACAATGTTTTTTATTTTCAAAACGCGGTTGAAAAGCGTCTGTTTTGATTGCCTGCTTGGCAAAACACAGAATTCTTTTTATTTTATAGTTTCTTTTTATGTCTCACCTGTTGATAACATTGATAGGAATTCACTTGCTAGCCCTGGAAATGAGTAATGTTATTTCCTCAACATGACTTGTAACTCAATACTTCCTTTGATAAGCTACGTCACAACAAAAGGCGGGAATTTGTTTAGCCGTGCGGTAGGGTAGTGAATATTACAACCTGTAAGTACCAGCACGTACATTACGTGTTTATATAAACATATCCTTTGCTACAACGTCATTGGCGTTAGGTGTGAGCAGCCCAGTGTAGTCCTGTGTCTGTAGCAGAACGCTGTGGTCGCGTCGTCTCAAGTAGTGGTGATCTGCTACCTAATCATGAAGCCTGATTCCCAGGTAAGCCACGAGCATAAAGTTCCTCAGCAAATTTGTATTCCCTCGTGTTTAGTCTTTATATTTGTTTTCAGGATGCTACGGGGGGTAGAGTTCTGTTTCCCGGAATCACACACTAATAATTATCCGGGACGGTAAATATCCGGTTTGCAAAGAAAACAGGGAAATAGAGAAAAGTAGGCTATGACTTTTAAAAGTTCGGTGTGAAAATGACCGTTTCTAATATTATGAAAACAAATAGGTTGAGATTTTCAAGGTGTCCCACGAACGGCGCAACTGGGAATTAAGAGTGGCGTTACTTTGTAACTGAAACCTGTACATACATAAGTCATACACCAAATGTTAGCCCTGTCCAAGTAGATATTTTTAAACATAGAAACAACAAACGGGGTGCAGTGTTGTTCATGCAGTGTTGCCAAATGTAAGTGAAAGTGTAAATTTATTTTTCCACAAAGCATGGAAAATTGCATATCAAACATTCGTACGGAAATTTGGACGTCAATTTCCACCTTGGGTAGGTGGACTATTTCGCCATCTATAGTTCAGATAAGAAAACCGATCGTTTTCGCATATAGCCAATCCTGAAATGCCTCGTAAAGGCGTACCGGTCCAAATGGGTGTTTTTAAAAAAATATGAGATACAGTGGCAACACTGTTGATGTTTGAAGGCAACAAAAGGTGTGTTTAGTGATGGTCTATGACATGGAAATACTGGAAACAGGATAAAAAGAAAATGAAAATTATGGTGGAAAAAGTGTTACTTACCTACTCCTGGCAACCATGCAATGCGCGTAACAGGCAGTGTAGCTTTACAAAAGATGTTGAAAATTACAACCATTTTCCCTGAGGCATTCATCAACACGTTTTATCATGTTGGAAGCAACTTTATGCAAGGTTGATTGATTTATATTGTTAATGGCTGTGCAAATGTTTATTTTTAGATCATCAAGTGTTCTTGGGTTATTAATGTAAACTGTTTGTTTCAAATAACCCCACAGAAAAAAATCTGGAGACGTCAGATCCGGGGAGCGACTGGGCCATAAGTTTTTGCTTATAATGTGATCGCCAAAAAACTCTGCCGACATGTCTAAAGTTTCATTAGACGTGTGACATGTTGCGGAGTCTTGTTGAAACCAACAATTACGTTCATCACGTTCCAACAGAGAAATAAACTGTGTGATAAGGTCACGATAAACTATTCCGTCAACTGTTGTGTTGAAAAAGAATGGACCGATTATTTTTCTCCGCGTAATCGCGCACCACACACCGATCTTTTGTGGATGAAGTGATTGTTCATGTAACAAATAGGGATTGTTACTTGACCAGTGTCGAGAATTTTGACTGTTGACATATCCATTTCAGTGGAACCATGCTTCATCCGTGAAAAAAACCTTATCCAAAATATTCACACCATTGTCTCTAATAAAATTTCTAAACCACTGGCAGTATCTTACACGTGCACCTTTGTCTGCTTCCTTCAGTTCTTGCACAGCTTGTACCTTATATGCACGTAGGTGCAATTGTTTTAACGCTCGGTGAGTTGTTGTTTTTGATACACCTGACTGTGCAGCAAGTTTACGAACAGATTTCCTGGGAGATTGTGATATTCTCTGCTCCACATCCTGCAGCACACCTTGTGTCAAAACTGGTGGTTGTCTGTGGTAGGGTTTGTCATTAACTGATCCTGTTTCACGAAATCTGGAAACAAGTCGATATATCGTCGAATTTTCTGGAACACTGTTATTCGGATATTTCTCGTGAAACACAGTTTTTACACTAGCGTACGATTTTGAACAAAAATAATGTTCCACCCTCTCTAATTCTAATCTTCCCCTACGAACAATGCGAAATGCACGGCTCAAACAGTTCTGAGTACACAATTAACTGATTCTTTTGTTCTCGTTCGGTGGGCGCTCTTATCGCATTGCATGGTTGCCAGGAGTAGGTAAGTAACACTTTTTTCACCATAATTTTCATTTTCTTTTTTTCCTGTTTCCAGTATTTCCATGTCATAGACCATCACTAAACACACCTTTTGTTGCCTTCAAACATCAACAGTGTTGCCACTGTACCTCATAATTTTTTTAAAACACCCATTTGGACCGGTACGCCTTTACGAGGCTTTTCAGGATTGGCTATACGCGAAAACGATCGGTTTTCTTATCTGAACTATAGATGGCGAAATAGTCCACCTACCCAAGGTGAAAATTGAAGTCCAAATTTCCGTACGAGTGTTTGACATGCAATTTTCCATGCTTTGTGGAAAAATAAATTTACACTTTCACTTATATTTGGCAACACTGCATGAACAACACTGCACCCCGTTTGTTGTTTCTATGTTTAAAAATATCTACTTGGACAGGGCTAACATTTGGTGTATGACTTATGTATGTACAGGTTTCGGTTACAAAGTAACACCACTCTTAATTCCCAGTTGCGCCGTTCGTGGGACACCCTGTAGTTCTACATTAAAAATCAATTGTATCCCTCCCTTCTCGCAAGCTCGCTTTCTGTCTCTTTCTCTCTCTTTCTGATTGTCTTAAATCCTATCCTCTCTTTTCTACTCCATTGTCTCTTCTCTTTCTTCTTCTCCCCCTCTCTCTGTTCTTTCTATCTCTTAATCTCTCTTTTCTGCTTCTCTCTCTCTCTTTGTCTCTCTTCTTTATGTTTCTACTCATCTCATTCTTAATATTTCTGCTCTCGTTTCTTCGTCACTTCTCTTTCTCTTAGTTTCCCTTCCTCTCATTTCTGTCTCCTATCTCGTTGTTTTTCTTTATTCTTTCCCTTTCTCTCATATCATGCAAACTGAAGAATTAGGTCAAGTTACCTGTATCTTTTCGCTGTTTTACGGAGACAAGAAACTATAGACTTCACGATGTAATGACAAGCTTATAGAGTGGAACCAACAAGTAGTCGTAATTGTATGGTAGTATACTAGATATTGGATATTCATTCGTTCTCTCATGTTAGTACAGATACAGAGATAGCGACTGTCCGTGGCTTCCCCTTTGAGTAGCGCCAAAACCTTATTTCTGATTATATAAATGTAGCTAGCTATTTGTTTTTAAAAGAGTTGGATTCGTGTAGACAAAAAAAATAATTGAAGTTACTACCGCATAACAATAAATATATTGCAATCTCGTGTAGCAATTTGATTGATTTGGTGTTTTAAGTTCACTTCGTGCACAGAAAGGCTAATCGGGACTGGACTTACAGTTTAAAGTGGAATCCGAACCACTATGTCCCTCCACCGGGCATCGAACCCGGAAGCGACGACGTTACCACTACGCCATCGGGGAGGGCCCCGTGTAGCAATTTAAGCTAAGAGGTTACTGTTCTTTTGATGTAATTATGCAGGTATGAAAAAAGGTAAAGTGCTCCCCTGTGCTTAGCACCACGCGATCAAGGCGTATAGTTGGTGTGGGGGTAATGAAAAAAATACATACCTAAAGTAAACGTGTTAGCAGGAACACTTAATGTGCAGTATTTAAAAAATAAGGCTATTATTTATCCTCGTTATAACCGTTTTTATCGAAGGGTGATTAAAGTAGGGGGACCAGGGTGAAAAAGTTAGGGGCGTGTCAGGGAAGAATTTAGGAAGGCGCCAAAATGTCACTACATCTTGAGCCGTCTTTGAGGTACTCGATGGTAAAACTTCGTCTCAGTGACTTCATCACGACGATGAGGATGAATAATGATTGGGTAATATAACAAACTCAAAGAAATGCCCGTGCCCTGGCGGATCATTCGAATATTTAGCGCACTCGGCAAATTTATCACGAATAGAAATCAAAATTCTACTCAGAAATTTATTTCGAAGGAGACGTGAATACAACATATTTTAAAAGTGAGCGTTAACATCTAATGCGTCGTTAATGAACTGTAGTCTTTAAATTGTACTTCAAAAATAGTATTATATATCCAACGTATAAATCAACATAAATGTTTCAAGTTCATTTCCATAATTGGAGCTTGTCTTCGGGATCAAATATTTTGAAAATTAAATCCGCAATTTTCAGTTACTAAAGCTAAAGCATAAATTCGAAAGTTCGTGTAGAAAATATACATACAGCCGTGCATGCGGGAGTGTATGCGTGTAGGAAGATTTCAAGATTTCTAACGAAAGGGCGAAATTTTTTTCACATACAAACCACTCTCAGCATTTTTTCAAAAATATAAAATATATTAGTTTGTAACTTACTAGGAAGATGGAAGTTTTATGTAGTAACTCGTTATCTCATAACTGTTAAAGGGAGGTTTTGCCCATATCACTCAGCAGAGGGTAAATACGATAACGTCAGTTGCTATTTAATATTCGCAATTTATTTCCACGTATTTAGAATTTATTTGCACGTATTTAGAATTCATTTGCATAATTTAGAATAAATTTGCATATCATTAGAATACTTTACATTTATGTATCTGCATATTTATAACTTTTATGAATTTTTAATTATTTATTTCACGAAAAATATGTAAATAGAAGGTAATTAGCGGAACTAAACGCCATGCATATGGTTTTATGTTAATTACTGTAAAGTATTATGTATAAAACGATAATAATTAATGTTTATAGTATTGAAAATAAGAATTTATGGTTTATTCAACAGTATTGCGTAATAGTAAAGGTCTAATTATGATTTAGGATGGTCCCGGCACTCGAACCCACGATATGTAACGGTAATAAATATAGTGCACTATGTAATAATGTTATATGACATGTAATATATTGAGCGGAGACGAACTATGTATAACGTGTGAGCTGAGTCTGTCTGGCATCAGACTGCTTTACAGAACCAGTGCGTATACATTAGTTTCTTCTGCATTTTCCGTGTTATTTTTATTATCTTAATTAAATGCTTCGCTCTCAGCACAGCTTCACCTTCGTTATAGTTTCTGGAATTCACATCACATTCGCAATATTTAAATATAACGCGTAATTTAAACGTTTAAACGTGACAACACGCTGCTATTACGTACTACTACTAAATGTAAACAAAGATCTATCCTACGTAGAGCGGCCATATTGGAAGCGACACTAGCGCTCAGGTGGTAATTTTAATCGCGAATTGTCTGCGGTTCCTGGATCGGATGCCAGAGCAACACGTGACGGGTTTGTTTGAACTCAGTGTGACGCCACACTAATATAGTCCATTACGTTATGTACAGTAACTCTTCGACAAGGAAGTTTTTGAACCTGGCCCTCGAGAGAACAACAGCATTTTGGTTTATTCCCTTCGTTACGTTTTCTACAACCGCAGTGTGACATTCCAATGTAAAACTTACTCGCGGACATTTTAAGAAGGCAACTTTTAATCGGTCAATCCTGGTCTACGAATTGTAAATAAATTCAATCCCTGACTGGGATAGAAAATCAGCAAACGTAAATGAGTTCTAGACAGTGTATAACCTTTTCATATTTAAAGCATTTCAGTTCGGTCCAGGAACCTTTTTCCGGATCAATTTAAAAACGGTCCAAGAACATTTTTTCAGGATGAATTTAAATTCGGTCCAGGAACAATTAAAATATGGTCCAGGAACCTTTTTTCAATGAAACAATATGCAACTTGGACCGAATTTAAATTGTCTGAGACAAAAGGTTCCTGTCCTGCAGCGGAACCCAATAGAACCCAGAATTTATGGGGTTCCTATACCTTTAACAACCCTGCTGAAAATATCTCCTCGAACTGCCGGTACCGACTTGGCGATCCCTGATTTAGGATATCCTTGAAGGATTAGGTGAGGATCGTTGTTAGGCCTGTGTTATGTAATTTTGTTATTTAGCGTCGCTTTTCTCCAACTTTTGGCTAATGAGGCGAGGCTCGAGTTTTTTGGGGATAAGAAAAGCAATTTTTCCAAAGCAACTCACAAATTTGATCATCTCGATCATGTACTTGAAATCAGTATGTCCAGTGGCGCCAAGTTATGTTGGCTTATGGGGCTCTAGCCCCTGCGCTCAAAAAACGTCTCATCATTATTCACTTAAAAGAATTCGCACAAATTAATTACTGACTGAATGTTGTCAAAATATTTCATAGAAATTTGATACATCTAGAGTCCTATATTATTTACGCTATCCGTAGTCATATCGTTATTAGGAAAGTAAGCGAGGATAAGGGCTTGAAACCAAGAATTAGGATCGATAGACACTAAAAATTTTGAACATCGACAGATTTTTCATCATTCTCCTGGTTGGCACACTCAAAAATCAGTTATCTTAGAAAAACACATTTATGAGTTAAATAGGCAACAATATACGTACAGCAAAAATAGTGTATTTTTTCAAAAATGGCCTGAAAACGGATTTGAAACTAATAAGTTTGCATTTTAGGAGGGAAAGGCAATTTTTAGTGTACACAGTGCGTACTCTTTATTACCTATAGACTCAGCAACACAAAACCACAAGTATCATAACTAAACACTTTATTCCTAACGTCACGGTTAGCTGAATAGTAGAAATGTGCCTTGTAATACAGTATAACCCAGTGTATAATTGGTTGATTGATTTGTTGTTTTAAGTCCACTTTATGCACAGCTATTCGGGACTGGACCTACAGTTTAAAATGGGATCCGAACCACTATGTGCCTCCACCGGGTATCGAACCCGGGACATCTTCATTACAAGGCGACGACGTTACCATTAAGCTATCGAGGAGGCCATCTAGTGTATAAACAGACATATTTTATCTTGCACCTGTAATTGTCATGCACGCCCTATGATTCTCAAGGCTCCCTTGCTAGGAAAAAAAATATTTCCAATGAACTTCATTCCGTACGCTAACCTCGAACAAAAATCTCCCATGAAAAAATAATTGTTTTGTTAAAATATGTTAAACCATATTAATAAACCGTGAACACCAAAAATATAAAAAAATAATTACTAAGTCGTGACAAGAAAATTCACTCTAGTGCTATAAGAAGGAAGAGGGAAGAAAATTCCTCATACATACACATTGTTTTATATTACTTTTAAACTGACGAGAAAACCTTGGTCTGTTTCACCTGTGCAAAAAGGTTACACTAGTCGTCCACTGTTTTTATCTTATCAAATGAACTTCGTTCCAGTTATAATTGCTTGCTAAATAATTGACTATGCGTGATACCAGGATGGATAGAAAAAATCAGATGAAGAGTTTAAACCAAGTGTGTTTTTACGATCGTTCCAACAGGCAATTAAGTTTCTCTCGAAGCATGTACGCTCGTTATAAGTGATCAAAGTATTCGCATGAAGTGGAATTTCCTGTAAGGAAGTGAAAATGGACAATGCTTTCGCTTTCTACAAGAGAATTTTTTAATTCAGTTACCTTCTCGCAGCGTTTTAGTTCAATTCGAGTGTCGTGTAGTGATCACTTGTGTATGGCTATTGGCAGCAGCAACGAAGAAACGGATCAATATTTAAATAATTGGACACTTAGAAAAAATCGTAACTACAGTTTTTCAGCTTTAAACTTGGTCTCAGTGTAGGTAGACAAGTGAAGCTTGACGAGCTAGCAAGCAGGCACGGCACGGAAATATTAGGTCGTCTTTTGTTTGAACAGGTACGTAAAAGCTTGTAAAGTGTTTCGTGGAGGTTTGCAGCTTAATTTACTTACATTGTAGTTTGTCTCTTATTAACCTTAAGGACAGCTGTCATGATAAAGGATAAGTGTGCCAGAAGAAAGCAAAAAACATTAGTGTTCATTAGCGTATCGTGACAGCCATTGGCGTAAATATAGCTCACGTAAGGGGGGGGGTCAACTCTTGGTTCAATTAGAGTTCTTATATTTACATAAGTGAAAAATCGGGACACTACTGAGCGGTAGCTTGTTAGGGAGCGGGGGGGGGGGAGGAGCTGGATCCGATAAAGTTGTATGTATGTACAACATAATTGTAATTTACATCCCACATCGTGTGGGAACTTTATTTGAAAACTGCGGACTGAACAGATAGGCACTCAAGCACTCTTTATAGTAAGCAGGTTACTATACAATGGAACAGAATCCTAACTGAAATTCAGCACTGCTAGCAGACGGCAGCGATGTTTGTGAAGTCAAAGATGTTTGCAGTACCGTCTGTATCTCGTTAACTCTTGTATTATGGAGAGGGAGTGGTTCAATGTAGATTTAGATTGTTTTGTAAAATGAGCATCTTAAAATTACGTCCACATATTTAAATATAAAAAAGTTCAGGATAGTATAGTCTTACTCATTTCTTCTTTCCCATCCGATTCCAGGACATTTGTGCATCCCGAAGAAACTATTCGGAACACCTGGACAAATTTACCATTCCGGGATTGTCCCTTAAAATTCGGGACGTATAGCGTCCCTAGGTATGATCTGGCTATCAAAATCCACTCTGCCCCCACATGAAAGCTCACACATTTATTAAATTAAATCTATCTACGAACTTCTAACTTTTCTACATAAAATGAGCAGAAAATGCTTTTTTTAAAAAGCTAATTCCAGCTTTTCTTTAAAACAGAATTACAATGTTAGAATTAGTCTTTTCCTTCTTGCTGCAAAATTGGAAATAACATCATCGGTGTTATTTTAATATTCGTACGTATGTACACTTAACAGTGCAGGGTCCATTAGTCGAGGATCTCCCGTTGAATTGCGAAGACATTATTTCAACCTCCTTAATGTTAAACACATCCTATCGGGTGTTGAAGATGAAACTGGCAGTGTAGCCAAGATCACCAATAATTTGTGCATATTTGAGTACAAGAGCTTGTCACAATTTACTACTGCCTACAATGCAGACCCTGGACATGTCTTTTCAATTACTGTTTGCCACATTTGGCATATGGTATATCGACTTTTGGGATTATCAAACAGTTCGGAAATTTCAAATTATCGAAAAATTAGAACCTGAGGAATACTTAAATCTTGAATGGTAACAAACCATATCGGGAACTTCTAATGAAATTATAATATTCGAGCTATAAGATCACAAGCAGCTGCTTCGGGCAGAAATTACATGTGGCATTATAGAATTTGTGAAATGTCAGGAATTTTTTTGAGTATTTTCCAGAGAAATTCCGAATCTACCATGAAATTGCAGACATTTGCTTTGTTGTCCCATCTGGTGTGTGGAATCAATTTCTTTCCCCATCCGTATCCCGTTTTATACGCTTGTAATTAATGAGAACAAAATAAGTCTGAATAAATTTTTACGAACAAGTCTGCGCATAGCGGATAGAACAGGTAATCTCGTAATGTTACAGAACCTAAGAAGGTGTTGGACCCGTTGACCCTCCTTAAATACGCCCAAATTACATATTAGATTTCCTTGTGGTCATATTGGATCCGGTTTCTGCCGAACTTTTACACCGTCGTCGTCAAGAATACCTTGCTACTGTCTTCTGCAAAGTTCGTCTGGCGATGTCAACATTGCATCAGGAAAATCGTCAATGTGCTAGTAGAGTTTGATAAGCAGAATCTATCGAAATGGTATTGTTCGAAAACCCTTTATTGAAAAAAAAAAATTGCAGGGTGTCTAATAAAAATGTATCCACATGTTAACAGGAATATCAAAATCAAGTGTTCATTGCATTTTGAAGCACTGGCATTGGAAGAGTTACATTCCAAGAAGAGTCCATGCTCTCAATACAGATGATCCGGACCAAAGAGTGCAGATTTGTGAGTGGTACACTTGCTTGCTTGGTTTCTTTAATGGCATTCACCTGGGTTTGGTGACTTTTGGCCAGCTTGTTTCTCTCAGTTTCCTTTTCTTTTCTATTTTTTTCTATCTAAATTGTTTGGTGTGTGTTACTAATGTTAGTTGATTCTGGACGTACACACAACTTGGAGTGTTAATAAACGAACAAACTATTCTTCACTCCTTCGAGGTACACCGAAGAGTCTTCTTACTGGATAGGATGTGCCCTGGTGGGGAAAGAAAATATATAGACCGTGTTAAAAATGTAAACATAAACATTGGTGAGGTCTTGCCCGGTCCCCCCGGAACTTCCGGTTTAGACCAGTTCCCGTTGTTACCCGTGCAGATTCACCGGCATACGAAGTAAGAAATGAGCGCTTGTTTTCATCAGTTGTGCGACGATAGTCAAGAAAGGTATTTGTTAAAATTCTACTATGAAGGAGTGGACGTCTAGAATCCGTCGGATGATCAACTGCAGAGTATATTATTACAATATGACGTGTCTTTGTGGCCGCCAGTTGTATAGCACACTACGTACATACAAGTATCTCATGTACACGCACGACGAACGTTTAGATATATTCAATTATTTTGTAAATGGAAAAGTGAGGGGAAGATAATTATTATATTATATATTATATACGATATTATTATATTAGAAACTATGCTTAAGTGAATCTTTGCCAACAAATCTGCAGAAGTAATGACACAAAAAAAGCTAGTAAATATATGTGCTTTCAACGTCGCCTCTCCGCCTGAGGAATTTAGGGAAAACCTATGATATGGCATGCCACTTTCACTTGCACGAATTTACTTCAAGCAACAAGGGAGTTTTCAGACTGAAGCGACAAGTGATATCGGGATTTCACACAGCAGCATTCGATCTAAAGCAAACCATTCACCAGTCACGCTGCGCAAATAACAGGCCGGCGCAACACAATGCACACAATTCAGTCCGAGCGACAAGCGACACCTGCAATTTGCCGTTCGGAAGGTGTATATTTTTTAATGTTTGTTTCCAAGATACACGTATCGCTGCAGCCTGAAAGCTTCTTTCCGAACCAATTCACCACGAGAAAATTCACGTGTCGCTTGGACTGGACTGTTGTTTTCTCAGTACCATGCATCGTGTCGCCTCGGTCTGTTGTACTCTTATGCAAGATGAATTGTTTCCTCTAGAGTAAAGGGACTGTTGCTTGTCGCTTCGGTGTGTAATCTCCGTGCCACTTAAAATAAAGTGAATCCTCAGTGATCAATGAAATCAACGATAAGCTGCACGTGTCGCTCAGATTCCCAATGGCGTGTATTGTGCCGCCTGAGACTTGATTTCCCATCAGCGGTAAATGCTTATTTATAGACTAAAAGGGCCTATGTCGCTTGTCACTTCGGTACGAACCACTGCTGTCGCGTGTCGTTTCGGTTTGAAACCTCACTAAGAGGCGTGCTTTTCACCACAACACAATACACAGATAAACCATCAACATGCTTGTAACAAAATGCAAGTCGTAAAAGTCCTTTCCGGGTACCAATCCTTTCTCATTCTGCTTGTATCAACAGGTTTCATCTCTCTACGTCCTTCGGAAACCTACGAAGTGATACTTGACTTAATAAATTTGTTCCCGATCGAACTGTTCAACCATATGCTACACAGCTGACACCCTATTTCCTTGTAAAAGAATCTCCACTTTGCCCTCTCATATTAACGTCCATAGCATCGTAAGCGTAACCGGATGTTCGAGGGGGACCATACTAGTGCGCATGCTCCGCATAGCTCCGCCTTTAACACCGTCTATGGAAACACAGGTGTGAGTGGTACACTCGCCTCAATTAGTATTCCGGCAGTTTGTTTCTTTATACCCTGTACAGGGTCAACGAAGTTAGTAATAAGTTGTGTTTTATACAGCGTATATTGATATGCATGTAGTATATTGAATTGTATCTTCTGCAAAACTGCTGTATAAAGAAACAAACTGCCGGAGTAGTAATTGAGGCAAGTGTACTGGAAAATGTGCCGAACAGATGAATTGGATGAAGTTTAGAAGAAATATACTCTGTGCGTTCACCAGACCTCACGCAACTGGACTTTCTCTGTAGTATTTTTCTACTGTAAGAAACCGGCAAGAGTCAACTGACTAATTAGATGCAGTCATTGAACGAGAATGCGCCCAAATACCGAACGAAATGATGCTTGGTGTTTCCGATTCCCGCTTCGGGTTTCCAGTAGTACCCGGATCAGAGCGGTCATCAGGGAACGGAACTTTATGTGCTTAAAAACTCAGAAATATTTATTTTTTTATATGTCATAAATGTTGAAGACCAGTTTCTAAATGCTTACCTCTAGCGAGCTTTTTTTTTGGAAGAGTTGCAGTGGATCACAAATTCTCCATTGTAAATCTGTGACGATTATCTCTAAAAAGCAACTTATATTGTTAGAAAGATCGCTCCAC
Organism: Lepisma saccharinum; assembly: GCF_977018435.1. Classification (NCBI taxonomy): domain Eukaryota; kingdom Metazoa; phylum Arthropoda; class Insecta; order Zygentoma; family Lepismatidae; genus Lepisma; species Lepisma saccharinum. The sequence continues at coordinate 88,482,827 of NC_139231.1, read as the reverse complement.
GTCACAAGAAACAATTCTTGCATATTTGAAGCACGAAATGTCACTAACGCTGAAGTTGTCCAAAGATTCCTCTTCCTCTACTTTACCTTCCAAAACTCGTGCAATTTGGCACAAAGTTTGAAAACCTTGGTTTTTCTCCAAAAAATTCTGTACATTTAAACATTATCACTTGTGCGTTAGATCCAGTGAGTTCTTTCAATTTCGTTTCTACTATACGGACTTCACCCACGGAAGCTGCCAAAGTGTTCGCGGACGATTCAAGCTTTCTTATGGAATTAGAGAGAAAGGACAGGTTTGTTGAGATGTATGCCTATTCGACTTTTAAGGAGGGATCCTTCAACAGTTCTTGCAAAATTTCTATAGACGCCTTCTTTGTCGAGATCATTTACAACAGATACAAATTTTTCAAAGTTCTGGACATAATATACAGCTGCATCCAAGCATGTGCCCCATCGCGTAACTACAGGTGTAGGTGTAAGGGGAACCTCAGGACATTTTTGTTTAAAAATGTCTATTCTTCTAGGCGACTTGATAAAAACTTTCTTCCCATTTGAACAGGGGCGGCCGCTCATAAGGACGATACGGACGCCGAACTGCCGCGTGTAACCACAAGTGAACAAACATTACATTAACATTTATATATTAACTTTTACATTGTCTGAATTGCAAATATTCCATTGCTTATAGATCGTTGGTTAGTTGGTTCTGTATTCATTCTTCCGCGACAATTGCGAACTTTGCACGCCACCGTACGGGGGAATACGGAACTTCGAGAGAAATCTGGCGGGGCGCCGTCCTCCCACTTTACGAGACGAAGAGCATTCTCAGGCGCGGTCGCGAGGGGCAAGAGGCGAGGGAACTGGCTGAATAACACGCGCGGGATCTGTGGCTGGGAGGACGGAGGGTTTGTCGTCCGAAACCCACCCCCTAGGCGAAACTGGCACTCTCTCCGGCCGGAGAACGGTGAACAATGAAGAGTTGCCAGAAGCAATGAAGTTAACATAAGAAAGAAAATTACCAACCGTTGATAAAAAATGTACAGACTCTTGCTTGATTTTTGTTATTTACCGTCGTTTTCTTCTACTTTTCGGTAATCACGACGATGAGGATGAGTGATGATATAATGAAATTGATGGAGGGCCATTCACAAAGAACTCACATACCCATGCCGGGATTCGAACCCGGAGCCCTGGCTTTGTAATGGGGTATGCTAGCCACGGAAGTCGGCTATAGATTCTTGTTACACGCAAAATTATCGTATACATGCGTTGTATTTTTCTAAGTTTAGTGAAAAGTACATTTGGATTACAATGATGTGGAGTACATCATGTAGATTTAATTACATGTTTTGATTAGCACGTTTGAAAAAAATCCTGATAATGTGACAAAGTTGTCCAATTTCGTCATCTAAACTCACCAAGAGCCGCTACAGGAACCTGTGAACTACAAATTTCTTAAAATTTGGCAAAATTGTCTGGCAACCCCGAAGCAATAAAACGACCGGATGGGAAGACGATAGTATTGACACTTGTTGTTTCTTGGTTTCTTCGTTTTCCATGGAAAAGTGAAGCTTTTTCGGTAGTTGTGTCTTGTAGTTGTGCATTTGTCGTCGTCGCGATGAACAGTGTTGAGAAATTGTTGGTGCGAAGTTTTTCTATCAGAAGTCTGGATGAAAAATACACATAAAAAACCTAGGCCGAATTTGAATCTAGAACAAGTGTCAAAGAAGGGAGGTCGTGAGTTCACTCGCAAATTTTGCGTTGAAGGACAGAAGGATGAATTTCAGTTACAAACATGTCTGAAGATTTTTGGTAAGTTTGAAGTTTTTACTTTAGAGCTTCTGGTAACGCAGATATCACCTTTCCAGTGAGATATTTATTTTGGTGCCCTATTTCACATATCAATTAGTAATGTTGGACAGGAAACGTTTTCTGTGTAACTTTTTTACTAGAAATTTTCACGATCAATGCACGTAAATATTCGTCATTGTGCTTATCAAGTTGGGTAGAAATTAATATCCCTTCTGAATTTTCCCCTCTGTTAAACGACTAAATCTGTTAGAATTCTATTTCTTCTTCCATCTTCTTCGCATTACCTACTGTTAAATAATTATTAATTTATTATAATATGTGCAAACGTGTAAAACATGATATTCGGTAAATACGAACGTATCAATTTCTTATCACTTTGGCTGTTATACGAAATTCACCATTTAAACTCTCATTACTAGTAGAGCAAATTTTTGTCGGCCACCGTGGCGGAGTGGTTAGCACATCGCTCTACGACGCCACGGGTCCCGGGTTCGAGTCCCAGCCTGGGCATGGATGTTTGTGAGTGCCCATTCATCAATGTTATCATATCACTCACCCCCATCTTCGCAAATTAGCCAAAAGTGGCACAAAAGGCGAAGTAAAATAAAGCAAATCAACAAATTTGTGAGCTATCGCCGCTCCACTTTGGTTCACCACGAGCCGCCACTGCATTTGAAACCAGTTTATCGACATTGGGATAAAGAGCTCTTATCTTTTCACATATTCTATGCAACGCATGAGCCACACATGTAACGTGCACCATTTTGGGGTAGCTAAAGGCAAGACCTACTGCAGCTCTTTTCATGTAAGCTGCAGCATCTGTCACGAGGAGAAGAACATTGTTAAAATGTTATGCCTTCCGGCTACAATAGCTGCATTGCTTCGTTAAAAAGCCTTCTATCGTTACATGTGTAGCCCCAGCTAGCTCTTTACACTAGCAAATAATTTTTCGTTGAGACAGTTTCGTCATTATTTAGCACTCCCACAATCACATTTCCCACTTTTCTAGCGGTGGAGTCTGTAGTTTCGTCAATACATACCCAAATATTTTGATGCGCACATTGTGAGCGGATGTGTTGTAAGGTTTGCTCGTAATACCTGTGCAGATACGTTCTTCGCAACTTTGATTCGTCAGGCGGTTCGAAGTTCGTATAGGCTACTTCGCGAGAAAGTTTCGTAAATCAGGGTTATTTAATTTGAACAGTGGAATAACTGCGGACACCAAAGCTCTGCACAAGTCAATTGAAAAAGCGGACAATTTTCACGGTTCCCCAGTAGATGGAGTTTGTTGCTCGATAAGTGCCTGTCTGCTGCTCAAACGTGAAGAAGCAACAGTATATTGTTGCTATAGCCTGGTGCAAATTCTCAGAAATGTGGCTGTAAGAAGTGTAGGAAGCATTTTTGAGGAAAAGCGGACAAACAACATTTTCTGAATGTAATTGATGTGCTGATTACGAATATTTTGTTTGCCACTCTCGATTTCGATGTTATGTGCTTCAAATCGCTAAAAAACAAAATGGCGGCCATACGAAATGAGCTCCAAATAATTTTTGAAGGAGCAGAAACAAAATAGTGATCTTGGTGTCAAACATTATGTTTTTGGGTATGCTGAATCCAAATATTATGTTTTCTAATCAGAAATTTTAAGCTATGTGCTCCAAATCGCTAAAAAACAAAATGGCGGCAATGCGAAATGAGGTCCTAATAACTTTTAAAGGAGCAGAAAGAAAATAGTGTTCTTGGTGTCAAACATTATGTTTTTTGGGCATGCTGAATACAAATATTATGTTTTCTAATCTGAAATTTTAAGCTATGTGCTCCAAATGGCTAAAAAACAAAATGGCGGCCATACGAAATGAGCTCCAGATAACTTTTGAAAGAGCAGAAAGAAAATAGCGATCTTTGTGTCAAACATTATGTCTTTGGGTATGCTGAATCCAAATATTATGTTCTCTAATCTGCAATTTTAAGCTATGTGCTCCAAATCGCTAAAAAACAAAATGGCGGCCATACGAAATGAGCTCCAATTAACTTTTGAACTTTTTTTAAAAAAACTTTATTTCAGAATGATAGAAACATAGAACCATGGATCCACTTATAAATTTGAAAAGACCTGCACCTGTGAGCCATCATCTTAAGATGTTTCTTATCAGTTCCTCCAGAACATTGCCACAAACAAAGGATTTAGCTACTTCAGATATTCAAGATACTTTCCTCAAAGCTGAAACATTGGGCCATGTAAAGCTAGACACCTTCGTGAAGGAAAGGATGATGGCCCGTGGTAAAAGTTACACACAAGTCAAGTTAAGTGATCCTCTACATAAGTCAAATGCAAAGACCTTTAAGTTCCTCTATGAAGTTCAATTGGCAGTAAGTGGCAAGGAAACCATTTTGAAAACTGACAGGAATATTCTCCAGCGCCTCGTAACTGCCTATGAGGCAGGTCGTAATGTGGATCTAAATCGCATTTTGTGTCATGAACTAATGCCAATTCCAATCTCCCTTGCCAACACAAACGGAAGTCTGAGAACAGGAAACAAAGCCATTCTATTAGCTGATGTGATGACCAAGGATGTAATTTGTCCACCTGATATATCAATTCCGTCTGCGTCATGCCTTAAAATAGATGGTCAAGCATTAGTTGTTGCACTTGGAAAGCCTGCAGGGGATTTTAGACTTTGGTCAACTGGCAGATGCATTTCTTAACCTTGTTGTTTCTATGGGAAGAAGCTTTAAGAGGATTGATGTCACCTTTAATCGGTATAACGCAACTTCAACCAAGGCTGGAACAAGGGATAGGAGCTTGAAACATGCTCATTTAGTAAGGAGAGTAATAGAAAATGGATCAGTGCCAATCCCCAACAAATTCAGTGACTTTCTTGCTAGCTAAGAGAATAAAAAAGATTTGGCCTGTTTTCTCTCTATTCATTTGATCAACAATGCTCCTGAAGACAAAATATTTGTGGTTTCCGGTGGATTTCACAAGGAGGATGACGTACGGACAAACAATCGTGATTTGTCTATTGAAGGATTGCAGGTAAACCACGAAGAGGCGGACACGCGCATTGTCCTTCACTGTCTTCATTCTGGTGCTGATAACATTGTTGTCTCAGCACGTGATGCAGATGTATTAGTGCAATTGGTAGCGTTATTTCACAAGATTAGATGTACGAAATTGTGGTTGCGAGCAGGAACATAAAAAAAAAAATACATTCCAGTACATGAAGTCAGGCAGAAGCTTTCATTTACGGATCATGTCTTCGAAACTCTCATCCCATTCCACGCCATAACAGGATGCGACACAGTATCCTACATTGCTGGGATCAGTAAGAAGACAGCACGGAAAATATTTAACACTAATAATAATGATCTACTAAATCTTGATGTTGACGAATTGAAACAAGAAACAGCACACAAGGCAGAGAAGTTCGTATGCAAGTTGTATGGTATACCGGAGGCAAGCAGCTGTGATGAAGCCAGAGTAAAGCTGTTGAGCAAAGGAAAAACACCACAAGCACTGCCCCTCCCCCCCCCCCCACTATCGATGCTCTACGGTTACATGTACAACGGGCCCACTATCAAGCCATCGTGTGGAGGCAGTCAGTCGGTCATACCAAAACCTGTGTTACCACCACCTACTATCTTGAGATGGAAAATGGTTGATGGAAAGCTCGTTCCAAAACTTCAATCGCTGCCACCAATTCCACAATCCTGCTACGACATTGTCATCTGTGGATGTTTGGGTGGTTGAATATCCGCTACATGAGCCTCCCTTGTAATCAAGGGGTCCCGGGTTCGATACCCGGTGGAGGCGCAAGTGGTTCGGATTCCACTTTAAACTGTAGGCCCAGTCCCGATTAGCCTTACTGTGCATAAAGTGGACTTAAAACACCAAATAACCAACCAACCAATATCCGCTACATGTTCCTGCATGTTCCTGCAGGAAAGGCCAGCTTGTATGTTCTGCAGCTTGCAAATGTGCAGATACTGGCACTAAGGAGTGCATGAATATCCGTGATTAGAAAAATGTTATACTATTCTTGTAGGCAAAATAAGGTTGAATAAGGATAACGTGCGGATTTATCATACACTGATACTGTTAATATTTCAATGTGGTCTTATGCTTTGAATAATATTATTATTTTGCATCTTTACTTTAGCAATGTTCTATACTTTTTTCTGTATTAAAAACTTACTGTTACACTTTTTATTACTAGTTCAAAAGTATAGATACGAAACATAGCATAGATGCACGTAGCCGCCATTTTTTTTTTAGCGATTTGGAACAAACAGCTTAAAATTTCAGATTAGAAAACATAATATTTGGATTCAGCATACCCAAAAACATAATGTTTGACACCAAGATCACTATTTTGTTTCTGCTCCTTCAAAAGTTAATAGGAACTCATTTCGTATGGCCGCCATTTTGTTTTCTAGCGATTTGGAGCACATAGCTTAAAATTTCAGATTAGGAAACATAATATTTGGATTCAGCATACCCAAAAACATAATGTTTGACACCAAGATCACTATTTTGTTTCTGCTCCTTCAAAAGTTAATAGGAACTCATTTCGTATGGCCGCCATTTTCTTTTTTAGCGATTTGAAGCGTATAACATCAAAATAGAGAGTGGCAAACAAAATATTCGTAATCAGCACATCAAATACATTCAGAAAATGTTGTTTGCCCACTTTTCCTCAAAAATGCTTTCTACAGTCAGAATTTTCGAAAATTGTCCCAGTCTACTACAGTATGTAACATTCTTATTCGTACACACGGATTTTCAAAGAAAATGCTTTAATATCTGAAAGGAAATACACTATTTTGAAATTGTTTCTTTACAATTCAATAACTAATATCATTAGGAACATAAAATCTTACCCAAATTCTGTATAACCAATGACAATAATAAATTAAATTAAACTGAAAGAGAAACATGCCATTTCTTGTACAACTTTTCTATTCGTACACTTAATAATATAAAATAAAAAAGTATATTCCGAGCAAATTGACTGACAGTTCTAATACTTTGACACGTATCCTTTGGCTTTTACAGAAGGTCGTTTCATGTCCATGGTAACAAAGTTAGAACCCACCTCACCTTAAGAAAAACCAAGACGGCACGAGCGGGGGTGCTCCACGTGATACCCCTGTCTTGCAGCAATGGCCCTGCAGCGGAGTTTGCATTGGAGGAGACTGCGTTGAAGAACACATTGGTCCAAACGATCATATTCCTTTTGACAAGCTTTCCAAAGACCCTCAATTGTGCAGGGCCGTCTGCTTACCAAGGCTCGTTTCAACAACGGAAACCCACAAAAGTCCATGGAAGAGGCATCGGGGAATTTCACAGGGATGTCTGTAAAGGGGATTGCATGAATGCCCGTTTCACGTGCCATCCAATCCATGTATGCCTGCGTGGACTTTGCCGTATGACTAGGAGCCTTGTCCTGGTGGATGACAACACGAGATGTGTCGCTGCCATAGAGAGAAGGAATATCATGTCTGTAAAGTGGCTCCAAAATATTCGTCTGGTAATAGGCTGCATTTATTTTAGCCTTTTTTTCCACTCTGCGCAGTGGAAGTTTGCCGTTATGGCAGTAACCACCAACAACCATGAACCCGCGTGGAAAACTTTCAGCACATTCACGTACCCACTCAGATCGACCTCTTGCATCATGTGGACGATAGTAGATGGCCCTTTTTTTTTTTTACCACATCCCGACAGATACACCCATGCTTCATCCAGGGACGCCACATACTTCCAGCGGTCCCCTGCCAGATGGCGTTCGTAGAGCTTCCGACTGTTGGTCTTCCTCTCTTGGACATGTGAGGCACGCAACTTATGAACTTGAGCCTTGTGCTTCCGCACAAATTGTAAATCTTGGGCTATGGTGCTATGTACAGTTGCAGGGAAACATTGCACTGCCTGTGCAATCACTCTTTGCTTTGCAGGGTTTTCACATCGCACCAAGGATCTCACTTTCAGCACATCGGAGGAACGCTTGGGCTTCCGATATGTCCGAGGCCCACTTTGACTGGTTCCAGCAACAGGTACAGTGCAAGATCTATGGCGATTCAACCCACTGCATTGATGCCCTTCTTTGACACATGGAATGCTTTCATGTGGCACTGTTTAATTATCTGGCTATAACTATAACCAACGTCGGAAAGGGCACAGATGTACCCCTCCCAAAAGGCTGGAATTATTGGTGCCATATAAACACTCACTCACACACCAACCATCGTTTTTGCAAGTCAACACACAGTACTTTCGTCCTACTGGCTCTGGCTGCTCTGTGCTATGCCTACGTGCTGCTCCGTGGTGATCGAAATCGTTACCATCAACGTGAAACAACCTTCTGTATTACTGCTTGACACCTGTTCTTCATAGAATTAACCAGTTTCCGACATGTTTCAGAGCTTATTTGATTCCACTCGGCTTGCACAACAGTTTTCAACTCTTGTTTGGACTTGACGTCTGCTTTATGGACTCGCCTCTTCAAAATTGCCCATAAATGCTCAATGGGATTTAAGTCTGGACTTTGAGCTGGTGTTTGTAGTAGTTTGGGCACATTCCATATTAGCCAATTCATGTTAACTCGCACCTTATGCTTACTGTCATTGTCTTGTTGGAATCTGTAGATAGGCGGCATGTCCATTTTTGGGCACTCTGCTTTACATAGTTCTTCAATATGTTCAAATAGACATATGCATCCATGATACCATCAATGAACTGGATGGTACCAACACCTTTGGACGACATACAGCCCCAAATCATTAATGACCCACCACCGTGATCTCTGTTGGAACTGTGTTAATGTCCTGGTCCTTGTGGATGTGCTCTTTCGCGAATGAAACTATTCCTGCGATTCACCTTATTTACATACAGCCTCTCTCGTGGTATTCTGCCATGATAACCATGCTTCCACAAGGCACGTCGGACAGTTTGATCGGACATCATTTTGCCAGCAACATTTTCTACTAACGGTCGTAACTGAGGAACACTTAGTCGGGGGTTACCTCGCACTCTTTTTAAAATAAAGCGTTCATCACGTTTATTCAACCGTCTCTCTTTTGGTTTTCTCGACACATTCTGTGTTGAACCTTAATCTCTAAATTTGTTTACTATGTATTGAACTGTGGAGTGTATTGACTGTTTGTTCAATTTTTCTTAACAAATAAGCTCTAAGGGCGAAATCAGATCGGAACTAAAATCCTTCACCTTGCCCATTTCGAACACGCTGATAGATAGACAATAGGCCTACAACAATACCTACGCCAGCATTCCGCTTGACGGGGAGCGCGCCTGCGTGTTCAAACTTGTTACGAAGTTACAAAGTGCACGACATCGCCCGAATAACGGTGGCGCTGAATACGAGGAAGATTGAAACTCTTGCTGTACGAATAACAATGTTGCATGAAACAGCGTGTTTTTTCTCTTTTCACACAAATTATATGCTCTGTTTATACATTTTGAACATACATTTTTATTGACATTTGTTGGTGAAACCTTCATTAACATTAATTTTCAGGTAAAATATGAAAATGATTATATTTACTAGTAGATATGAAATTATTTCCTCGGAAATTCTATGTGCACGAATAACAATATTACATACTGTACATAGGCGCCGACTCCATGAGGCTTAGGGGTTCTCGAGCCCCCCAATGTTAATGATGTGGGGGGCAGAGCCCCCCAAATAATTTTGCTTAAGAGGATCTAATGTATTATTTTTCTTCTCTTGTAAAGTTCTCTGAATTGTGCCACATGAACTTAACTTCAAATACACATTTGAAATGTTCTAGACCATCAACTTTGGTGGGGAGGGGGGTTGAGACTGCTAAACCATCAACTTTGGGGAGGGGGGCTATGACCGGAGACAGCAAAACACATGACTTATTACTATATACTAAGTATATAATTATTATTTACTATTATACATATATTAATGAGAGACATAATGAATTTAGCCAACGACTTGTTAAAGACTGTTTGGGAATCCCCTAAAAGAATGCAAATATTTAGGAATATTATTCATGTGAATGAGAAGGCTGGCCATACTGGACTGCGACCACTTTGCCCTCGTCGGTGGACGTTGAGAGCCTCCAGTGTGCAACAGATCTTAAGGAACTATGAAAGGCTTCTCAATTTTCTTGAGAAATTTTCTGAAGAAGATTCTACTGACGCAGCATTAAAATGTGCTGGATACCTGGAGACAATTATTCACTTCAAGACATTTTTATTTCTCTCCCTCTACTGCCATGTGATGTGTCCAATAGAAGAGGTAAACTGTAAGATTCAGTCTCCACACATTGGTGCGACAGAAGTGGAATCAAAACTAAAATACTTGATTGACATCTTTCAAGAAAAGCAAATGTGTTTTGAGCAGTTCTGGTTGAAATGCACAGAGGACAAACCGAGCCTAGTTGATGAGCCAGAATTGCCCCGGCAACGTCACGTCCCTAAGAGACTTGAAAATCCTGATGCTGCCAAACATCACAAGTTCTACACTCCAAAATAGTATTATAAATCAATATACACTGATGTGTGTGACACAGCAAAATTATGTGTTAAACAAGGACATGATTCTATCGGACTACAAAAAATAACAGCCGTAGAGAAAGAATGCATCTCAACTGTGAACAGTTGCACAACAAACTTTCAGCAAACGCGAGAATTCTTTCGCCAAGATTTGGATGCCGATAGGCTCTCCTTACACATGTCCATGCTTGGTGATATCGCCAAACAGAAGAAAGTAGTTCTAACTACAAGTTTCTTTTGGAAGACAGCGAAGACAGCACCCTCCAGGAGCTTCTGCTTGAAGTTGCCAAATTCATAATGGTCCTCACGATAGTAAGAACAGCCACAACCGAAAGGTCATTCGCCGACTAAAAACATATTTGAGATCTACAATGAGGCAGAAGAGACTAAGCAACTTAGCGGTACTCCAATACATCAAACTGTGCTTGATAATTTGGACCTGAGACCGGTCGTTAATGAGTTCATAAAAAAATAACCCACTGCGTAGAGCAACTTTTGCTTTTTTTTTTTAAAAAATCATGTTCGTATGTTTTTGTTGTGTATGTCACTTTATATCTTAGTGTACATGCTATTTTTTTTTATTACAAAAATAAATTTATAAAGTTACATATTGTAGCAAGAACAAAAAAAGTAAAACTATTTTCCTGCGATTTGTGTTAGCATTTAAGTAAATAATTAAATAAAACTGTTAAATATTCGTTATTTTATGGGTACGTCAACACTAAGGTTATTTGCAACCCATTACATGTCTGTTGCGGACATTAAAACACACCCATGCCCTCGCCGGGACTCGAACCCTAGACATCTGGTTCAAATCGAGTTGAGTCGACCACCCAACATGCTCGCCTACCGAGGCCGGGATAAAACTGTTAGGTTGGCCTCTTAATGTAAATACATACTTTTCAATAAAAATGTTAATTGTTATCTAAAAAACAAATGAACAGACACAAAAGACATAAAGAGACTTTGAAACATTTTCTAAACGTTTTTCATGTTACATTTCATTTGCATGAGGAATATAATAGCTGCTTAAAAACTGCTATACGAAGACTTAATTTTTATTTTTAAAAAGGGAGGGAGTGAGTCATTAATTAATTTATTTCAGAGATCAGAGCCCCCCAATAATTTTGACAAGTCGGCGCCAATGATAATGTACCTAAATGCTGCGTAATTTGCGAACGTTGGTCAGCTGCGATAGATTTACCACACGGTTGGCAAAATAACACTTTGGCGTTACCCCCACACCCCCTATACGCCTTCATGGCGTGGTGCTAAGCACAGGGGAGCACTTTACCTTTTTTTGCCATTAGTTGAAAACACATCCTCTTTACAGAACTGTTGCAAACGAGATGAAACACTTGCCTTAACTTTTGGCATATCGCACGAGAAAACACACACTGCGGCACAAGCACCGAATCAGAACATGACAAAAGCAGAAAACCTCTCTAAGCTCTGTCTTACGTCAAAACAAACCTAGCACTCTCGATATGAAAGAGGTGCGGAGAATAAACATTTTTCCTTCGAGGTAGCTGAAGTCAATGAGCGATTTTATGCATTTAAAATGAAAATTCGCAAAATATGTATTTACATACGGAAAGCTGGAAAAGATGTGTTTTTATGTAAAATAAAATTTGCTGTGTTGACGTATAAGGATATGATTAGAATTTTGGCAAAAACGAGGATCTCTATCTTATTGCAGAAAAAAAAACATTTAATTATCTAAAGTTCTGTTCCCTCATCAGTTTGAACAAATGCGTTTGACAAAGAAAATTATTCATATCTGTGGATTATTTTAAATTTTGAAATTGAACTGTATCTTCATAAGCACTGACGTTATAATCATTCAGTGTTGTATACATTTTATTGGGACACCCTGTACGTATATTGGAGTGGGTTAATGATATTTTGGAAAATCATAATTATTTTTGTATATTTTTAGGGGTGAGCGGATCCCGAAAAGTAGGTGCCGGGGGGAAAAAAGATTCTTGTCCGATCGCAGCTTTGGGAAATTCCAAATTATCGCGTTTAAAAGTGGTCAATTCTCGATGTTTTCTACGCGATAAGCAGTAGCGGCACCAGGATTAATCATCTAGAAGTGCTAAGGGGGCGGAATGAAATTTTGGGGTGCGATGCTGAAAATAAAGAAAACATGAAACATGCATGCATGTTTTAGCCACTAAGTAAAATACCAATCAACTTTTAGAATTATCTATGATAATATGCAAATGAAACAAAATAATACTAGTGACTTGCCTTATTTTTGCACGACGTAACCACATAGTTGACATTGATTTGGTTTATTTTATTTCGCTTTCTGCCACTTGCAAAGAACTCCCATGCTCAGGCTGAGGCCGTGTCTGAAAGGTGCAAGACCGTACTTGAAGTGAGCATCCTCAGAGTATGGTCTTGGAGTGCAGTCTTCAAGTGGTGGACTGGAAGTACAAGTCTTTCGAATTGCACTTCGACTGCAGCACCAAATACGATCAGTAGATAAAACTGAGCACTCGTTGTTTTCCTCACGTTTTAAACACTTATTTTTCACCATAGAAACCACATAGCATTTTCATATGTTCGTACACATACATTTCCACATATTAGAAGAACTATAACCAACAACTTGCTGGCCCATAACATATATCTTCTACCTGCGTCGCTGGCTTTCTTCCCCCCCGTGATTTTAAACAAATGAACGAGTGCGGAAACCACGTGACCTAGTCACCAACCATCTGCATTGCGAGCTGTGCACTTGCGTACTTCTGTTCTTGGCGCTTTCGAACTGTACTAGGTGATGTCACTTCCGCCAAGACCATACTTCAAGTCTGTACTTCGTACCTTTCGGACAGAGCCTGAAATTAGAACCCGACCCCTGGTGTCGTAGCATGCTGTCCTAACCACTCTGCCGCGGAGGTCGTCATATAGGTGGTTATGACTTATTTTTAGGATTCAATGCTATTTTTCCCATCTTCTCTTGCATCCAATGTTCTTTCAACAAGAAAGCTGGGTCAAATGGTGTTGAACACCCATCAACCCTCCCCCAGCAAACAGTACATCACCTATTGTAATGCAATAATAAACATTAAGGTCTCGCTCTGTATCTAAACTCACGCTATACCCTTCGAGATATTTAAAACTAACAACAAATTGTAGTTTAACACAAGGGTGGCAAGCCCTACCCCTAAAATTTAAAAGCTATCTCACCCCTCCCCTCCCCGAGAAGTTTAGAACTATAACAGCAAACATCATTGAATAGAACAGATGTTATCAAACATCCACTTTTTCATAATAATCCAGTTGGGGTAACTAATAGTTTGCAGTGTTGTGCTTAAGTGGATTTTGTGTAATATAATCCCCTGATTGGTCCAGTTTTGCAAGAAAAAAGATCACCACATATGTGAAACAAAGTTAAAATATTATATATATATATATAATAAATACTAACAATAAATTATTCATCCATACCCACTTATTATCTTCATCCTCCAAATTTTTTGGACATGACACTGGGAGCCCTTTAAGACCTTTATAACAGTTTCTTTCTAGTCTTACCACATATTTATGAGCAGCAGCATATGTAGAAAAACCCAAGGATTCATGTTCAATTCCTGAGAATAATAAGTGCTGGATACACTATACTCTGGAACTGACACTGCTTACCAGTACTTTTTGCAATCTAGTAAATCGAAATAATATGTATATTTTTTCTTTCTTTCAGGTTTCTTCTGCTTTCTAAATGACGGGGACACAGCTCACAGGATCCCACATTCCTGAAAAGGGTGTACCCATATCTTCAGCACTGGATGCCAGTAAGTTACACAAGACCTACAAACACGTTGAATCTTGCGTATCGTGTAGCAGCATGTTGAACAACACATTCAAAGAGGCAGAGCAATCTCTCACCGCCAATCTTACACTCCCTGCCTGTGGGCATGGTTGCAGAGCACAAGGGCATGGGGAAGCCGAATGTGGATCTCCAGACTGCATCATGAATCTCTCTCCAGGTGTATTGGATAGAAATGGATCAGCACATGGAAAGTACACAGTCATGTGCCCATGTAACGAAGCAGGGGTTCCATGCAAGTGTAAACAGAGAAGATATCGACAGATGTTCATGCCACAAAGATGGCAATACTGGCCACAGTTGAAAATGTTTTTGTTGGGATTTGCCATTGCAGTACCCATTACATGGGCCATTGCATATATCATTTTATATTTTACCATGAAGTAATGGTGAAAATATCTTTTTCCTAAGTGTAGAACAATGATTTGTTCACAAAAATATTTCAGAAGGAATTCAATTGGACTGCTGTTTGCATTAAAAGTGATGTGTGCACACATTGTAAAATCACATAGAAATGCACCGTAACAAAAGTGATAAGTTCTGCAATTAGAAGACAGCAGATAAGGGTTATCATCCAACATGATGCAAGCTTAAGCATTTATATACCTTGCATCATGTTCATTTCAAATGTCGATACCTTTATTATTTGATGAATTGCTGTACATTAATGCAAAAACTTGACAATAACTGAAGGATCTGTAAGTTTCAGAAGTAACACTGTAGAAGCCAATTGCAGTTTCTAGTCTGAGAAGTATCTTTATAAGAAAATCATAAAAATTACAAAACGGCTATTAGGATATTATGCATGTGTATGTTATCTAATATGGTGAATTTTTTAGTTGAAAAGGTAAGCTTCAGCTAAGAGACAGAAAGAGAGACAGTGAATGTATTTCTACTACTAGTCACAAGTTAATTCCTTGCTGGATTTTGTACAAGGTGTTTTAAAAAAAAGGGTAACAAACTCAGCACTCACACCATATTGTTACACTTTTTTTTAAAACACTCTGTTTCTTATTTGGAAGAATAGGGCCAACAATATGATGTTTCACTAATGCATCAACTTCAGCAAGTAACAGTCTATGTGCAAAAATATGGTTTATTAATGATCAACAAAATTACATACATTGAAACATACAAGATAACAATAACACTATTATTGGTCATCATGAAGATTGTCATATTAGCAATTGTTATAGAATGTATTAATACTTGTTGAAGCTACTGTGACTTTAACAGAATGTTGATCAGGAAAAGTAGTGATAATTGTACGCGAGTTGCTTTTAGCATTGGTGTGTAAAGGCCTGCACAAGACCTGGAGCAGACCCGTTCGCGAGACATCGCTCCTGAAATGCCATGCAACCTGCGCAACACCCTCGCTTGAGCAGCTTGTATGCCCACCTGCACAGATCGTTCCTGGCAGGCATTGTAGACCCGCCGGGTACCCGCAGTCTTACGATACCTAGTAGGTCTCAGTTCGTTCTTTCCATCAACTGCAGACCCCTCCCTCTGCATGACGTAGTTGCTTCGAGTAGAAACTGCACCTGGCCCACACCGTTCTGCAGTGTTGCCAACTGCAATAGATTTTCACTACTTAAAAAAGGGAACTCGAAGCTTCGTAAGCCACATCACCAATGAAAGAGATTTACGAATGTTGCTACCCCCCCCCCCCCCCACACACACACACACATTGGAATAGGTTTTCCGTGGCACAGGATCCATAAGTATATGTCGTAAACAACCAATATACGTATATATAGTGATATAGGACAGGACTGAAACATGTCACGTTCGACGCTGAGGTCGCGAGTCGAACAACACACTGTTCTACTGCGAACACCAGGGCCGTAGCCAGCCAGGGCCATTGCCGTTACCCTCGTTTGGGGGGTAGAGCCAAGTACTTGGATAAACGTGCCAACAAGAACAATCACAATAATAGTAATAAAGTAGCATGAAAGGCATTATAATCCTCATAAATCACGCAAAAAGGGGGTAGAAGTCGGTTCTCACGCGCATTTGTGTTGAAACAGAGGATTAGAAATATTTTTTTTCAACACGTCAATTTCACATTAGCTAATAATGGAAAACAAGCACACAAACTGTTTTTGAAAGAAAGAAAGTGCATGATAAATGCATTCCGAATGTACAGACATATGGCATGTAAAATTTCCATCTACAATATTTTCTTTTCACATGGAGCGACGTATTACATAATCAATTCATCCAACTCGTAACAAACCAACATTAATAGCAAATAATATCACGGGCCGCCATAGCATTCTCTGTTTTAAAACTTTTCTCACTTAGATCGTTCGGCGCTCAGGGCCGACTCCCGCTACCCCTTTGCTACGGCATTGAACTTGATGAGACTGGATAATATTTTATAATATATTTCTACTTTCATAAAATTTGAAATCAAGGGGTTGCAATTACCCCTCCATTCCCCCTCTGCAGGTGCCCTTGGCCGTCTGGAAGGAAAATGCAAGAAAAATATGAAAATTAATTCCATCTTGAGTACCCTTTAGCCCTGCTACTCTTAAATTCTGCTAGTCTGTTTTTTCTTGTACTTTAATGTTTGACCCCCACCCTGACCCTTCCGCTAGACTTAATTTCCGTCCAAGCTTGTGAGCAATGCACCCTACCCCCTCTGGTTGCGCCACTGCGTGCCTGGTTAAGGCACCATGCAATGAAAAGCAATTAGTTTTCAGTGAGGAGATTTTTGTTTGCTCGATCATTCATTTAAATAAATGAAGCTGTAATACTGCGTGCATTTCCTGGCAATAAGATAAAAACTGCTTACGCTGAACTGAAATCGCTAAGTATATAAATTCTCCTTGGAGGAGAGAGCTCCTCCTAGGACCTCGTAGGATTTACGAGCTACGTAAGTAGGCAACACTGGCTGAAGCTGTCCACGTGGTGATGAAACACCTGGAGCGACACGCTGCCGGAGGGCTGTTTCCTTCCAGCAGGTTTTGCAGGCGCCCGGGTCTTGTTGAATGCCCAGTTACCTTGTAAGCACAGAGCACCTGGAAGACGAAGAACCCGGGTAAAGACGCAAGTCGACTCGTTGCCGTGGGCAGGCTAGCAGGTATACCTGTCCTCACGGGCAAGCGGGCAGTGGGTAGGTAAAATGCAGACTATGCTGGCCTCTATTGGTGTGTAAAACATGAATGAATGGTCTTGCAATCTCCCCAATGTAAATTAAATTTCATCATCTTAACATGATTGCCATGCATGATAAAGAAACTATCACATATCTAGATAGTGAAAACAAACAACATGAAGATTCATTTTAATGCTCTACAAGAAATTCTGAACAGAATTTTCTAGAATTTGAAACAGACAAAATTTCGAAACAGTCTTTACAGAGGCCCGTTAAGACTAGAATATCAAAAATTCGAAAATACATTACAGTTTAGATTACCACTTGAGCAAATGATACCAAACACAAAAACTAAACAATTTTTTGGTTCATGTATTCACTAAACTGCATTCATAACTCAATCCCCAACGACCTGTATCAATAAGATAAAACATTGTTAATTCAAGATTTGAAAACATACATATTGCATATTTACAAGTGCAAAAATTAAGATCTCAATTGCTGTAACATTGAAATGCATTATTTATTGTTAACTGCTTTTATACATTGTTAAAAAGTGATGTCTTTGGAATTTTTTCAAGGCTTGTAAATCCAAATAAATTTCCAACGAATGTACAATATTATTAAATAGAATAAGCAACTAGCTCAATGAAGCTGAATTTCGAGTACACATTTCTCAATGATGATTCTGTAGTGTATTCTCAAGAGTTAGAAAAACAGCATGAAGTTCTTACAACTCACATTCTAATGTGACCTGTAAGAATCTCATACAAAAGAATTACTTATTTTGTTGCTGCACCTGTGTTTTTGTATATTAAAGGGATGTGACAAATTCACAAGAGTTGCACAGTGTATTAACAAGTATAGAATTATGAGTAAATGGAGGGGGAAAAAAGATGACACCACAGAATATATATTTCTGATTTGTTTGAACACACATTTTTGTACCAAGCTTGTACCATTTATAGCAATAATCATGTTATGAAGATTGTAATAAAGAAATGTATACATGTGTGTTAATTATGTTCAGAGATGTGTGTTTTTCGAAAGTTCAGGTACTCACAAAAAAAGTGAATACAGTAGTTGAAAATTCTGTCTATCTATTTATATTTCTACATGAAGAAAGCAGGAGTGACTTTTTTTGGTAAGCTATCAAAATAAAGTATACATGCTACTTGGAATATATATATATTGCTTTTAATTTCCTACAAACCAAGTTCTGCACCTCGCACACATGTAACCTTACCTTTCATCTTTATGAATATGGCATAAACATTTATCTAAGGTATACACTAAATATGAATGAAAATGTAATTGACATTTGTCTAACCATATCACATTTCAAGAAGGCTCATCATTATTTTGCAAAGTCCAACTTCAGAAAAAAAATTAAATATTCAGGAGCTTGATTGAACTTATTTGATTAAAATGTAACGTGAGGTGGAGTAAATAATTGTTGCATGAATCTTACACAATTAGTTGTGGTATGCATCAATAGAAAATGTGTGTGTTGTTATTTATAGTAATGGAATTATTAGAAAAAATACTACTGTATTATCTATAAAAATAAAAGCTGGTTTGGCACTGTTTAAAATACGTAGATTAAAATTTGATTAATCAATTAAACACATTTGGTCAACAGATTAAAATTTTTAGTCGATCGACAATGCTAATATATGCAGACACACATATTCTTAATATAGTGGTCGATAAAATTGATGCATAAAATTACAAAATCAAATCTTCATTTGGTTAGGTTGAAAAAGTTGAAAATGTGCAACAAGATGGTTAAAAAAATAAGGGTGCGAGTAGGCAGTGCAGGATGCATCAAAACAGGTGTTGAGGATACGTGGTTTAAAGTAAGCTGTGCCAAGTGTAGTTCACACAAAGGTGTCAAAAATAAATGTCATAAATTCAGATGTACACCTCTCCTCCCCTTGTAAACACTAGCTGATTTTAGGTCATATTTTAGATCACAGTCAGTGCTTGAACTGAGGGGCAAAATTTTCGCAAAGCATCTCCCAATTGGCTCACTGTCAGCACGTTAAAACCACAGGAGTATCCCCTCACCTAATCCCACGGCTCAACCGAACATTTTCCACTTCAGGTGCTGATCACAATGATGTGGCTGCGATACTTGTTTCGGACCATTTTTGCAGAACTGAATAAGGGGGCACTATATAAATAGAGTTTCATACCTTTTCTGTAGTTTCCAGTACATAAGGTACCATGTTACTTGATTTTGCATGTAAAAATCCAAAAATCTATCAAGAATAAGATAGAATAGTGATACCATTAACATAGGGTTCGTTTTAAGTACACTTTATGCTGAGATACACTAATTGGGACTTGCAGTACAGTTTAAAGTGGAATCCAAACCACTGTGCAAATTGCTTCCACCGGGAATCAAAATTGTTTCTTCATTACAAAGAAACCCTTTATACAACGGATGATCGGAAGAAATGAACACAAAGCCTACAAATTTTATTTATTAGATGAATACAAACGGACTCACATGAAAGAACATTTCATACACTACTTCTCAACATAGTCCCTCCCCAGTTCAGGCATTTATCACAGCGCTACACGAGGTTCATGATGCCTGTCTCATAGAACTCTGGGTCCTGTTGTTGAAGCCCAACCCTTACGTCCTGGCCTGGTGGGTTTTGGTGGCATGTGCTCCACCACCCAGCGATTACAATCTCTTTGCTTCTTTGAAGCAGCATCTCAGAGGGGACAGGTTTCACTCGGATGATGCAGTTCTTGTAGATCATCTACCTATTGATCAGAATACACCATGTCTTTCATTTACCTCCAAAAGAAAGAAGTCTAGAGGGGTAACACCAATCTTCTGCAGAATGCCAGTGGCACATGAATGTCTTTTCGGTGTGTCATGTGGCTTAATTTCGTGCAACAATTGGTCCTTGCATGCATACAAAAGTTACCTTTTGTACAAAACTTCATGAACAGTGGAACTTGGAATTCCTAGCTGCCTGCTAGCCTACTGTATTGACTTTCCCCTTTTTGTTTCAGTGACACTAGCGTCACCACCACTAGTTGTACATGTATGGAAATTTGCTGATCCAAACTCACAAATGTGCTCTTGCAATGCTTTATCAAAAAGCTCGGTCTGTTGAAATGTAATTACTTAAAAACTGTCAGTATAAGAGAGTTTTTTTATTACAATGGCATTGGCACTACAGGTAAAATTTTATTTTTATTCTCTGTATGACTTAGTTAACTTAATTCCTTTAGTTCCTACTGGAACAAGGGCATCCACAATACATCTTCACCTCACTCTGTTGAATGCGATCTTCTTCATTCTTAGAGTCAGTCCGGCTATTCTTCGTGGATGTTTCTTTAATAATGGAGTTTAAGGTGTGCGGGTTATTAACCCACAGCAACCGATCTTGGGGATAGGGCTGCTACTTTGACCTCCAAGCAGGACGATTTTTTTGTAGTGGTTCTCTTTCTATTACACCCAAGAGAGTGGGTTGGTTCTTCTGCCATCTGCACAATGCCAAAGGACTTCTCCTCTGCCACATCTGCCATTGAGGACCGTAACCCGGGGAAAGGGCCCTTGCATGGTACTATAAGCCGGAGCCAGCTGAACCATGGTTTTTTTAAAGAAGTGTTACTCCTCGACGTTCTACTGCCTCCTCCGCCGTTGAGAAGGTCGTCCATCTTCTTCCGTCATTGGCGTCGTTGACCAGTAAGTTGCTTCTTAGTCTGGCTCCTCCTTACTAGCCTGCCCGACATGGGGGACCCTGCCAGTAACTATGCTACCACCGGTATAGCCTAGCAAATCAACAGAGCATAAAAGCCCACCACCAACTACAAGGTCATGCAACTACAAGTAGGGGATTCTCTGTATGCATGGAAACAAATTTCATGTAGGGATTTGTGCACTGAATATGAAAACATTATTCTTCACTTCTTGGAAATTTAATTATACTTTTCAATTCAATCATTTGTAAAATTCATATCTTTTGGATGTATAAAATTAGTAATGGTTCTTATAACCAACTGTATGAGGCTTCCCTACACTGCAGGGTTAGTAGGAACCTTATCACCACCACTGCACACCAATACTATAAAGAAATCCTTACAATTTGAAGCTAGACCCTCTGGCTTTGTAGCATGAAATGCCACCCAATTTGTCATGGAAACTGACCTATCTTTAGTTCAAAAAGTGGTCACATCAATACACATCATATTTATCATTTTACAGCAGACTCCTAATGGCATTCGCAATGTAGCAATAGAACATTAGAGGTAGGAGAATTGAATATGCAATAAAACATCAATGCACATAAAATACACATACATATGAGACAACTGCATTTCAACTCTTCAACTGCAATGTTATTCATACTATGGGAATGAGAGACGCGGTAATAGATAATTAAGGTACTCGCGTTTTCCGCGAAGCTGTTTTACATTATTTTCTATTAATTTCTGTAGCCATTGCCACCATCCTCGTTTGAATTCGTTGTGTTGCTTGACAAGTTTTTTTTTTTTTTTCCTAAATCGCGGCTAGGTGTGCTGCTGTCGCCTGTATGTCTGCGTATGTGTTATGATTCTTTATTTTGTGTGAATGTGTGATGAGGATAATCTTATTAAAAGAAGATAAGTTATCAAGATAATTAGTCCTGACAATGTTTAAAACCATTATAGGCTGGATGATCGAAATTTCAACCATGCCTGTATTACCATTTAGGACGGATGGACGATATATCAACCATCAGCACGAAGCAGCAATTAACGTGCAATTTCTTGAAAACTACACACGAGATTTACATAAATGTCTAACTTATAAACTACTCCATCTTTTAGAAAAAATTATATTCTAAATATAAGAATGCGAAAAAAGTAATATTTTTAGCAACGTCCGACAATTAAGGGTCCATGGGGGTTAAGGTCCGCTTTTGCAATTTGCTTGCACCACGTCACAGAATTAACACATCATATCGTGAAATCTATACACTATATTCAGTTCTGTCATTCTTGTTCATTAGTATACCTCTAAAGGTACAGTGTGTTTCTAAAGTCCCTGAACTTTGACTTTAAAAATTCATTGTTGAGCAACAATGCAATTTTTTTAGAAACTTGCTTGTGATTGTTTATTGGTGTTGTTGGAACATACAAATCTACACTAGACGACAATGAACAACGATGCATGCCCAGTAGGCAGCAAGAATGAAAGCCAGATGTCCAGTTGAAAACGGGCACGAATTCAGTTCACCATGAGTCTTAGAAGGGAGCAGAGGGTTGCTGTTTTGGAAGCTTACTTTCAAGTTAAATCATACGAATGCTGTATAGAGATCTTTCGTAGGAGATATCCAAACGCTCCTTCACCTGGAAAACAACAGTGTATGATTTTATAAAAAGGTTTCGCGAAACAGGAAACGTTGCAGATAAGCCAAGGAGTGGACAACCATCAATTTTCACAGAAGACTTTCTTGTGGATGTTTGTGAAAAATTGCACAACTCCCCTAGGAAGTCTCAGAGGCAGCTTTCAGAAGAAGTTGGAAAATCTTTGTCATCTTGTCACAGGGCAGCAAAAAGTCTTAAGTTCCGAGCATACAGGGTGCGAGTAGTTCAAGAGCTACGCCCGTTGGATTTCGAGAAACGCAGAAATTAATGTCAGTGGTTCAACACATTTATGAGGAACAATGTGGTCAACAAACTGAACAAAACATTTTTCAGTGATGAGGCCTGGTTCCATTTGTGTAGATACGTGAATAGTCAGAATACTCTGATATGGGCTACAGAAAATCCCCATGCATTACATGAAGTTCCACTTCATTCTGAGAAAGTGGGAGGATGGTGTGCAATTTCAAGGACAAGAATGGGGGGAGGTCCAATTTTTTTCAACACGACTGTTGATTCAGAAGTGTATGGTAACATCATCACTCAATTTGTAGCTTTGCTTGAGGAAGACAAACGTTACTGTTGGTTCCAACAGGATGGAGCAACGAGCCATACATCAAATGAGTCAATTGAGATGCTCAGACATTTCTTTGGGGATCAATTGATATCAAAAAATTTGTGGCCGCCTCGCTCGACAGACTTAAGCCCTCCAGACTTTTATTTGTGGAGCTATCTTAAGAACATAGTGTACAAAAACAATTCAAGGATGATCCAGGACCTACAGGAGAATATAACCAGAGAAGTGAGCGACATCCCGGTCACAACACTGCACAAAGTGGCCTCCAATATGTGTCGTCGTGTTAACTTGTACCTAGAAGTTGATGGAAAACATTTTCAACATCTTCTCTAAATGTTAAAACTTTGTTGTTCATCCTTATGTAAGAACAACCTGTCGTCATATGTAAATATTTTCATGTTATAATAATTGAAATGTGAAGATTTTATAATTGTTTATCATTTTCTTAAATTGGAGTTCGGGGACTTTAGAAACGCACTGTATTATATAGTCGAATTACAAAACAATACATCCATTGTTACTATCATTTACAAGTGCCGTTTGAAAAAGTCCTTCATTTCCCTTTTGTTACTGCAAGATAAATTGAAGATAAAGGGCTATAACTTTTCAACCATAGCATCTCTTGGAAAAATTCAAATTCTACACGCAAGAATGAGCAACATTTTAAGTAATGTCCGATAATTATAGGTCATGGGGGAAGTGGTGACAAAGGCCCAAAGTTCGAAAACCATAATTTCATTTATATATATAGCAGCACGAACATTACATATCCTCAAAGAGTGATCTTTTGTCGTGCTTCCCTCCACATTTGGTCCATCCAGCGTCCACACAGCCGACACTAGAAGCGAAATTCTGGACATTGTCCCAAAGTTGGCAACATTGCCACTTTATATAATAATGTTATTATTATTTAATCAAGAAGTATCGGTCTGATTTCAATGAAACTGCAGAGTTATAGGAATGTACCACTGATACATACTACATATTTTTCGTTCACTTTGGTCTATTGAGGGAAGGGGAGCAGTGTATGCCACTTTTTTTTTTTAATCAATTCTCTTCTTCTTCCTTTAACACTAATTATTTGGAGGCACAATGTATAAATTTTACCTCCGCTAAAAGCCCTGTCTTGAAAAAAAACAAAAGCCATATAAAGGTTAAAGAAACAAAAAAACAATCTAACCAGATGGATAAACATATCTGTTGGTCCTAATCAAACTGACATAAAAGACAACTCTTACAATATGTAAATATGAAGCATAAAATGTGACAAACTTTCCAGCTTTATTCAATCTTGTTTATCCTTGCTTTTATTTACCATAAATTACAGTTTTGTATTTTAAAATCCCAACTATAATACACACTGTGAGCTCTCACACACTTCCAACTGAGCAAACAGCATGCATAACCTTTTGCCGTTACAAACTTATGTTTGACACAACAAAAGGTTACCAATTATATATGATCTCTATTGAAAAAATATATACACAAACACAACAACTCTTTATTTTACACATGTACACAAAACAGCTACAAATCAGAGAGAGAGATTTGTAATAGTGATTTACTAATGTTTGCAAAATGTTTCCAAGTGGCTGAACTTAATGAGCACACATGCTTTGGTCTCCACACCACATTGTAGGGAAAAAGTTACCGAACTTAATGTGAAATCAAATCAGCATCATCTTTGCTAAACTGGGAAGACACCCATGCCAGACCCCACCTTAGATTGGTAAGCACAAACTTCAATGCTTTTGTCCACTGCTCCTCTGAGTTGAACTGAATCCTGCAAACACAAGGAGGAAAATAAGTGCCCTATATCAATGGATGGGGGAAAAGATTCAAAGTAAAGCAATAACCTTAATTTATGTAATTACCACTTAAAAGGCAGTGAAAAAGTTTAATGTTTCTGGCTTGCAATTAATATTGAATGTCTGCTGCCTTTATTATAATAAATTAATCGAGGTGGTTCGATACCTGGTGGAGCCACATTGCACAGTGGTTCGGATCCCACTTTAAACTGTAGCTCCAGTCTCGATTAGCCTATCTGTGCATAAAGTGGACTTAACAATTCAATAAATTAATGGCATCTGGGATAGAGATGATATTGTGTCGCTGCATTGTTTACATTCGGCTGGCAAGAGTTCCAATTTCTACTGTTTGACAACATTGTGGCATGGTGGACTGTGTCATCTGCTGTGCTGTACTGTTCGGTGCATAGCGGTTCATACCTGTGTATTTAGTTGGAGGTCTGCTTTCTTGGAAACACAAAACATTTTTTCCATACACTATGATTAAATTTCAATAGAATAAGTAACTCATGAAGACATCAGTGGAGAGGATGCGTATGTTCTTGGAAGAATAGAGAAGAGTTTCAAGGATCCTTGTTTGGAAACCTAATGGTAAGAGGACCTTTAGGGTATCCAAGATGAAGGTGAAAATGACTGGAGCATATGGAAGGCTTGTGTTGCTGTGGCAATAAACTGTTGGGTTTAGATTGATTGACTGATTTGTTGTTTAAGTCCACTTTATGCACAGAAAGGCTAATTGGGACTGGACCTACAGTTTAAAGTGGGATCCGAACCACTTGTGCCTCCACTGGGTATCAAACCCGGGACCCCTTGATTACAAGGCAACGACGCTACTACTGTGCCATCGGGGAGGCCCATGTTGGGTTTAGAAATGCAATAGTTAGTTACTAGGGTTCTGACAGATAACAATTCCATTTATACCTTATATACAAGTCCTCATGGATGACTTGGCAGTGTTATCAATTACATTAGTGTAACCGTACAGCACACACACAAAAAAGAGAAGAAATGAAGCATTTACACTAGAATTGAGAACAATCCACAGAATCTACTTAATGTCAAATTGATCTTTGTTACAACACTGTAGAAGATAGCCTGCGAATTTCAAACTTATGATGATGGAGCAAGAATGAAGGGAAAATGGCAGGATAATATTTACTTGTTTTCGGAGATAAATAAATGGCACTTTTGAAAGGACCGACCTCTTCTCAATTGCCAGGCTTGAACCAGTAGTTTGAAAGTTACCATTTTATATGGATAGTGGTCCAATGATGCGAAAGGAGTGTGCTTCATTTTACAGAAATGCAGGAGAGACTTGACTACTTCTCCTCTGTTAAGAATCACTGCCATCTTACAGTACTAGAACTTGACTTACTTTATGGAAAATGGATTTCCAGTTGATGAATCCTCAATTTTGCCTTTCTCCATTCTGTAAGGCAGACAGAATCCAGAATCTCCCTTCTCCACCTCCTCTTTGAACTGTTGAAGGCAATCCAAGAAGGCCACCATTGCAGCATCAAACTTTGTATCCCACAAGAAACGGAATCCTCCCGATCCATACAATGGAAGCTCTTTATGTTCTGCTAAGACCTGTACATGAAACATTCATTACATTAAGTTTTCACAAATGCTTCCTGAGAGAAAAACAAATCAAAGAGGAATGTGAATATTGGTGAATTAGTTCATTGGTAAAATTACCGATTATTATTACTGATTTGATATGTGTTTAAATAACCTGTAACTTAGTGCAAAAATTATTCCATCTTGTAATTTTTTACAGAAGTAAATATCTAATTCACATACCCTGGTTTTGTAAAATACATGGTTTGGTTTGAATTGGTGTTTCAAGTCCACTTTATGCACAGTAAGGCTAATTGGGACTGGACCTACGGTTTAAAGTGGGATCCGAACCACTATGTGCCTCCACCGGGTATCGAACCCGGGACCCCTTGATTACAAGGCGACGACGCTACCACTGCGCCATCGGGGAGGTTCTTGGAAAATACATATCTAAATACACAAGTATATCTTTCAAAGTCAAAACCAATTTTAGTCATAGGTTACATTTATTAATTAATAAACCATTTATGTTCATGGAACATTTCCAATTGAATCAGAAGAATAGCAGTAACAGTAAAAAAATAATATCAGTCCCATCTCTATAATAAATATTAACAGTACTGAAATAGCTTTCTGCCACACAGAGAATTTATGCTAACTCACTTTAAAGTTAATGAATATTGCATCAGTCTCCCAGATTTGATCCTGGTCAAGTCACAATTTTACCCAACTTCTCAGTAAGGAATGATCATATTTTAATATGTAAATGATAAATAATAATATGGCAGATCATGTTTCAATATGCTGATAATAAAATTTGAAATGATTATTCAGCAAATACTGGTTAATGATCTACGTAGGCTATTTGGAATTCATCCTCCAGTTGGCTGATACGAGCACATGACTTACTGCAGCACTGTGGCACATGCACAGAAATAAGTTGTCACGTGTTGGCACATGCCATGCCAAGTGGTCGGTCACTGTGTTCAGTGCTTGGTGTGTAGAGAGTGGAGAATGATGGCTGGTGCAATAGAAGCTTCCACCGAATGTGAGGTTTGTGGTGTAAATCACTTTACAGGCAGAAGGCTACAGTACAGCCGAAATTCATCCCAGAATAAGTGCCGTCTATGGAGAGAAGGTCATTAGTGAAGGTTGTGTGAGGGAAAGGCTGCAATTTTCGAGTTTTTTTTAACTCCACTTTATGCACATATAGGCTAATTGAGACTGGGCCTACAGTTTAAAGTGGGATCCAAAATACTACGTACCTCCACCAGGTATCGAACCCAGGACCCTTTAATTACAAGGTAATGATGTTACCGCTACGCCACCAGGGAGGCCCAAAAATTTTGAGAGATACAAACTAATGTGCATGATATAGGTGGACAAGGAAGACCGCCTGTTGTGACGAATGACCTTGTGGAACAATTGGATAACGTGGTTAGCGAGTGCCACAGGTTCACAATATCAGAACTGTCTCAAGAATTTCCTGAACTTGGGTGAACCACTCTCTATGAGATTGTGACTGTGAAGCTGAGTTATCACAAGTTTTGTGCAAGGTGGGTACCAGAATATCCTGGTGGTAATCTTCTTCGATGAGGGCATACAGAAGATGGTGCAACGCTATGACAAATACTTGAATTCAGGTGGCAATTATGTTGAAAAATAGTTCCGGTGTGTGCAACTTTCATGTAAAAAATATTGGTTTTCCTTATTTTTATTTTCCTTCATGCCTCTCAGAGGTTGATTTCCAATAGCCCTCGTAATCAAGCTATTGGTTTATTAGTACTTAGCTTATGCAGTTTACCAATCTAATAATGCCACAAATAACATGTGCTGTAACTTGTTTCCACAATTATACAATTTTGTGATTGTTTTTACTTACATAAAATCAAAAACATTTAGATAAGGCATAACTTACACCACATGCCATCATTTCACTAAGTAACGAAGTCCAATTTTGGTATGTACTTACTGTTTTCCTCTAGCTTTCACCACATCATGTGGCTTCATCAGGAGAGAATGGTAATCGTTTAATGATCTCAAGTTGAACTCAAAGTTGCCAGCCAGAGATGGAGTAGGAAGGAGTGACAATAAGTACATGCCAAAACTGGACTTCATTACTTAGTCAAAAACATTTGCTATTAATATAATTCTTAATGCACAATTTCCTTTTTTTACAAGACCTAAAAAAGGTCATATGATTACATATACATACCTACAAGATTGGTTACACTTTCATATTAATACATGTCTAAAAATGTTATTAGGCAATCAATAAGTGATGAAAACATTTGAAGAAATAATGCGGCATATTTCACATTTCAGCTCATAATCATAACTAAGATAGTTATAGAGATTAAAATCACTGACATCAACCTGAAATTAATATAACTCATTTCTTTTAGCTAATCTTGAATCTTCCACGGGAGCTACAAAAGTTTACTTTACATACTAACACTCCATTAACATGACATAAGAAACTTTCCATACTAGAAAATATATTATGATTCACTGTATATTTATAAATGTTTATAACAGGTAATATTTCAAAAACCTCATTTCATTTTAATCATTTTATGGTTTTACAATTCAAATGCCTTCATTTTACATTCATCCTAAAGTAATGTTAATAATAAATATGAAGGCAAAAGACATTAGATATGCATTATTAAGAATTTACATACCTATAACTAATTAATCAATGAATTATCAGAATTTTTGCACAAACATTGATTGATTGAGTTGGTGTTTTAAGTCCACTTTATGCACAGATAGGCTAATTGGGACTGGATCTACAGTTTTAAGTGGGATCCAAACCACTATGTGCCTCCATCGGGTATCAAAACTGGGACCCCTTGATTACAAGGTGATGGTGCTACCACTGCACCATCGGGAGGCCCTTTTTTGCACTAACCATATTCTGAGCTGAATTTATATTTTAACAACATTATAAATATGGAGAAACTAGTACTCACTTTATCCGTGAATAAAGTGAGTACTAGTTTCTCCATATTTATATACTACCACATCTCTTTTCCCAATTATGAATTAACAACATTATATGCAATACATTACCTCTATATAAGAGTGATTTCCATATGGCACAAGGCGAAAGCGTTGAAATGTGAGATTCATTTTCCGAGCCAACGCAGCCAGCAACAAAGCTGTTTGTCCCCATGCAGCATTTATTTCACTCCAGTCCACAGGGGCACTCGGCAGTCGACCCAGCCTGAAGTTGTTTATGGTTCCAAAGTGGCCGCTGTGCCAGATGTGGAATGTTGCATTAAAGACATTTGTCTTTTTCAACTTGTCCCACTGAGCTTGTGCATAGTGCAACTGGCACTCTAGGCTGAAAAAAATAAACAATAGTATTAGCTATGTACAATAAAGCTGGGTACAAAGTTGGGGAAAAAATTTGGAGTTCAAAATTTGGGCTTTACATCACAATATGATCACTGCTAAACTGTAGATTGGCACACAGTTATTCATACAGCATTCATTTATTATCAGTCTTCAGAAATTTGCTTTTTGAAAGTAACTGAACCGCTCAAAAAGTAACCATGTTATGGTTACTTAAAATGTAACTAACTTCATTTTTTATACAAATATATAAATGTTATGTGATGCTTTAACATGCTAATAGCCAGGTTTTAAGTGTTGAACTGTACTTACTATTCAATACATTAAAGTTTATTCAACATCATTCAAAATAAATTAACAAAATAAATTGTAAAAACTTTTTAAATAGAATATTAGCAAACTGGTTCAAAAAATGGTGTCAATTTCAAATCCTGAGAAGTACAAGTAAGAAAGGCACAAAAAGCATTCCTCTACATTCACTATAAAATAATAAAATGAATTCGGTGTTGCACTAATGACAAAGCAAAGTTAATTCCTTGTGCAAAAAAATATTTTCCCCACATTTCTCCATCTTCTGCTTCTAATTACTTAAATATGCATATGTTTCTTAATTACTACAGCATATGTTCACTTAATTACCACGAGATTATAGCTAGATCCATACTGTAAAAAAAAAGTCTGATTTATAAATCTAACATTATTAGTTTCTAAGACATTAAACTTTATTTAGAATGGTATTTAATTACTTAGTTTCAAATAACGCACAAAAAAAATACCAGCCATAACAGTCCTAGCATTTGACTGTTTAGCTCCTCTAATCTCTACCTACTTGAAAAAAAAATTAAAAATTAAAAAAAAAAAAATTACCATGGTATTTTTAAAGTACAATATTTACCTTCTATATTCATCTTCAGTCAACATTAAATCTCTGCGATGCCTGCTGTATTCTCGCCAATAATGTTCTTCCTCACGCTCCAGTCTTTCCTTGTCCTCCTCTTGATGCTGGATTGCCTTCTGCACTTCATCCTCTTCTTTCCTCAATGCTGCCAGTTCTTCATGCAATCGTTGTTCTTCTTGTTGTAGCTAAGTGTAAAGTGCAACCACAATATGAATGAATATATGAATGATATATATATTTCACAATACAGGCATATCTTACAGATGAGGTAAGTACATATGGTACACGTACAAACCTTATATTTTCGCAATCATGACATGCCATCAACAGAGAATACATATATTCTCCTATAACAGCTCTGTTATAGGACTCTAGTCTTCAATATAGGTTCAATAGAATGTCATTTATTACAGAGTAACATACAGAACCCAAAATCAAAGTGGACCACACAGCTAGAAGCAAGAAATGGAGACTGTCATTAGATGTGAGAAGTAAGTGGGTGTTAACATTGGTAGTGACCAGTTGTCATCAAACCAGTTGCATATAGGAAGGGCAACTCACAGACCATTAGCCTCCCCGATGGTGCAGTGGTAACATCATTGCTTTGTAATCAAGAGGTCCCAGGTTCAATACCCGGTGGATGCACAAAATGGTTCGGATCCCACTTTAAACTGTAGGTCCAGTCCCGATTAGCCATTCTGTGCATAAAGTTGACTTAAGGCGAAATCATGCCTCTCGTCCAAGCGTGGCCGTTTCTCCCCTTTCACCCCACCCTTTTCCAAAGAGAGACGAGTTTCCCCCATTTACTTACATTGAAGAAAAGAACAGTTTTAAGTCTTCTCCTCAACTATTGGACTTGCGACCTTCAAATTTTTAAGGGACGTTATTGAAAGGTGTATTTCATGGTGTGT
Organism: Lepisma saccharinum; assembly: GCF_977018435.1. Lineage (NCBI taxonomy): Eukaryota > Metazoa > Arthropoda > Insecta > Zygentoma > Lepismatidae > Lepisma > Lepisma saccharinum. The sequence goes on along the minus strand of NC_139231.1, from coordinate 88,451,049 downwards.
AAATGTAAATTTCTTGTATCACAAATGGTTCAATACTTGATTTTATTTACATTATGTTTGGCAACTGCGTAAAACTGCACGTGAAATGGTCTCAATTGCTGAAACATAATAGCTGCGCCTTCTTCCTCATTTTCAGCCAGTGTAAACAGGTTCTGAGAATCCAGCAGGCGGTCGGTCATCTGTTTCGCAGGAGGAGGAGGTGGGGGTGGACTGGATCCTCAAGAACTGTCTTTGGCAGGCGTGGATTCGATTTGGAAGGACTTCGTTCACAATTCATGTCCCTGCTGATAAGATGATCAGATTTTCTGAAACGAAAAGCAGGACATCCATGGATGCATACGGGGAGGGATTGCAACTAAAACTAAAAGAGCACAAGGTCAAGTACACTCCTCACTTCCCTTTGACAATAAAAAAGTCACGCTGCTTATGTGTCTCCTGAAATATTACACAATATTCTTTGATATGTTTTCTTTTTTATTTGATTTTATTTGTGTTATTTAACGTCGCCTTTGTCACTTTTGGCTAATTGCAACAATGTATGAGTGATGATGATTAAAATTCATGAATGGACACTCACAAAGAACATCCATGCCCAGGCCGGGATTCCACCCCAGGACCCCTGGCATTCTAGCGTTCAACCACTCTGTCACGGAGGTCTTCCCTTTCCTTTCTTGTATATTTCCTTTTCATTTATCTCTTTTTTGTTCCTCCTTTTGCTTACCTTTTTAATTTTACATAGTAACCTTCCTATCTCTCTCGTTTTTTTTGTGCTTCCTTTCTTTCTTTTCATAAAAGATCAATACATTGGGTGAAATAATAGCTATTAAAATATTAATCAATACTGAGAATATATGCTGGTCAAAAAAAGATTTGCATACTGCAAGTTTTTCATATTCTGCATCAATGACGCCACAAATCTCCATACCTTGGAAGCTCACACATCAACCGAAGGCCAAAGAGCAGGTAGATGTCTGTAGCCGGGTTTTGAAGCATGTTTCACGTTTTAACATTTTTATTCACCCATCGATTGTCTCGCAGTTCGTCAGAAGTGGGGGTATGAAGCACTGGACGTCTCAAGGAAGGTTGTAATGGTTGTCATGGTGTGAGATTACATTTTAGAAATGCCACAAAATGCACTTTCGGCAGTGGATAGGATCAGAATAATGACTCTACTACAGCAAGGTATGAAGCAAGTGAACATAGCACATCGGGTAGGCTGTTATCCTAGTGACGTTTCTAGAGTGTGAAAGAAATTCCAGGAGACCCATTCAATAGTAAATAGGCCCAGAGAAGGAAGACCACGCAAAATAACGGCTGCACAAGACAGGCATATCCGTATTTCTGCACGCAGACGTCCTACGTTCCCAGGAACCCAACTCCAGAAGGAGCTCCTTGAGGCCTCAGGCACCATGGTGTCCACCCAAACGGTGCAAAACTGACTGCACGATATAGGGATTGATGCCCGTCGACCTTTGAAAGTTCTCCGACTCACTGCACGACATAGGGCACTACGCGTAAGATGAGCTAGACAACATGAAAACTGGACCCAGGAACAGAAGTCAGAAACACTGTTTACAGATGAAGTACGGGTTAGTCTGCACCCCGGTGACAACACTATACGTGTCTGGAGAGCAAATGGTCACCGTTTCAATGAATTGTCCATGGTGGAATGCTTCCAGCAACAGGGTGGTTCGGCACTGTTCTGGGCAGGAATCATATTGGGTCATCGGATGCCATAAGTTCACATGGATGCACAGTCGGAGGTATCGACATGTGTGGCTTCTGTGATGCAGAAAATAAAAATTTCGTTATAATCAAAACTTTTTTTGACCAGTATATTTGTCTCTTGCCGCAGTTGTAGTAATCATCTCATCAATGCATCAAACATGCAAATCCCATAATTAGGCTATTCCGGACCCCGGAAAGATTTATCAAGTACTAAAAATAAATATTGAAAAATATTTTCGTTTAGCCGTTCTTGTATAATTTCCTCAGAACTTATGGAAAGACAAGGATTATATTGGGACCTTAGGCCTTTGAGGGACACGAAGGACGTATTTAGGGGGACCGGATCCCCCCCCACACACACACCTGAAAGACTTATCAAGTTCGAAAATTGAATAATGAAAATATACTCGTTTAGCATTTGTTGTATAATTTCCTCCTTAACTTATAGGAAGACAAGGATTATATTGGGACCATATGGCTTTCAGGGACCCCCCCCCCCATAAGACTTACCAAGTAATAAAATTAAGTAATGAAAATATTAGCATTTGTTGCATAATGGACAGTTATTAATTTCCTCTGAACTTTTTTTAATCAGAAACTTACTTTTCTCCAACTACATGTGACATCATTTTTTGTTATTCGATAAATATTCAATTATTCATTATTTTCCAGAGCACTTGTTTTTATGTAAATCATTCCGATCTTAACTAAAGGTAAGCTACGTAATGAATATGCACTGTTCCATCTCTATTTTTATAGCTACAGTCTTTTTACCTAATTGTGTAATAATAATATAATATTAATTTATGTATTGTAATTAATATTAATTTTATATAATATAAGTATTTTAATTTAAACATTATTATAATTATTATTCCTGAGACACTTGGTTTGAACCCCTCCAGAAACATATTTGTGGATACGTGCCTGACTGTGGCGTATTTTAGTACTGCAAAAATATATGTTTCACTTTCATATGTTTCTGAGAGTATCCACCATTCAGTTGCCTTAAGAACAGGAACCAGAGAAACAACGAAAGAAAACAAGTAAAAAAAATTATATCCTCGGTAAAAGTGCTTCAAATATGAAATACCAGAGGAAATGAACAAAAACTGGCTTATAACAGAATATTAATCCATAACTTTTTAGATAAATACAAGAAAAGTAATTATGATGTATCCCATTTCTGAAAATCTAAAAGACTATATCTACAGAATTTACGGGTAAGGAGAAGGGGGGGGGGGAGGTGTACACCCAACATTTTCGGAACCAGACTCAATTATACCATTGGCACTGGATTTACTTTCTTGACCAGGGTGTAGGTGACGTTGAAGCGATATCATTGTGAGCAGAGGTTATAGTACAAAACATCAGAGGTAGCTGGGACAGGAGCAAGAGGTAGCACCCCAAAACTTTTGATATCCATAACGAGATATTACGCAAATTGTTCCTCCAACTCGGGTGAAAAAATTGGTTCCCTTCCCAACTTCCGCAATACCGCTTCCTGTGGTATACCTTGTTTGATGCAACAAAATTTAATGAACTTGTTACAAACCTATTAAATATTCACGTACTTTCCTCTACTTTTTTTGCGTTTTTCGTCACGTAAAAACACAGAATATAGAAACCATGAAATAAAGCAGATTAAGTTGTCTCTATTCGATTTCTGTGCATTGTAAAAAAGTTCAAAAAAGACTGTTCATCAACAAAGTGATTGGTGTTTATGAAAAGGAAGCAAGGCGACTCCAGTTTCTATTTAAATAGTAGCCTTGAACCTGAACTTCCATACGTGCCAAATTTTCAATTTAATTTGAATTTTATGATTTATACAGCAATAATAATAATGATAGAGAAGCTAAGACTGAAGAGCAAGACATGAAATTTTATCCCGCCCCCCTAAGAAAAAACCTGTGAACGACCTTGATATCAATCCAGAATCGGCAAGAATAATTCATAATATCTTCATTACAGCTTGGGTTCTCATCAAAATAAATCGTGTACTTTCGTGTGCTAACGAATGCCTAAAAGATAGTACATTTCTGTTGCTCAATATTTTTTTTGTGGCGATTTTAACTTGATGTCAAGTCAGAATCGCCATGATTAATTTATTAATATCTTGATTACTATTATTGTGCTAATTAACCCTAGCTTACTGGTGCCGTAAGAGAAACTCACTTACCAGAAGGGGTGGCTCACAGGTCAACATTTTTTTATCACTAAAATTCCCAAACTGTTTTGTTATTGAATCCTGCTTTCTTTGTTGATTATATATGTGCAGTTATTCAGTAACTAATCACAATTTAAAAAATACCATCATTAATAAAAAATAACCAATAGAATTGCATGAGTGTTGCACACATATTTTACCATTCGCTAAAACTCACTAAAAACATATTTTTTTATTAATGCTGTTTTTGTATAAAGAGGGGAAATTGTTTATTAATAATAATAATTACAAAAATTACTATCATTGCCAACCTATTCTACACTGTCACTGTCATGAGTGTCTCGAATAACACGCATTCAAAGATGACGCCTGATAGGCTCACCAAACGCATTTTGCCTCCTATTTACATTACATTTATGTTTTTATGAACAAAGGAAATATGGAAATATTGAGAACACTGTAGGAAACAATGTAATTTATTTTCAATTTTTCATAAAACTTTTTAACAGTTGAAAAATAGAAAAGGTAGTGATGGTAGGCCTGACAGCACTCCCTCAACCCCCTCCAGTAAGCTAAGGTTAAAATAAATCGTGTGCTAACAAATGCCTAAAAGATAGTACATTTTTGTTGCTCAAAAACAGTTTTATTGTGTGTGTGACAATTTTATCTCGATATCAAGCCAGACTCGCCGCGATTAATTCATTAATATTTGTGTGCTTTCATGAGATAATGATGTCAAACGTTTGAGATTAATTTTAATAATTTATTAATATGTGGCAGTAGCATACGCAGGATTTCATCAAGGGGCAGTGATTTGTAAAACTTTCTCCAAATTCACATTACCATTGTTTTATTATACTTTAATTAAATAATAGTACTCATAAATAATTAATAATACTTATAATGAATTAGTTGAATTACTATTAATACCACTACTAATATGAAGTAGTAGAGATCTACAAAAAATATAGAATGTATGAAAGCAATAGAATGAAATTACTTTCTAGTCATTTGATTTTTAACAAATTCTAGGGAGCATATTTCTTGTTCTTTGTTACAAAATAATTGTCAACCTGGTGAAACATCTTAAGTGTGAAGGAAATCCATAAAAACAAGAAAATATTTAAATAAATTTAAGGAATCATGGTATGGAACTCATCCAAGAAGCTGCAGTGGTCTGGTCAGTAGGGCATCTGACAACCACGTGGGAGATCCCGGTTCAATCCCCGTAAGCGGTTGGAATTTTTCCAGTTCTGTCCCCAATAATTCACATCTGGATTGCCTCGCTGTTCTTACCATCAAAGCATTTTTAAATAGTTAAGCTCATTGTCGTTTGAATTCAGAAATTCAAATGTGAAGTGCCGCTGTAAACAATGGGAAGGCAGACTGACGACTGTGTATTCTTGTCCGCTTAGCCTTTGTCTATACACTAGCCGCTTACAACGAACCAAGGACTTTCTTTAGTTAATGCTCATTGTTCAAACAAAAAGATACATATTCATTGAACATTCTTGCAGCTGAAATACGAAATAACATTTTTTTTTCTCTTTTAAATCATAGTTATCCTCATATTTTATTATCAAGGCATTTGTTCTGAAAGATGCGTGCGCTTGGAATGCTGTGCTTTTCTCCGTTGCTGCATGGGAATAATAATTCATAATAATTCAAATAATAATAATAATAATAATAATAATAATAATAATAATAATAATAATAATTAGTAGTAGTAGTAGTAGTACTAGTAGTAGTAGTATTGTCGCAGATCTTTGACTGTGATAAATTGGCCATTTTAATTTTTCCACAGCATATTTCATAACATTTCAAAAGCTCAGGGGGGGTTAAACCCCATAACCCAATCCCCCCCTTGCGTATGCCACTGATATGTGGTGATTTCCACTTGACATACATGGTGGACGAAGCTTCAGGGATTCTATGGAATGCCAAAAACGGTTGGGTCATTTGCACTCCCTTCCCTCCCCACCCCAACCCTGCCAAAATGGTCAAGAAAGGAAAGGACATGCACCAGGGAAGAGCCCTCCCATGTAAAGGGACGAGGTTGACTGCGCTTGTTAATGACATTTTAAAACAATGTTGCCAAACTTAATGTAAATAAAATCAAGTATCAAACCATTTGTGATACACAAACATTGAATTTACGGACCAGGAAATATGCCTTTCAGTAATGTCCCTTAAAAATTTGAACGTCGTAAGTCCAATAGTTCAGGGGAAAACGTAAAACTGTTATTTTCTTCAAAGTAAGTAAATGGGGAAAACTAGTCTCCCTTCGGAAAAAAGATTTAAAAAAAGGGGGAGAAACGGCCACGCTTGGACAAACGGTATGACATCGCCTTAAAAACAAATACTCAACTCAACCCCACTGACCGTTACCATTAGTAATATGGATTGGGACTTTATGTGCCTGTATATTTTGGCATGGTTAGGTACAGGGCACGAAAAATCCTGGTCACCATGGTGACTAAAATTTTCAGCCTGGCGACTGTGATCTTTTGCTGTAATATGTATGAAATTTTGAATATTCTTTATACTTTATTTGCGTGGGCGAGGTTCAATCTGAGGCTGTTCTGCCACCTGGCCCATGTCATGGAGTATGGCCAATATTTAAGCACACGTTTCGTGTCTCTCTTGACAAAATTTCAACCTGCTAGTGTTGGCATTTACAGAGATATGTCCCCCAAATGGTACTTTTTCACTCAACCCATAAATCTGCAGTAAAAAATCCATCAAATGCTGCACACGACCAATACTGGTCACAAATGACAGATTGACATGGCATCAGACATCTAATTATGACCTTTGATAACTTCTGATATACTTATCTCACTCAAAATTCCATTTCTGGAAAAATTTTAACACTGCCTTCCACCAGTTATTAATTTAACTAATTTTCTGTGTGGCGTAAACTGATAATTTTAAGCATTAAAAATATCTCGGTAAGAGTCTAGTTTACGTCCTTTTCCTAAGGAATACGTGTCATATATTGATGGAAAGGTTATTATATAAGGAATTCAACAAAGTAAATCCCAAGGCGAGGAAAAATATCCTGGAGGAGAAAATCGAGAAAAACCGATGTTGTCCGGATATGTGTGATTGAACGTACTGAGGACATTTTTCGATGATGAAGCACATATTTAGAGGTGACATGAGTGCTAATGGAACCTAACCTAACAGGCCTAACCTAACCTCATAGGCATACCTCATTCCCGTGAATAGTTAGTGGGGCTATCGTGAACAGAAAGTGTATAAAGAAAAACTTACTTACCCTAAGAGATGCCGGAGTGCCACCTGTGCTAGCAAGGTTTTGAACAATGCACTGAATAATCACTGGGGATAAACGTATTTTAAACTATCTAGAAGTTTTTTTCCATTGAAACTCCACTAAATGGTCCGCAAAAGAATCCGAAGGTATTTTTTTGCACACACAAATACAAGCATGCAGTGTTGTCAACTCCCATCGGTTACCACCAAAAGGCAAGAAGGACGTAAACTAGACTAGCCAATATCTCAATGGATGAGGCTTTACTATGCAGAAAACCCACTGTAAATATCTCTTACGGTTTTCAAGATATACATTTTCAAAATTTGGGTTGCGTGACTTTTGAAACACTGTAGTATGCATAGAGGGCTGCATAGTCTGCCTTTTACCTACCCACTGCCCGCTTGCTCGCGAGGACAGGTATACCTGCTCGCCTGCCCACGGCAACGAGTCGACTTGCGTCTTTACCCGGGTTCTTGGTCTTCAAGGCGCTCTGCGCTTACAAGGTACCTGGGCATTTAACAAGACCCGGGCACCTGCAAAACCTGCTGGAAGGAAACAGCCCTCCGGCAGCATGTCGCTCCAGGTGTTTCATCACCACGTGGACGGCTGCAGCCAGTGTTGCCTACTTACGTAGCTCCTAAATCCTACGAAGTCCTAGGAGGAGCTCTCTGCTTTAAGGAGAATTTACAGTATATACTTAGTGATTTCAGTTCATTGTAAGCAGTTTTTATCTTATTGCCAGGAAATGCACGCAGTATTACAGCTTCATTTATCTAAATGAATGATCGAGCAAACAAAAATCTCCTCACTGAAAACTAATTGTTTTTCATTGCATGGTGCCTTAACCAGGCACGCAGTGGCGCAACCAGAGGGGGGGCAGGGGGCATTGCTCACAACCTTGGACGGAAATTAAGTCTAGCGGAGGGGTTAGGGTGGGGGTCAAACATTAAATCACAAGAAAAAACAGGCTAGCAGAATTAAAGAGTAGCAGGGCTAAAGGGTACTCAAGATGGAATTAAATTTCATATATTTCTTGCATTTTCCTTCCAGACGGAAAGGGCACCTGCAAAGGGGGAATGGAGGGGTAATTGCAACCCCTTGATTTCAAATTTTATGAAAGTAGAAATATATTATAAAATATTATACAGTCTCATCAAGTTCAATGCCGTAGCAAAGGGGTAGCGGGAGACGGTCCTGAGCGCCAAACGATCTAAGTGAGAAAAGTTTTAAAACAGAGAATGCTATGGCGGCCCGTGATATTATTTGCTATTAATGCTGGTTTGTTACGAGTTGGATGAATTGATTATGTAATACGTCGCTCCATGTGAAAAGAAAATATTGTAGATGAAAATTTTACATGCCATATGTATGTACATTCGGAATGCATTAATCATGCACTTTCTTTCTTTCAAAAACAGTTTGTGTGCTTGTTTTCCATTATTAACTAATGTGAAATCGACGTGTTGAAAAAAAATATTTCCAATCCTCTGTTTCAACACAAATGCGTAAAAACCGACTTCTATAGTAGAACCACAAGCAAAAAAACCTGCGCAGAAGCACATCGCGCTGGCGGGTGCGGGAAAGGGCAGGGGGGAAGCAACATTCGCGCTGGCTCACGTCAACGTTGCCAGGCCTATTCATTTCTCGGGAGAATTTCTTAATAAACTATTGCTATGCAACCTCCAACGGCCAGCTTAAAAACACGTTTCCTGCTCATCTTACTTGAACATGGAGGGGAGATGTGGAGTGGAACTCCACTCAGCGTGACAAGTGCTGTTTGAACTGTGAAATTATGTCAAACGCTACTCAATTGTGCTAGGACATTATTTTATTACTTTTACTACATTACTATTTTTAGATGGCTGTATTTTATCCCACCCTAAACTATATTTCTATTTTAGTTATTTTACTTCGCTTTTGTGCCACTACGGGTAAGTACGACAATATGGATGAATGAAAAACTGATGAAATGGATGATGTGACACAAACACAGTGAAACGTCCTTGCCTTACGAGGTAGAAACACTGACTTCGTAGCGTGGGCAAATTATGTTATACATGTATGTGTTTGTGGGTGTGTGTGTGTATTTCTAGCAGATGGGGAGGATGGGTGGCACCCTAGCATAAGCGTTGCTATCTTGAATTATTGAGGAAGACATGCTGTCTAATTCACCAAATATATTTCACATACGTAATGCATTTTCTCATTATGGTGCATTTGGAAAGATTGTGGAAAATCGCCGACAACGAAAGGCGGCAAGTTAGCTTCATCTGTGAACACAACTTTCTACCATTTCCTATCCTAAAAATTCCTCGCGATAATAGAGGCATCGGAAACCCCTTGTGTCGGTGCTGAGAAAGGGCAAATTTGAGGGTGTTTTCCATGCACCCTCTAACCGGAAAATGCGGAAGAGATGATAGATGTTGGTCGGTTCCCTCGGATGGTTTACTACTTTTGTTTGAAACATGTCCACTCCTGAAATGGAGATCGGTTTATTTTCGCCAAACACAGGGTTCTGGGTTTAGCACCATTGTTACACAAGTATCTGTGACGTTTACACCGTAAACAATGCATGTCACTCCAGTGCTACTCCCCTTGCCCCCCCCCCCCCCCGTGCGCACTCCTATGCTGCCCCTTCGCCCCCAAGAACGTCGATCATCCGCTACTATTAGATCATCAGATTTTGTAGCAGATCTTCTGGTTTCCCAAGGAACAATCTCCCGAATTTTTCAAATCTGACCTGGCAACACTGCCCCGAACACCGATAAAGGCAGGGAAGTTGCGCGAACGCTTTGGACGGAAGGTTTTTTTCCTTGTGGTCGAGCTATACCCCCTTTTTGCATGATTTATGAAGATAATAATGCCTTTCATGCTACTTTATTACTATTATTGTGATTGTTGTTGTTGTTACGTTTATCCAAGTACCTGCCCCCCCCCCCCCAAACGAGGGTAACGGCAATGCCCCTGGCTGGCTAAGGCCCTGGTGTTCGCAGTAGAACAGTGTGTTGTTTGACTCGCGACCTCAGCGTCGAACGTGACATGTTTCAGTCCTGCCCTATATTATCACTATATACGTATATTGGTTATTTACGACATATACTTATGGATCCTGTGCCACGGAAAACCTATTTCAATGTGAGTGTGGGGGGGGGGGGAGTAGCAACATTCGTAAATCTCATTTCATTGGTGATGTGGCTTACGAAGCTTTGAGTTCCCTTTTTTAAGTAGTGAAAATCTATTGCAGTTGGCAACACTGCAGAACGGTGTGGGCCCGGTGCAATTTCTACTCAAAGCAACTACGTCATGCAGAGGGAGGGGTCTGCTGTTGATGGAAAGAACGAACTGAGACCTACTAGGTATCGTAAGACTGCGGGTACCCAGTGGGTCTACAATGCCTGCCAGGAACGATCTGGGTAGGTGGTCAGACAAGCTGCTCAAGCGAGGGTGTTGCGCAGGTTGCATGGTATTTTAGGAGCGATGTCTCGCGAACGGGTCTGCTCCAGGTCTTGTGCAGGCCTCTTGAGTATGCACAATTGCTAGTAGGTGGTTTGATGACACCATTTTCAGAGCTGGCACCTAGCTCTGAAGAACATTTTTCGAGCACTGGATAGGTATCTTCTTCAGTGAACATGGGGTAGTTTGGTGTGTACAAGCAGGTAGGTTATGTGTTTGCTGCAGTCACCACCAAATTTACATAACAATATAAGTTACCTGCTCATACACACAAAACTACTCTCTTTCTCCTGAAGAAGAAATGTAATCATTGCAAAATAGAGAGATGCCATAAGAAAAAAGTGTCTCGGTGTTTATTCAAAAACGTATTTAATGCCACTAACCGAGCTATATTAAGGAAGTTTTCATCACACCAAATAATTTTATAAATTACTTATTTATAAATACATTTTTATATCAACACTAAAGCACTACTTACATCTTCTAATTCCTTTTGCAACGCTTCTAAATCTTCTTCATCATCCTCTACCTCCAATCTGTAATTTGAAAACACAGTAATAATACAATATTCAAAGTTAGAAACATTTACTTTCAAAAGTAAAAAAAGCAATATAAAATCACACCATACTTGATAACCTTAAATCTGCCTTCATGAACTAAAATCAATCATCAATAACTGTTCACATCCTTCTCTCTTTTAATACCCTCACTTCTATATATATTGGTATTTCATTGGTTGCCTTGGTTACCATGAGACACTTTCATGCTTAAGGGGGGGAAAGAGCATAAAGATGCGCTTATCCTTTCCATATCTTAAAAAGAGTTCTGAATGAAGTATTCTTTACATAATCATTAATTACTTCTCTGAATACAGTGGAACTAAGATTTTATGTTCCTAGATTTTAAAATTTCCCCGTTATACATTTCTTCCTTCTACTCTGAATGCAACAAAATACATATTAAAATTTATTTCGCTGACTTTACATTTTCCACATTTTAATTTTTTAGCTGCAGGCCTGTGAAGCATGTATTATGAAGGTTCCACTGCGTATAAAAGTGTTTCTGCTTAATCAAAATTTCATGCTGTTTATATTTCTTGCATTACAGCAATGGCTTTAAAATACAAAAATATTTTTAAAAAGTTTACACCCTGGGCCATCACAATTTTTATAATAAATGCATACACTTATATAAATACTAGAGATGGACCAATATATAAACAAATTGCAGATGCCAACAACAGATATTCTATACCAATCCAATATAAAAGTGCAAGACACAATGCAACCAAGAATAATTACTTCCCACCCAATGGATATGTATACTATATTTTTGAATACATCATACTTGTAGTCTAGTTGCTACTTTTAGAAACCCCATCCAGAGTTCCAATTTAAAACCAGTGATGTCTATTTCAAATACCAGAAATAACATAATATCATAACTCAATACCAAAGTTTTGCCTTAAAAATATTATTGCGTTCACGTAAGATAATTATTTATTGTAGATTAGGCTCACACAGGAGTTGTACTACGTAGAAATTTTTCAGCGAAAAGTGCAGGCTCGACTGGGACTCGAACCCGGGTCTCTGGCATACGGTGCCATTGCTCTAACCACTGAGCTACCGAGCCGGCCTGGCCTCACCTGATCTTTCGCTATCGCTGTTTTACCTGCGTGGAATCGTCTCTGCCAGTGCTACTGCAACAGGATCTGTTGCCTTTGAAACACGGTAGACTTCGTCGTGGGCTGGTTCCCACAGCACGGTATGCCAGAGACCCGGGTTCAAGTCCTGGTCGAGCCTGCATTTTTCGCTGAAAAATTTCTATGTAGTACAACTCCTGTGTGTGTCTAATCTACAATAATTATTAACATCTCTACCAGTTTCCGACATGTTTCAGAGCTTATTTTATTCCACTCGGCTTGCACAACAGTTTTCAACTCTTGTTTGCACTTGCAGCTTGCTTTATGGACTTACCTCTTCAAAATTGCCCATAAATGCTCAATGGGATTTAAGTCTGGACTTTGAGCTAGTGTTTGTAGTAGTTTGGACACATTCCATATTAGCCAACTCATGTAACCTTAGGCTTACTGTCATTGTCTTGTTGGAATCTGTAGATAGACGGCATGTCCATTTTTTGGGCACTCTGCTTTACATTGTTCTTCAATATGTCCAAATAGACATACACATCCAAGATACCATCAATAAAATGGATGGTACCAACACCTTTGGACAACATACAGCCCCAAATCATTAATGACCCACCACCGTGTTTAACTGTTGGAACTGTGTTAATGTGATCATTGTCTTTATTCGATTTTCTCCAGACCATATTTATCCCATCTGACCCGTATATATTAATCTTGGACTCGTCTGACCATATGACACTATCCCAAAATTCCTGGTCATTGTGGATGTGCTCTTTCGCGAATGGAAGTCTATTCCTGCGATTCACCTTATTTACATACGGCCTCTTTCGTAGTATTCTGCCGTGATATCCATGCTTCCACAAGGCACGTCGGACAGTTTGATCGGACATCATCTTGCCAGAAACATTTTCTACTAACGGTCGTAACTGAGGAACACTTAGTTGGGGGTTTTCTCGCACTCTTTTTAAAATAAAGCGTTCATCACGTTTATTCAACAGTCTCTCTTTTGGTTTACTCGGCACATTCTGGGTTGAACCTTCCTCTCGAAATTTGTTTACTATGTATTGAACTGTGGAGTGTGATTTATTGACTGTTTGTCCAATTTTTCTTAACCAATAACCTCTAAGGGACAAATTTATAATAACATCCTTCAGATTGGAACTAAGTTCCTTCACCTTGCCCATTTCGAACACGCTGATAGATAGACGATAGGCCTACAACAATACCTAAGCCAGCATTCCACTTGACGGGGAGCGTGCCTGATTGTTTAAACTTGTTACGAAGTTGCAAACTGCACGAAATTGCCCGAATAGCGGTGGCGCTGTATGCAAGGAAGATTGAAACTCTTGCCTGTACGAATAACAATGTTGCATGAAACAGCATGTTTTTCTCTTTCCACAGAAATTATATGCTCTGTTTATACACTTTGAACATACATTTTTATTGACATTTGTTGGTGAGACCTTCATTAACATTAATTTCCAGGTACATATGAAAATGATTATATTTACTAGTAGATATGACATTTTTTTCCTCGGAAATTCTATGTGTACGAATAACAATGCTACATGCTGCATCAGTTTGGAGATAGAAATAACGCTGTGGAACCAGAATCATTACAACAGAAAGAGCATGTATATAATGTTTAAGTAATAAAGTACCATAATAATACAAAACATTACTTTGTTCTTAATGTGTACAATGTATATGATTTACTTTGTGCTGTTGACAAATATCAGAAGATACTTCTTTTTCAGATACATTTTCTCCACCCCAAGTTCTATTCAAAAACCATTAATTTATTGAATTTGCTTGTAAAATTTGTTAAATAGTTCACTTGAATTGCCATGTAAATAGTTTGACAATTGCCAACACTGGCGATGTAATTCGAGCTGGATGCAGGGTACACACTGCATACATTCCACTTCCTGGAAACACAAGCGCTCACCCTTGGTGTGTATTCTGCACATCAATTCCTATTTTCACATAAGTAATTGGAATTAGTAGGATGGTATTGCAATAACTTGTCTTAGATGTCATGAATTGGCCTAATTGTATATATTTATGGTGCTCACATTTTAAATAGTATAGGTTTTGAATATGTGTATTGCTTGGGAGGTGTACTTGTTTATGTCAGCAGGGGGAGTTTGTATCATTTTTCTACTCGGATTAATAGTAAAGTATTAAATTATATTTCCGCATGAAAAACCTCACAGTTTTCCTCATTTGCTTCGGTACGCATTGCGTCAGTCTCTTGTTTAAGATTCCAGTTGTTTGAATCGCCGCCAGAGGCCCTCAGATTACTTGTTTCTGCGATTACGCATAGATTCGGTAGTTTTTCGGAAGCAGTCTCAGCTCGGAAGAACACAGGATGCGTTGGTCATGATATACTTCCTCCTCCTGTTGTTCATTCGACCTTCGAGAACAGTGTGTGCATTCAACTCCCACTCTCGGATAACGTCGAAGAAGTTCTTTCAAAAGTAACTTTTCCTATCACAAACTTCGTGAATAGTTTGGCAATGTTAAGATGGAATAACTTTGCACGCCAAGTTTTAAAGAGACAACATTGTGACGTATACGTGAGAGAGTTGGAGCAGTGAGAAGGAATCAACGAGAAATTGGAACCATACGAAGTGTTTGACTGTTGCCCATTTTGATCATGTTTTCTCGAAGTTGCATACGTAACGGACGAGTGTAATCGACGTAGATTGAGGTAAGGAAAGAAGCTATCGTTAGGAAGTTACATCTTGTGAACTCTTGTTATAATGTCGACGTTGGAGCGATCGCAAAATTTGCCAAATGGAAGATGAAGTTTGAACTATTCTCCTTTTCATCGCTGCTGTAACCTATGGACGTCATTTTGTGAAGGAACGTGTTTGGCCAAGACAAAGCGTAGAGGGAAGACGATTAAGTTGTGAAGTTACGCTTGTACAAGAAACTGCACAGTCGAACAGCTTGTTGCTGAGGTATGTACTTTTACGTTATTGTTGGTAGTGAATAATGAAGAGTTATTATGGAACGTACATAGGCATGACGAATTATTTGCACGTGTGAATTATTGGAAGGAGTACGAACCAAAGGGTTGAATTTTTCTCTTCGCAACTGTCAAGTCTTAACATCGTCGCAATTGGGCCAGAGTGGCAAGACGTGACGTTTTGCTCCCCTTTGGCCACTTTTGCATAATTTGATAAGCTACACTTGTACAGTATTATTGTAGTGTTATGCTTTATAATTATTGAAGAATCATGTTCGCTACGAGTCTCCAAAAGGAATTTAAATGCACATACATACGTTCATGTGATTATGTTGCATACGTAACGTACCTTTGAAATACCTTGTAAGAGCACCAAGGAATTAAGATAAGTATAATGTTGCTTAAAGGCCAAAAATTCATGATTAGATCTTCATAGTATAAAAGTAAGATTTTTATAAAAATCTTTGCTAATCTAAATTATTGTCAAATTGTAGTAATGGTTTAATATGGAACACGTTAATGTCATTTCACTTGGAAGTAATTTTAAGAGATAGATCTAATCAATTGTTATATTTTCGTGAAAGATTGAACTATTAAATGGACGCTGGTTCGTCTAATTGTTGTTATATTACTGTACTTGTTGTTGGGAAATAATAGTCATTCTTCGTTGCGGGACTATTATAATAAAACTTGACCACGTGTCGCAAATCATAAATTGTTTTTACCTATTTGTCCTAGAAACTATACTCTTGATTAAACTTGGGTAATTAGAATTGTCAAAACATTACGTACAATTATTAACCATCAATCTTTTATTTTGATTAGACAGTTAAAGCCTTGAATATAAACGAATCAAGTTGGTTACTGATCATGTTAGTTGTAAGTCACGTAATTTGAATTGTACGCATTTGGACACGGAACGAACACTCAACTTCTCTTCCAGATTAAAGTGTATTTTTTGAGAAACTAGCATCTCCTAGCATTAATACTGTTGGTATTCTCTTTAGTTATTCAATTGGGTTGTCCCAATTTGTGGTTCTCTTATGAGACTGAGGCGACTGTGCAAAAACACGTCATTAGCTTCAAACAAAGTAACTTTTGTAACGGTTTGGTTGGGGTAAGTTTAATCTTCACTCCACGGCCTCAGTTCACGACTTCCCCTTTTAATATTATTTAACTACCCACCTAATTAGTTACACAGTGCAAGCATTGCTTGTACTATATCTTCGCAACTGGACTCACCCCTAAAAATATCTCTTGTTTATATTTCTATTTGTGATGTTACCCTTGAAAGTCAGTTAGGAGTAAAATTTCTAAGTTATGCACTTTAAACAACAGTGTATGAATAAGGTTCAACTGTGTTGAGTAACTAAAATATACCAATGATCTCAAGTTTAGAACTTAATTTGTCAAATCTGCAGGTACTGTGCTGAGGAGGGAAACTTTGTATATCATACCTTTTCAGAAATTCACTGTAGTCATTGCATTCATCTTCCGCCAGTTTCAGCTGCTGATCCATCATTTCAAGGAGAGCATCTGTACATTCTTCACACAAAGGGTGGTCAATTTCAGAATTGCTTGAAAGAATATCAAACAGACCAGCTGTCACCTGGAAAAAAAAAATAATTGTTTGAACTGTTTCCTGCTGTTATCATTATTACTATTTCCTATATGATGCTTCACTCCAGTCTTTCACGGTTTGTCACAGTTCCTGTTATAATATACTGTTGTTGTTTTTTGTCTTTTTCAGGATTCCCATTCATTTTGCATAACCACATGTGTTGACTTTCAATTTCCAATTCTGGCAAACACAAACAAAAACCAATTTCATTTGCTTGATTTTTCCAGTTTTTTTTTACCATTTTTACAAAAAAATTTATGACTTTTCTATGAAATGTTCACCCTCTCACTAACAATCATGAAAGCCTCGAACACAGATTACAGATAAAAGCTATTCTTATTTCATAGTGGCCTCCCTGGTGGCATACTGGTAATGATGTCGCTCTTTAATGATGTAGTGGTAGCACTGTCACCTTGTACTGAAGGAGTCTCAGGTTAAATACTTAATGTGGGCACATAGTGGTTTGAATAACACATTAATCTCTAAGTTCAGTCTCAACACATTAATCTCTAAGTTCAGTCTCAATTAGCAGTGGCGCCTCGTGGCCTCAAATTTGGCCGGGGCTTATTATTTAAAGAATTTAAAATATAATGACAATTCACATGAATTACAAAAAATATGTATTTTTTTCTTCTAGACTACAAAACTGGACTTACTTTTTTGAAAGAATTTAAAATGTAATGACAAATTACATGATTTACAAAAAAAACGGGTATTTATCTTCTTCTAAACTACAAAACTGGACTTATTTTTTTAAAGAATTTAAAAAATAATGATAATTCACATGATTACAAAAGAAACAGGTATTGTTGTGAAACATATCTTTCTACGAACGTTGATTCCTGTTCTTCTGCTCAGCAAATTTTGTTATTACTTTTTCGTTGAAGCCCTCTATGTTTGAAATGTATTCTATCTCTATTGTAAGCCAGTGCCAAGGCATTTGGTCTGTCTTGTCTCATTGCATTGCTTAAGCAGGTTTTAATACGCTTCAATGTGCTGAAACATCGTTCAGATTCAGCTGTTGCCACTGGAGTTATTAAAACTGTTTGTCATTTTTACTGTTTCTGAAAAGGTACCCTCTAAATAATTTTAAATAAAAAATGAATGCAATCTACTGATAAGAGTTTATGTTTTTCAACTCTTCACTACAATAAAGAACACAAAGTTCCCTCTTTAGTTTTCCCTCTTCTATGAAGGGATAATAAATCTGGGAAGATGCCTCTGTTTAAAGATTGTTCTCTTTCATTATGTCCTTGTAGAGCAAGTTCATGTCGACCACAGAATTTTAAGCAATCGATAATTCTATTTAATATATGCCTCTTTTTCCAGACAAATTCATTGCGTCTTGTAATTGACAGCCTATGTCCTTCATCAATTTGTGTTCGAACATCAACCCTGCCAAACTCACTCAAACATAGCGAATGAAAGCCACCAAAACACTACAGAACAACATGCGAGATCGAACGCAACACAACGGAAATAGCCCCGAATCAGCACTCAAATCCATTGCACTCTCCCCTCCTCTCTCTGCTAGCATGTGACCTTCACTGTAGCGTAGGTGGGTGTAGGCCACGCCTTCCTTTGCGACGTGCCCCGGAAAACGATAATTGACATCAATGCCCCTAGGAGCGCTGTCGTATCCATCGCAACAGACAATGAATTTACGTGGGTAAAAATTGCCTTTGAAAAGACTGTGTGATAGTTATGCGTTATGGTGATTGATAATTACGTGAATACGTCCGTTTTTCTTTAGGGGCTAAGCCCCGGAAGCCCCAAGGGACGAGACGCCACTGTCAATTAGCCCATCTGTGTATAAATTGACTTAAAAACAAACTCAAATTATTTCATGGTACTTCTTTATGTGATACCCAGATACAAAACATACAAAGTAAAATTACTCAGCTTGTCAAAATGTTCATTGAACAAACTTGGGAAAGTCAACAAACATATAATATACACTTACCATCAGTTAACAAGCAAGTAAAGTACACATACCCTCTGCTAACAATCAAGCAAAACACAATTACATTCTGTTAACAAGCAAGTAAAATACAATTACCCTCCATTAACAAGCAACTAAAATACACTTACCCTCTGTTAACAAGCAAGTAAAATACACTTACCCTCTGTTACCAAGCAAGTAAAACACACTTACTCTGTTAACAAGCACGAAAAATAAACTTACACTTTGTTAACAAGCAAGTAAAATACACCCACCCTTTGTTAACAAGCAAGTAAAATACACTCATCCTATGTTAACAAGCAAGTAAAATACACTTACCCTCCATTAACAAGCAAATAAAATACTCTCTCCCCTTGTTAACAAGCAAGTAAAACACACCCTCCCTTTGTTAACACACAAGTAAACCACACTTACCCTATGTTAACAAACAAGTAAAATAAACTTACACTCTGTTAACAAGCAAGTAAAATACTCATATCCTATGTTAACAAGCAAGTAACATACACTTACATTCTTTTAACAAGCAAGTAAAACACACCCTCCCTTTGTTAACAAGCAAGTAAAATACACTTACCCTCTGTTAACAAACAAGTAAAAAACACTTTCCTCTGTTAACAAGCAAGTAAAAAATACTTACTCTATGTCAACAGTGAGTTAAAAAAACTTACCCTCTATTAACAAGTATGTAAAATTAGTGGCCGCGGTGGCTCAGTCGGTAACGCGTCTGACTACCATGCTCAAGGTCCCGGGTTCGATCCCCGGCCGGTTCAAATCCGGGAACTTTTCTAACGGTGGAAGCGGCCCCGGCGCCTACCCAGCGTCGAATAACATGGGTACCTGGGGGAAACCCTGGGGGGTAAAGGCGGTCAGGGGCGTGATGCTGATCACATCACCCCCACTCACGACCGGATCAAGAAAGTGTGGGGCGTTACCCCCACACCCCCTATACGCCTTCATGGCGTGGTGCTATGCACAGGGGAACACTTTACCTTTTACCTTTGTAAAATAAACTTCCCCTCTGTTAACAATCAAGTAAGATACAATTATTCATTGTTAATAAAAAAATAAAATATACCTACCCTCAAGTGGTGGCTCAAACATTCTCCTTCACCGCTAACAAGCATAAAGCCGTTTACTCCATTAACAGAGTCTGTCAGTCTGAAGGGAGGAACATATTGATCCAAGCTATTAGCCTGGCTCTCCAAGTCTATTTCAGATGCAGGATATATTGGCACTGAAAAAAAAAAATATGTAAGAAGAAGCAATTTAATGTCTGAAATGAATACACTTGGTTAATTCACATGCCATTGTACCACATATATATAGTTGGTATTTATTATTGATAAAAAGTAATGTACATTCATAATACATGTCAAAATATGTCAATATTTAAGAGTGTAGCACATTGGCTTACTCTACGTGCTAACATCGTACCCTACATAGTTACTATTTATTATTGATAAAATGTACTTCCATTATACAAAGGGGTCCTGGGTTCGACACCCAGTGAAGGCACATACTGGTTCAGATCCAACTTTAAACTGTAGGTCTAATCCCAATTAGCATTACTGTGCATAAAGTGGACTTAAAAACAGCAACTCAATCAATCAATCAATTAATCAAAGGATATAAAATGAACTTGGTACTTACATGAAAGTTCTGCTAAAGCATATTCATTTATGCTTCCAAATCCTGCATCTAGTTTCACAGGTTGAAGGCATCTCTGGCAGACAAAATTCACACTTGTCTTTGCATCAGTCATTTTTTTTAGGTCATGATATGTCAGTTGTGATTTCTACTTAATATTCTGAAACTGCACAAGTATTGTGTTAAAAGGTAAAACTCTTATAAGTCAGTATGCACAATTTCAATATTTTAAATAAACAGATATTTAGAAATGGATTTTAATGGCTACCAATAATGTAATGCTGAAATTTAATTCTTCAAACACAAACCATAATGTATAGCATGTCTGCCATTCAAAAGTACATAAAAAGTTAATGAAGAATGGAGACAGTAGCATGTGAGGGAAAATAATGACCGGCATATGTATCTCCTTAAAATGAAGAAACACAAGAAATACAGTGATTAGTGTTACCGAATCACTATAAGAGAAAAGTAAGACTTCCATCCCAAAATGTAGAACACAAATAATACACATTACTAGAACATGTTAGTCAATAATGTAAAAAATGATACTTGTAAGCAATAATAAACGAAGCATTTCTTAGCGCACGGCCACGGTATGGGACTGTAAATTTTAATAACTCTGGAAATTTTGCACTCACCCCCCTGCCCCCACCTAGTTACACCTATGACGATAAGTAGCAATGCATGAATTAAGCAAAATGGATAATCTCAGGGGTTTCATCCTGTCTGCTAGCATGATCTCGTTTTCATAGAGTACTGACATCTTTAGTATGTTATGAGAAAAAAAAATCACCTACAGATCAGCACAAGAAGTGGAGAGGGGTGAAACACAGTGGAATGCTAACCCCCTCAGTTAAACAAATTGTATAAAGCATCCCGTCAGCTAGGACAATTTGCATAAGCATTCCATCCTAGTGCACTGTCTCGATGTTGATCCACATAATCATCCACACCCCTCTATCTCCAAACTTCGACCCAGCATCCCCTCCTCCAATTATGTATTTCCACATCGAAAACTGAACAAGATAAAAAAATTATGTTTTCCGAGGGCTGCTAGTGACGAACCAAGGCCTACCAAAAACTTATTAAGAAAAGTTGTTTGTCTTGATGCACTCTACAGGCTGCTAAACTACGCCGGTGGTTCAAATGTTATGATTATGATTTTAAAAATTTTGGGAGCGTCAGCACTGAGACTATCTTGCACCCGTCACATTATACGGGGTCCAGCCCCTTACCTTTATGAAGAACAACTCTAACGTTGCGTAAGTAAAATCTTAAAATCTTAAAATGTTCTGACGTTCGTTAAAAGCTGAGGCTGTAAAGGGGCACTCAGCACACATAAGGACAAAAGAACAGGACAATACAAACAAAATTATACTGGTCATGGGGCCAGTCGCCAGAGCCTCGTTAGTCTTCAGTCCAGGGTGTACTAACGTGGAAGTGAGGTTGACATTTGGGTGTACTACGTAGAAGGAGCACCCCTTATACCCCGGTGGTTCAAATGTGTGTTGGGGAAAAGGAGGGGGGGTAGATGGTTTGAGTATAGAATTTTATGAAGAATGAAAGGTGTCTACCCTTCCTCTTTTCAAAATATAAAGGCCTCGCATGTATAGCTAGCTACCACAGCGCCTCAAGTTTCCTTCTGGTGGCCCTGCTGAATATTTGTTTCTCATTCCAGGTTGGAATGAAAAACAAGTATTCAGGAATTAACATAACATAATATGAAACATAATGTCCTTAAAATATCTTGAAATGGTCCCAGAAGTTTTATTTGGGTGGTTTTTGGTTCAATAATTTTGTCCTGGCACTTTTTTTTTTTTTCAAAATTATGTAGGACATTTGTAATTTCTTCTTCAATTCCTCCTGGATGCTGGACATTGGACTAAAATGTAGGACATGTCCAGGAAAAAGAGGACATCTGGTAACCCTAACAGTGATGTCAGTATTGGACACAATTGAACATTCAAAAATAATAATATAAACCATCACCATTTAACTATGGCCCATATGTCACATCCAAACCGCCATTTTTTTTATGTGCTACTCATTAGTACTTGTAAACCCTCAAACTTTTTTTTTTATGCATATTTACTGTAAATATACTGTCAATTGCTCAATTAGTTAACTGGTCATACATAGAAAAAAAAATTGGACACCCCATTTATAAACAATTCTCTACATTTATTTCACCATTAAAGACATTTTGTTTTTTCTTTCCAACGATCTTCCTTTGGGGATAACATTAAATATAAAAATGTTATTTTATAAATAATTATATACATTTCATTTATCACTATTAAGAACTATTTATATTTATTTTACATTATATTCAGACATGAACTAAAAAGTGCATTTTCAAAAGTTTACTATGGGGTAAGCAGTTGTATAATGAAGTCTTAACATTTATTTATCATTAACACTATTTTAGGTATTTATACCTTGATAAATTAACAATGACTATTCTACCACATTCTTCATTACCATGAATCATTGATTTAATAGGGTGCAAATAATTTCATGGGACGCCAATGCATTCTCTTTTACAATTTTTGTGCCTCCCCGATGGTGTAGTGGTAACATCGTCGCCTTGTGATACACGGTGGAGGCACATGGCACAGTAGTACGGATCCCACATTAAACTGAACAGACCTCTATAGATGTAAACAGAATAGAGAAATAAAGAAAATTTTTAAACAAAAAAGTCCCGATTAGCCTTTCTGTGCATAAAGTGGACATAAAACCACAAATAAATACATCAATTTTACACCTTTTTTCTTTTAGATAGTTCGGCACCCAGGGCCAACTCCTGCCATCCCCTAGCTATGGTTATAAACTTGACAAGACTAAGAAAAGCAGGAATTGCGAATTAAGCGACCAAAAAAAAATTTATTTGCATAAAATGTGAATAGGGTTTGGATTAATAAAAGTTGTAATTTTTCACGTCTACGGGAAAAAATTCAAGTAGAATTTACACATAATTCCCACAGCCAATAATTCACGCATAATTCCCGGTGAGTAGCCACCCTGCTAATGTATCCCCAAACCCACCATAGGTTTTCTCCGAATAGTGGGTTTTGGGGATTTTTTTGGTGCCTGATTCTTGATATGTTGGACGTGTGTATCTGCAAAAGAGCAAAATGGCATTCGGGCTGTATGTGGAAAGATGGTAAACTAATAAACATTAGAATCCTATGTTCATTATTTTAGTGGGTGTTCCTACGTTTACAATCTTCATGATTAGTTAAAGAAATAAAAATGTGTGTTAAGAAGTACATAAAGAAACTTTAATTTTCATATAATTTTTCCTGAGTTATTGAAAAAATAAAGAACAAAAATAAGTTTGTAAAGAAACTGTCTAGCTCAATTTTGGGGTTTTTATTCTAAACCCTCAGATTTCCTTGTGAGAAGGATGTGCCTGCATAGCCTGACACAATTTATTGACGTCTGGCTGTGCACTTGAAACTTTCAAGATGAGATTCGGCTCCAAATTTAGTCTATTTCGGTATCACTCTCCGAGCTGATTGTGTACCCCCTTCAAGGAGTTCATGTACCCCTGGGGGTATGCGTACCACAGATTGGGAACCACTGCTCTAGGGCATAGGTTCTGATTGTGCAATTCAGATATCACTGTGATGTACATACATTTTCTGCAGAAATCAAATTCTATACATGGCTATGTGCACACAATTTTTTTACTTGGTGGTTATAACTTACTTTTATTTAATACTTTCCAACATTATTAGTGAAAAGGTATTTTGATTCCTTACTGCTTTGTTTGAGCAGAATAACTGTTCATCCTCCTCGCATGCACTTACTTATGTTAGTAGGCTAGGCAGGTTAAATAGGTTAGGATTGGGCAATTCAAATATCACTGTGATGTACATGCATTTTCTGCAGAAATCAAATTCTATACATGGCTATGTGCACACAGTGAAAAGGTATTTTGATTCCTTACTGCTTTGTTTGTGCAGAATAACTTTTCATCCTCCTCCCATGCACTTACTTATGTTAGTAGGCTAGGCAGGTTAAATAGGTTAGGATTTTTAGCTTTGTTTGCCATATTATTTCCTCTACTTCACTTTCATCATCTTTTCACCTTGACTTTCCTTCATCAAGTGAATGAAATGTTTTCCATTGTTTAAAGAACACTTCGAACAGAAGCAGCAACTCTTCATGACATAATTTCTTGCAAATAATACTTTGCATCTTAAAAATGTATGAATTACATTGTATCTAAAGATATATGTTTGGCGGTTACATGTAGACAGACAATTCATTCGCATGAGTTCAAGTTTCATTTTTCCGCACAAACAAAAAGTATGCAGAAAAATTGAACATTAACTCCTTTGAATGAATTAGTTTTTCAAAACATCAAATGTACTTCCACAATCATTTCCAGTACTCAAAGGGTGTTCCACAGTATCCATCATAACTTGCAAAAATTACTACACAATTGGAACCACAACCAGGTCCAGTCTTCATAAGCATATCTAAGCATGAAGTGGACTTTCACTAAACCAACAATTTTGAAATTTGTCATAGGGTACATATCAGTAACCATTGAGAATCAGACATATATCCAATTTTGTGTTATAACATTGAATTATATAGTACTCATGTAATGTGTAACTTTTAATCTGATCTTGTACAATTTGTTTACCTTCTTTTCTTCAATATAATTCTCATATGAGTGACATTATAATACCTACGTGAACAAACAAATATGAGTACTACAGTGGATTCTTTTTAATTTAAACTTTGATAATTCGAACAGAAGTTTATTCCCCTTGAAAAGCCAATTAAAAATAAAAAAAATTAAAATTCCTACGTAATTTGAATTTTCAAACCTTTAATTTGGATAATTCAAAGACAGCTATTCAGAGACTGCCGTACGGAAGAGAAAAATTATACTTGCTTTTTATGCAGCCTACACCTTCTTCTAAACAATGTGGGGTTGACCACCCCTCTTGTGTTCAAGCACTCATCATTGAATAGGCAATATCGAATTATTTGTGGAAGTTTCCTTGCCTCCCCTCAAATGTGATTGGTCAGGGTATGTTGTTCAAAATGTTGAAGCATGGTGTGATAAATCTCAAGTAAACATCAGTGATGACTTCTTGTTTCATGCGGTGTAAAAATAAGCAAACAAAAATCATGAACTTCTTTAAGTCAGAACAGGTAGCTAATGTCAATACACACATGGGTATGTGATGTTGTGTGTTAATACAGTGTACTTAAACGTGTTTCAATGTATTGGTAGCTTAATAACGAGTATGGGAGGAATGTTTTTGGCTTGCACCATAGGACCACACACAAAATACAGCAATTTTTGTGGTAAGGTCCAGTGCATATTCATTATTTTTGTTTATACTGTAGTGCAGTAGTATTGTTATATTGATTTTCTATAATAATGCATGTTTTTTGTTAATTTGAATTTTGGATAATTCATTTGTGTCTCTCTCCTTGGAGTTTGAATTAAAAAGAGTCAACTTAAATAAATTAAATGTAACAACTGATACTGCCATATGGCTCAACAGAGTATTTAATGTCTCAGTAACAGTTAGAAATGTTTAATGATTCTTTTCGGTAATTATGTGATATAGCCCGAACACCTCTCACTCGTTTATTTCGTTCATTTTAGCAGTGATACTTACCTATTCTGCATTGCGGAAGATTCTTTGAGGTGAAGTTATGCCTTTTTCCATAAAATAGTGTCAACTTTTCATATTACGAATCATTGTTTGTCTTCCTTGTTCCGCTTGGGTAACAGACAATATGGTGTGCACATGTCATGGATCATCGCACATCGTGCTTGTGTTTTGTCGATTTGGAGCGGGTATGCAGTGTTTCAACCTTCATAACCAAAGAATACCTACTTTCGTGTTCATTATGTCATCATAAACCATTGACGGATAGCCCCACAAACGATTGACGGATAGCCCCAAAAACCATGCACGATAGCCCCACGGACCATTTCCGGCAAGGTTAGGTTAGGTTGGGTTACGTTAGGTAAGCATAGTTAAAAGAAAAAAGAAAAAATTCTCGTAAAAAAAGGCACATTTGGAAACACTGGCAAGACCATGTGACTTTCGACGCTGCAGGTACATAATGGAAACAACGGCAAAATGTTGTCGCTTTACAGAAAATGCAAGTTCGTTACATAAAAAGTGATTATTTCTTGTTCTGCAGCATTCTATGGTGAAGTTTTCAGTTTCCGCGAAAGAAAATACCTCGAAGAACTTCAACAATGCTACAGAAACTGATTTCAGTAAGTAGTTTCTCCTGTAAATTTGAAGAAATCCATTCGGGCTATATCGCATATTTACCTTTTTTTCAAAGTTTCATAGGAGACAGACAAAATATTGCTGATACTTTGTCTTTTCCTATGAAACTTGAATGTGGAAATGATTGTTATAGTAAATTGGAACCTTGGTGAAAGGGTAACTGTTCAGCTTGTTTTATGATTTTTTTCAAATTCTCCTAGCAGGAAGACTAATTATTGTAGAATTTTGGCAATCATTATCACACAAAATTTGAACCTCCCTTGATGTAATGAGCACTGTTTGAATTTCGAATATATATACAGGGTGATTCTAAAGGTAGGGTACAAACGAAAACAACAGATACCTCCCATGAAATAGAGGCGAAAGTACCACTTTGCCGAGAGATGCCTCCGTGAGGAGCTAAACAACGCCGAAAACGTGTGAAAATGAACTTCACACTGCTATAGAGTCAGTACCAGTGAAGATAGAAAGGCGGAACAAAAGAAATCAAAAGGAACACCAAAGTCGCCCATCAGAAAAACACTAGGCGGCAGCTGCGCAACGCATGCGCCTGGGGTTCCACAAAGGAAATAGGAGTGTCCCGCAAGATAGGTGAAGGGAAAGAGTAGCGATCAACAACGGTAGGGACAAAAGAAGCAATGAAGCATGAAGTAACAATTGCACAGCAGGAAACAAACACCATGACTGAAGCAGTGCGGGGTTGCAGAACCACGGGAGGACGACGTAGGACGTAGAAACACACCGAGAATGCAAGCAAAGTTGTGCGTGACACTCTGCAGGCAACAGATGCGTACATGGTTCGGGGCAGAAATGGCGGTGCTGGCGGTGCAGCGCAAGGGGAGTCCCCAAAACACAGTGGGGAGACACCGCAGCAAGAACAAAGCACGGTGCAACAAAAGAGAAAGAGGACCGGACGGGGAATGGTACCTGCCAAGGAGACAACAAATGCGGGACGAGGGAGGACAGTGCCAATTATGGAATACTGTACTCCAGTGCACAGATGGCACACAGACACACACTGGTCACAACGGCTTCGAAACAACCTACTCAACTGTCGTACGTAAAACACACCACCACCGCACGGGCTCTTTCACTGACACGCTCCCTGATGCTGCACTTCCAATCTGGCACTGTGTACGCAGAACAGACGCCTGCAGCCCACACGTCCACGCGGCACTGTGGTACAATCAGATGACGTTCCCGAGCCACCCGTGCCTGTGCCCTTCACTACCTGACCACTGTTGTCAGGTGGGGCCACGTACTCTGGGGGCTTGTCATCGTGGAACACATGCAGCGTCCTTCATTCTTGCCCCATTCACCCACAACACGTATTTCGTCCGTCTTGCTCGAGCCGAGGGGGAGCACTACGTACGATCGTGTGGTGTTTGTGTACACCAATGTGGGGTGACCCAGCAGTTGAACAGACGTGCATACCCACACGTAGCTTCATTCCACGGCTGTACCACGCAGTTTGTCTGTCCAGCCTCGCTCGGCCCGGTCTCACACCCACGCGGCAGTGTGCGGCTGCGGTGGTGTGAGGCCATGGTTGGTTTCGGAGCGGGAGGCTGCGGTCAAGGAGGGACTCGAGTTGTTGGGCTGGGGTTGGGCTCGGAAGCAAGCAACTGCGTCAGATCTGGGGACGGTCTACCTGGTTATCGGGCTGGACACTTTCCGACCTCGTCCATTGGTGTCGTCGACCATACGGAGTGGTGGGGTCCGTACGACACTCCAGCAGCCTTTCGCCCCCTCCCACCCAGCAATGTGCCTCCTGCTTCATTTCTAAGAGGCTGATTGGGCCCCATCACGACGTTTGTAACAATGTCTGTACGGGGTACGTGGTCCTATCTGTACGTACACATTTGCGTGGCAATAAACCTCCTGTGCCCGTAGTTGCTGTGTTTGTCCTGCTGGCGCACGATCTCTGTGTGACATCCTCTCGGTGCTGCTACGGGGAATCCCTCGTCCAGCATTTGTTGTCTCCATTCCCCGTCCGGTCCTCTTTCTCTTTTGTTGCACCGTGCTTTGTTCTTGCTGCGGTGTCTCCCCACTGTGTTTTGGGGACTCCCCTTGTGCTGCACCGCCATTTCTGCCCCGAACCATGTACGCATCTGTTGCCTGTCGAGTGTCACGGACAACTTTGCTTGCATTCTCGTTGTGTTTCTACGTCCTACGTTGTCCTCCCGTGGTTCTGCAACCCCGCACTACTTTTCTTGACTGCACTGCTTCAGTCATGGTGTTTGTTTCCCGCTGTGCAATTGTTACTTCATGCTTCATTGCTTCTTTTGTCCCTACCATTGTCGATCGCTACCCTTTCCCTTCACTTGTCATGCGGGACACTCCTATTTCCTTTGTGGAAACCCATGCGCATGTGTTGCGCAGCTGCCGCCTAGTGTTTTTCTGATTGGCGACTTTGGTGTTCCTTTTGACTTCTTTTGTTCCGCTTTTCTATCTTCACTGGTACTGACTCTATAGCAGTGTGAAGTTCATTATCACACGTTTTCGGCATTGTCTAGCTCCTCACGGAGGCATCTCTCGGCAAAATGGAAGGGGCACTTTCGTCTCTATTTCATGGGAGGTATCTGTGGTTTTCGTTTGTACCCTACCTTTAGAATCACCCTGTATATATATATATATTTATGTAAGAAAAAAAATAACTTAAAAATTACCTTATGCAAGCTTGCATGTTCCCCATGGACACGGCATTCTCCGTCGATAGAAGCGACTACTATCGTAGAATAGTGGGAATGAAAGTAGAAGTAATTTGGTACTTTCCTGAAACTAATCAGTACAGTCATCATTTCTAAAAAGTTCAATTTATGTGTAAAATCAGATGTTACATGTACCTTGCAGAAAACTCCCTATTTCACACGCTTCATGCTTAAGACAGGCTACCTACCACCTAACCTAACTATGAAAGCATTTAGGGTTATTATTAAAATTCTAAAAGAACTAAACCTGACCCTCCTAACCTAATTACGAAAGCATGTATTGAACAAAATCTTCGAACATTTTGGCGGCAAGAATTTTATAGAAGTGAAAAACCAGTGTCAAGGAAACACACAGTAAGTAATCGCTAAAACTCTGCAGTATGTGTTAACAAATGTAAATCGAAATTGAACCACGTAAAAATGCATACTTAACATGATGAAATCACAATAAAACAAAAGGAACTTGGGCCGCACCCACACCTTCTATCGACAAGGCATTCTACATTCATAGAAGAAATGCAGAATAATGGAAATTATTGTGAAAGTAAATTTGCAGCTTCTTCAAAGTAATAAACACTGTATGCAGTTCCGAAAAGTTCAATTTCATCAGTAAAAGAAATCTTATGCAAATGTTTCCCATTGACAAAGCATTCCATAGCCTGTTGCCATATATACTCACTGCTGGATGTTCACATGAGGCTCGAAGGGGTGTCATGCTTGATACCAGCACCAACATGATGAGATGTTGAAGGCATTTAGGGACATTATTGTGGCTAATATTAAGAGCCCTAAAACTGATCTGCCCAACCACGAAATCATTGACAGCACCAATCTCCCTAACCACGAAAGCATTAACAGCACCAATCCATAACCAAGAGACACTAACGAATAGTTGGTGGTGGTAAGAAAAGAATCCTATATGAATATATATTCTAAAGCAAACATGCAGTAAGTAATCGCTAAAATTCACAAGTATGTGTTAACAAACATAAATAAAAATCAAACCATGTACAAAATACCTATGTACCATGATGAAATCGGAACTTGGGTCGCTCGGCCACTATTTGCATCCCTATTGCAAATCGACGTAAGAGTGGTAAAAAGAACTAAATCATGAATTATCCACTGCATGTTCAAATTTCGCATTACAACCAGGGATGGATTTTACTGTGTTCGCTCTTTGATCAGGCATTAAGAAATGTAAAAACTGCGCTAATTTACCAAAATCAACAATAGTTATGTACAATGGGCAAATTTCTTTGGGGAGGGGGGGAGGGTCAGATATCCAGCGTTAAACTTTTCAATGTAATTTGTTCAATAAGAACAACTCCCATGTTAAAATCAGTTTCTGGTGCATAACTAAACTTGGCCTAAGTGAATATACAGTAGTGGCATTAATTCTGGACACTTTTAGTAAAATGTTTTTTTTTTTAAAATCTCGAATGTAAAAACTATATTCTGTATAAAAATATTAAACAATGACATCGTTCAGTAACTTCAATAATTGCATCTCAGTGCAGCATTGTAGTCTCATTATTATTGTTATTTTCAATCAAAAGAACGCTTGTGTGTGATTGTTGTATAGGAGGTCAACTGTGAGCATCATTCAATAACTTCAAGAATTGCATCTTACTGCAGCATTGTTGTCTGATTAAGGTATTTTCTGTACTGTACTGTTGGCCAAGTGCGAGCTTCATTGTTTACAGCAGTTGGTAACTGACTTTTGTGAAGTGAACATCTTTTAGGAGCTGTACGTACGTACGGTACGTAGAGCGAGTTGGAAAGTGTTACTGAAATTGCAAATAATGGCTCCAAACACAATAAAACATGCTAATTGGTCACCAAGTAAAAGAAATAAGGCAGTAACACTTCGTGATGAAGGCTATTCTTTTGAAGAAATAGCGAAAAGGTTGGATGGTGGCACTACAAAGTCATGTGTTACAAAAGTTTGCAAGCGGTATGAAGCAACTGGGAGCACAAAAACTGCTCCAAGAAGTGGCAGGAGACCAAAACTAACTTCTCAAGACTGTCGTAGAATCTGCCGCCTTTCTCTACAAGATCGCCGGCCTACGGCAAAATATATTAATGCCATCTGAGAACTTACGGATGGGGTAGAAGTTTCTAACCGAACAACCAGACAAAAACTTTGCGAAAATGGTTTAAGAGCGAGGGTCCAAGAAAGAAGCCTTATCTCAACCAAAAGCAGAGGAATAAGTGTGTGGAGTGGGCGTTAGCACACAGGGAGTGGACACAAGAAGATTGGGGTAAAGTCATTTGGGGCGTAAAGTCATTTGGAACAATGAAAGCAATATCAGCATCTTTGGAAGAGATGGCATCAGGTTTGTGCATCGCCGAACAGGTGAAAACATGCTACCTGAGTGCACCAGCACCACTATGAAATATCCTGTCAAAGTCATGGTGTGGGAAGCATGGCATGTGGGTGCCTAGCAGTGTTAAAGGGCAACATTAATGCCAAAAAAATACCAAGAACAGGTTTCAGAGGTACAACTGCTACCCATTATTCGTGATTTGTTTGCGTGTGATGTTCAGCGGTGCATCATTCAGCAGGACACCTTCCGCTATACATGACATTTTGTCGAATATAACACATGGATAATTTGTATATAAATATTTGAAAGGTATGACTTGAGATGACGGACCCCTCTCCGACTTTCTTCATATTTCACATAGTCACTAATTGAGACCTCCTAATCACGAATCTGAAGTTAAAATTTGTCGGAAACGTCTAGAAATTGCGAACCATTGACGCTCGCCTTACGAACCATTGGCACTAGCCTCATGAACCATTGGCGCTAGCCCCACGAACCATTGGCTCGTGGTTAGGTTGGTCAAACATAGTTAAATTTCGTGTTGTGGTAATATCAGGATCTAGAAATTGCAAATAATTGTGAACCATTGGCGCTAGCGCCACGAACCATTGACGCATGGTTAGGTTAGGCAAACATAGTTAAAATTTCATGTCGTGGTAGTATCCGGATCTAGAAATTGCAAATAATTGCGAACCATTGACGCTAGCCCCATGAACCATTGGCACGTGGTTAGGTTAGGCAAACATAGTTAAAATTTGGTGTTGTGGTAGTATCAAGATTATATACATATATTGGTAAAAATTTACTAGCCTTCGGACACCTCTAATTTTTTCGTTTCGTCAATTTTTGACATTCGAACTTACGTATCTGCTTCGCAGAACATTCCTGAAGGTGTATCAACGTTGTTTTGATGAAATTAATTGCAATTTTTCACATTACCAGTACGTCTTTCTGATAGGCCTTTTCGCTTGCCTGAGACGAACTAACATAACCACGCGCCAATGGTTCATGGGGCTAGCGCCAATGGTTCGCAACTATTTCCAATTTCTAGATCCTGATACTAACACGACACCAAATTTTAACTATGTTTCCTAACCTAACAGAACTAACCTATCCACACGCCAATGGTCCGTGGGGCTAGCTATTCTCCGTCGGAGAATTAATTTTCAACGAACAACATGAACTTCAGCTATGAAACATTCCCACATCACACAAAACACCTTCCCGATGTTCGACAATGCTACAGGAACTTATTACGGTAACTAGTTTCTTCTGTAAAAATAAATAAATGTGTCCGAAGGATAGTAAACAAGTACCCATATATTTGCTTGTGAAACAAAAAATTTCGCGAAAATCGACAGTTTCCATTCCGAAAGCTAACGCCTTATTTTCGCACATTTTGCAATTTTTAGACGATTCTGACAAATTTTAACTTCAGATTCGTGATTAGGTGGCCTCAATTAGTGAGTATGCCAAGTATGAAGAAAATGGGAGAGGGGTCCGGTCATCTCAAGTAGTTCCTATTTGAAAATGATGAGAAATTCAAAAACATATTCTGAAAAATCATTTTCAAAAATAACATTGAAAAATCATTAAAAACGAGTGTTATGATTGTGTTAGGAGTCATTATTTGCAATTTCAGTATCACTTTTCAACTCGCATAAAAGATGTTCACTTCACAAAAGTCAGTTACCAACTGCTGTAAACAATGAAGCTCACACTTGGCCAACAGTACAGAACAGAAAATACTAATAATCTGACAAGGCTGCAGTAAGATGCAATTCTTGAAGTTACTGAATGATGCTCGCAGTTGACCTCCTATACAACAATTGTACACAAGCGTTCTTTTGATTGAAAATAACAATAATAGTGAGACTACAATGCTGCACTGAGATGCAATTATTGAAGTTACTGAACGATGTCATTTAAACTTGTTTAATATTTATATACAGAATATAGTTTTTACATTCGAGATTTTTTTAAAAAAATAACATTTTAGTAAAAGTGTCCAGAATTAATGCCACTACTGTATCATTACCCACAGTTTAGACTGTGTTTACAATATTAATACTTATTATTTAAATTTTGGAAGACTATTCAATTGGATTAATTGGTGAAATACAATGTTGCGCCATGGTATTTACACCAAGATCTAAAACAGAAAGGAATTACACTTCCTAAAAAAATATAAGCCAGTATTTACATTTGTTCTTTCATTTCAATAATCCTGTCAAGTAAGTACTTATAACTTGTGTACTCTTCAGTTTGTTTACAATAAAAATAACATTATCTTACGTCAGCTTACGAATTATTTTGATTAATGTTCAATATCTGCAATCAAGTCCTCGAAAAACCTATAAAATAAAATTGCAATTCTGAATGTTACGTCTTCCACTTATTGCACTAATTTACAAAACGCGATTAACGATGTATTTGTTTGTCAGCTGAGATCAGTGTTGCCAAACCAAATGCGCCCAAAAGAGCTAGAACCACTATTTAGATCGGGCGGTACAGTGGGATGCCTAAATATTACCAGAAATTGTACATCAAGTCCATGTCCAAATTCGTGCACTTTATTTTACCTTGTTTTACCTTGAAAGAAATCATCAAAACAAGCTGTTGATAATCAGTGCACTGGCATACATAAAAATCCTTTGCTTAAAAATAAAAACACGATGCAAAAGAATATTTCATAAAATTAGGGCCGAGTCTGCTGCCACGCACATGTCAGCAGTAAGAATAAGCGTCAAATTTGCTGCTGCCACGTAATTCGTCTGCTAAGATGATGTTACAAATCTTAAGAACAGATTAAGACGAGAGAAATGCAAGTTTATGATTAGTGGGAATGAATGTACAGGTAATTTAGAACCTTTATCTTTAGAAAACATTTAGCGATATTATTTTAATGCTAACAGAACTTAACCTAACTACGAGAGCATTTAGGTTCATTATTAGAAGAATGCTGAGGGACCTAATCTTAAAACATTTTTGTGAAAGTAATCGCTATAACTTCACAGTATGTGTTACAGACGTAATTGCATACATAGCATGATGAAATCACGATAAAACAAAGACCGAGTCTACTGCCACGCGCATCTTTTTTGAGGTTCCAGAAGAAAAAGAACGTGGCAGCAGACACTGCCTAAAATTAGTCATTGACAATTTACCTAGCAATACTTGTGCATCATCCTGTACCACACTCTCAATAATATATCAAAGGTTGTATTACGGCGCTGTAGTTGTATGAAATCGAAATAAAGGATTTTTGGGAACAACTATGCCATCTTCCCATTAGCAAACATAGGCGTGCGCACGGGTAGCGCAAGTGTTCCCTAATCATGGACGTCCGAAATCTTTTTCCACGGAGGGACAAGCAACAAGAAGGTATATTTCCATGGGGAATATTACCCCATGCCTCCTAAAAAAACACTTGAATTCGAAATTATCTCATTCCTGCATTTCCATTATAATAATTATTAATTAATGTAAATTTCTATATCTGAAATCCAATTCTACGTGTAAAATATATAAACTATTAGGTTGACAATCGTTTTCTAAAGGGGGAATATGGGCATCGTTGTCACCGTTATTAAACGATATTTACTCTTAATGAAAATTAAGTATTATCAAGCCGATGATGGTGTAGTGTCGCAACCACAGGGGGGCATTGCACATCCTTGGACGGGAATCAATTCTAGGGGGCAAACCTTGAACTAAAGATAGAAATGCCATCAGAGCAAAAATATATTCAAGATGGACTTAGTTTTCACGTCTTCCTTGCATTATTTCTTCCTGGTGGCCAAGAGCACCTGCAGGTTGGGCAAATGCCCCCCTCGATTTCTAATTTTATACAAATAAAAATACATTTCGTAAAATTTTCTTCCTCGCTTCGATCTTAATATCTGCTTTTCTGTGTCTTGACAAGTTCGGTGCCGTAGCTAGGGGGCGGCGGGAGTCGGCCCTGGACTCCGAACGATCTAAATGAGAGAAAAAAAGTAAAAGAATGCCATGGCGCCTTATTAAATCAAAACTGTTTTCAATTTGCAAAAATTTGGACCTAAAAGTTTTCTTGACCGCTTCGCTCGCAATTTATTTTCTGTAATGCATCGTAAATTACCAGAGTGTGAAGTACAGTATGTAACATTCTTATTCGTACACACGGATTTTCAAAGAAAATGCTTTAATGTCTGAAAGGAAATACACTCTTTACAATTCAATAACTACTATCATTAGGAACATAAAATCTTACCCAAATTCTGTTTAACCAATGACAATAATAAATTAAATGAAACAGAGAGAGAAACATGCCATTTTTTTGTACAACTTTTCTATTCGTACACTTAATAATATAAAAGAAAAAAGTATATTCCGAGCAAATTGACTGACAGTTTTAATACTTTGATGCGTATCCCTTGGCTTTAATTACTGCTTGACACCCGTTCTTCACAGATTTAACCAGTTTCCGACATGTTTCAGAGCTTATTTTATTCCACTCGGCTTGCACAACAGTTTTCAACTCTTGTTTGGACTTGACGCCTATTTATGGACTCGCCTCTTCAAAATTGTCCATAAATGCTCAATGGGATTTAAGTCTGGACTTTGAGCTGGTGTTTGTAGTAGTTTGGACACATTCCATATTAGCCAATTCATGTTAACTCGCGCCTTATGCTTACTGTCATTGTCTTGTTGGAATCTGTAGATAGACGGCATGTCCATTTTTTGGGCACTCTGCTTTACATTGTTCTTCAATATGTCCAAACAGACATATGCATCCATGATACCATCAATAAACTGGATAGTGCCAATAAACTGATGGACGACATACAGCCACAAATCATTAATGACCCACCACCATGTTTAACTGTTGGAACTGTGTTAATGTGATCATTGTCTTTTTTTATTTTCTCCAGACCCTATGTATCCCATCTGACCCGTATATATTAATCTTGGACTCGTCTACCCATATGACACTATCCCAAAATTCCTGGTCCTTGTGGATGTGCTCTTTCGCGAATGAAAATCTATTCCTGCGATTCACCTTATTTACATACGGCCTCTTTCGTGGTATTCTGCCATGATATCCATGCTTCCACAAGGCACGTCGGACAGTTTGATCGGATATCATCTTGCCACCAACATTTTCTACTAACGGTCGTAACTGAGGAACACTTAGTTGGGGGTTTTCTCGCACTCTTTTTAAAATAAAGCGTTCATCATGTTTATTCAACCGTCTCTCTTTTGGTTTTCTCTGCACATTCTGTGGTGAATCTTCCTCTCTAAATTTGTTTACTATGTATTGAACTGAATTTTTCTTAACGAATTACAACCTCTAAGGGCCAAATTTATAATAACATCCTTCAAATTGGAACTAAGTTCACCTTCCCATTTCAAACACGCTGATAGATAGACGATAGGCCTACAACCAGTGGCGTGGCTTTTAAAAAGTTTTACCGGCTAACAATCAGTACGACAATTATGCCTGCTAGACGTTATTACACCCCCCCCCTTTCGGTAAAGAAAACATGTCGTCGACAGGGGTGGGCACGGGTGGGCAAGCGCCCACCTAAAAATTCCTGTGCCCACCCGATTGCCCACCCAATCAAATTCAATAAGTACATATTCTTGGAGATAGGTATATGAATGATTCGATAAATAAATGTATTCTGGTGTTCATAACATGTAGATATATTTAACTTGTGAATATTATCTATGCTAGAAATGTTCACATATTATCAACCCATAAAATGCCAATTTTGTCATTAGAAAGTGAAAGTAATTACTAGAGCTATTGAAACAAAAACTGTGATCAAATGAATACTTCCATGATTCAAAGCAGTTAGTAGGCTTAGGAGGCTCAAAATTATGCAGGGTGTGATCAAGATTAGATCAGAATTTAGGGTGACTGCAGCTCCGGGCCTCCACATACGTATATAAATACCGGCCTGGGTATGGTTAAAATAATCTCCAAATCTTCTAATATATAAAAATGGATGTATGTGTGTATGTTTGTTCCGCCATAACCAATGAACGCCTAGAGCGATTTCAACCAAACTTGCAACACGTAGCCTATCACTTGCAATCTCAAAAGAAATACTGTGGGGTTAAGACACCTCTGGCACTCCTAGGGGTAGGGGTGGGAGGGGCTGACATGTAAAAATAATCGAAAACTACTGATAGCCTATTAGTGTGGAATACATAGTTTTTGGGGCCGCTAAGATGAATAGTGGCACTCCCAATGTCGTTCAACTTCAATACACAACTGGCACCCCTAGGGTGGTGGGGGGTGGGAAGTGGGTGACATGTAAAACAACCGATATTAGGATGGAATCAAAAGTTTTCGTGGTCGCCAAGATGAAAAGTGACATGTAAAACGACCGATATTAGGATGGAATGCATAGTTTTCGGGGCCGCTAAGATGAATAGTGACATGTAAAACGGCCGATATTAGGATGGAATCAATAGTTTTCGTGGTCGCCAAGATGAATAGTGACATGTAAAACGACCGATATTAGGATGGAATCAATAGTTTTCGTGGTCGCCAAGATGAATAGTGACATGTAAAATGACCGATATTAGGATGGAATCCATAGTTTTCGGGGCCGCTAAGATGAATAGTGACACTCCTAATGGCGTTTAAGCAGTGGCGGTCCCTCCATGGAACAGAGGGAACAGGCTGTTCCCTCCTAATTACTGCGCTTTTGGGCTATTTAAATTATTTATATTAACATAATAAGAACACTTCTTTCTCCCGAAATCAACGTTTCCAAAAGTAACACTGAAGAAAATCTTTCACCGTGGCTGGACGTTTTATGACGTCATCTACCCCCAACGCATCATGGTTCTCACCCCATGCTCTACCATGGTCTCTTAGTATCATGCCCTCTACTGTCTGAAGCCGAGTACTTCCGACCACGCGCGAAGGTAAACGATTCCCACGGCACCACGGAAGCTGAACACTAGCTGTTCCCTCAGAGAGATATTGCGGATTCGCTTTTCTTCCAGTTTTTGCTATGTGCTGAAGTTTAATCGCGTCATAAGTGATACTTTTGAGTGTAGAAAGTCCATAACTTCCTAATCTCGTTGAGAACTTGCGTCTGACATTCATAACGAACTGAAAATATCTTCTACAGTCTAAGCGTCTGCTAAATGCCTTGGCTAAACGCTGCGAAATAGCTTCCGAGGGAACAACTCACATCCACCTGTTCCACCAACCCCAAGACCAAAGTTCCAAGGCACGCAGCTGCAGGACAAGAAAGCGAATGTTGCGAGTGTTGTATGATCGACCGGCTGAGTACGAAAGCCTGTAGTTCATTGAACTTTGCAGAAAATACAACAAACCAACACATATCCTAATTGAATTAAAAACTAAAACGAAATCATACACAAGGCATTTTCAAACGAGTTACTACAACTCTGTAAAATGATTAACTGGATATTCTTCCAGTGGCAAATTATATTGTTTAATCCTGAGAAGGGAGTCTGGAACAGGTCGGGTTTTGTCACATTAACAACTTCTACTAACAGGGTGGCTACTCACCGGGAATTTTTGAATTCCGGGAATTATACGTGAATTATTGGCTCTGGGAATTGTGCGTGAATTCTGCTTGAAATTTTCTTAGACATGAAAAATTGCAACTTTTTAAAATCCCAATTCCATTGAATTTATACATATTTATTAATGACCTGAAACAAGTTTTTCACAGTTTAGATTTTACTTTTATCAAGAAAAGAAAGCTGCGTGGAAAATAAAACAGAATTCTCTCAATCCGTTTGCTTTGTTAGTGTTCTTTGCGGAACAATCCATCTGATGGACGGAAGATTATTGCAAGATAAAATATCTTGAAGTTGATTAGGTAAATTTAAAATTCTTATAGAATTAACAATTTTTCGTAGATTACTATTTCCCGTAACATTTGTGACTTGTGTTTGTAGATGTATTTATAGTCCCGAGTAGCAGTGGCGTGCCCAGGATTTTTGTAAGGGAGGGGTTACCTATACTTTTTCTTGGTAGTCCGCCCTCATTTTGTCATATTTTCCTACCATTGACGTTCTTTTTTTAGATATTGGGCCAAAGGGAGGGTATAACCCCCTACCAACCCCCCCTTGGGCACGCCACTGCCTAGTAGCTATGTGAAATGACAAATGTAAACTCCGCGCCTTAAATTATATATATGTACCGTCAAAGTGGATTAGAATTATTGGATTCATTGGAATGGCACAAACCATATATTGTTAATATAAGTATTTGTTGGTGTGTATGTGTGTGGGTGGTGAGAGACGGTAAAACCTTAGTTTGAAATAAACATCTGCTTGAATTTTTGTAAAGTTCGCCTTGAAAACCGGGTATTATTCTTGAATTTTATTATGGTCCTACAGTAGCCACCCTGACTAATCTAGCGAACGTCATGAAAAAACTCAACCATCTGTGTGCCATTATTGGATTGAGGACGTTTGAATTACAAGAATACTCAACTCTATGAAAAACGTCAACTTAATCTACGAATAAAGAGATGAAACAGGTCAGGACAAAATATTATTTTCTTTCTCTGATGACTCATAAATTTATATTGTCATTTTTTTCTTTGTTGCGCATCAACAATTTTATTTTTAATGTTTTCTTTATATTATATCACATTTGCTTTAAAATTATTAATGTCATATAATTTTAACGTGCCTCATGTTTGTCACTTCTGACATTTCAATAAGGGTTGAATTTTACTTGATCTATTGCATTATATTAAGACACCCATGCGAGGGGGATCAAGTGCAGGTGACCTGTTCCCCTGCCTGATTTATCACCGCACGCCACTGCTTTTAAGATATTTATTCTTGCTCTTGGAGGTGGAACTAAAAATATTGCTCATAAATTGTTGTTAAATTTATATTATAGTGAATTTGTAAGAGATCTTACTTTATAATTTGTATACTGTACTTATGCTTCTAAATAGCTGTAAATAAAATTTGTTACATTTTACGCTATAGTGAGAATTCATTAAACACCCGGGCAACTCCGGGTAATCAGCTAGTAAAAAAATAAGAACTTCATCTTAGTGTTACTTGCTCCGGCAACACAATACATTATTTCGACTTTTTAATTATTATTAGAATAATTTAATCAAGAAGACTTAGATAGGCAGGCATGTGACACGAATGGGTGAGGAAATAAAAGTTAACAGAATTCTTGTTGGGAAACCTGATGGTAAGAGACCAGTAGGAAGGCCAAGACGAGGATGGAGGGATAACGTTGAGGTGGACTGAAAATAAATCGGCAAGGATGGGAAACATTGGATTGATCTTGTCCCGAATAGGGACAGATGAAAGACTTGTGTTGCTGCAGCCATAAACGTTCGGGTTTAAGTATGCTAGAGAGTATAACATAGTTTTAATTAGCTCTGCATTGAAATTCCAGAAGTGTCCCTTTTTATTTCATTACAATTTTTATATACCTGTTATCTTCAAATATCAATATGGTATGCGAAATATCAACTTCATATTCATTGTACTAATAAGAAGAAATCACAATAATCACTACAATACTGAAATGAATAAATTTTAATAAACCAGTCATGTATGGAAAAAGCTACAGAATTATTAAGTTACTAATGAGTGGCTTATCCTATTTAGAAATCCTCGTCCCACACATAAATTTTGCCACATGAATCAGCCGAAAATATCAACAGAATCTGTAGATGCAGTTGAAGTAAAGAAAAAGAGTTATGTCACGAAGTATCCAGAAGACGATTTTGTTAGTTTCTTTTTAAGCCCACTTTTATTGGTCAGATAGGCTAATCGGGACTAAACCTACAGTTTAACGTATAGTCCCAACCCGTGTGCATTGTGCTTCCACCAGAGGAGGGGGGGAGTCGAACACGGGACCTCTCCATTATAATGCGACAGCGTTATGCCATTGGGGAAAAATATACAGAAAGAACTCGCACCAAACGTGGCATTTTATCACCACAGAAAATGCGTCCAGAGACAAATATTTGAGACTTTCAAAAAACAACGTCATTGTTCACGGAATTAGCTGACTTGATCCACTAATGAAACGCTGTGCAATTGAAACTACCACCTCAACTTTCTAAGAGCTATGGACTAATGAAACTCCATTTTTGGAAGAGTAAGTTGTGGTTTATTTGTTTTATTTTGTCATTTTTCTGCTAATTTTGATAATCACGACGATAAGGTTCAATGGTGATTAGATGAAAGTAACGAAGGGGCGAAAACAAACACATGCTGACACTCAAGATACAAACCCTCGTAAATTATTACTTTGACAGTGGTTCCAGGCGCCAGGGACCGTTGGCCTGAAAGAATAAAGTTTCCAGGGTATGCCGCACAGGATAGAGGTTGACATTCTAGTGTGTTCGAAATGGTCACACCATACAACTCAAGTCATATATGAAAAATAAATGAATTATTACTGGCACGGTGATCAACTTCGATGAATTCCTTGTATCCTAAATAATTTTGTTACCTCAAAAAATACGTTCATGTAACCATACGTATATTGGTTCTCCCGCATTAGTAACATGACACTTCAGAAAACTAATAGCAACTTGGCTAATAATCTCTTCAATTCTAAACAGATTTTTCAATCTTACTTGTTTATTACTTATGAGTGATATTTTGCCAAAGAGCCTTTCATTAGCCTAGGAATACTTCATGGACAATGAACAAAGAATTTGTTTTCCGTGTGTGTTTTAAATCATTTATAATAATTTTAATCCAAACATTCGGTGGCGACGATTAGGAGGACCGGGAAGTGGGGGAAGCAGTTCCCCCGCCACATTTTGCCACTTTTTGCCCTCGCACTATGACCTCTTTATGCTAAGCCTTTTCTATAAAGAAAGAGTATATTGTCCTTGCCCCTCAAATGTTGGCACCCAATCGGCGCTACTACAAATATTCAGATAGATTTCTCAGTTGTACAAACCTTGTAAGCTAAGAAAAGTGACCCCCAAGAGTAAGAAAACTCGTTCAGTCAAAAACTCATACGATGAAAATACTATGCTCAGGAACATGCATTTAAATTACGAGAAACTTCACGATTGTTACCATTGCATTTTCTATCATTGTCACCGAATACATAAAATCAAGTATGTGCCTTGTATTTGCAACACAAGTTTAAACCTAATTCACATTTATTTCACTGTATTAACATGGGTAAACACTTCCTTGAAATAATTGCGTCCATCAGAGACAAAGCGAAAGGTTGGGTTGAGTTGGTGTTGTAAGTCCACTTTATGCACAGTAAGGCTAATCGGGACTGGACCTACAGTTTAAAGTGGGATCCGAACCACTTGTGCCTCCACCGGGTATCGAACCCGGGACCCCTTGATTACAAGGCGGCGACGCTACCACTGCGCCATCGGGGAGGCCCTACAAAGCGAAAGGAAATGGAACAAGATGCGAGAATAGATTAGAAAAGATAAAGAGGAAAACAAGAAAAGGAAAGGGAAAAGAAGTAAGAAGAAATTCGGGAGTTGTAGAGAGAGGGGGATACATACGTCTTACATACACATATATACTATACATGGTCTTACATTTATACTGCCCACCCTAATATATCAATATGGAGCTTCTGCCCACCCGGTCGAAAATTTCTGGCGCCGCCCCTGGTCGTCGAGCTAGATTTTTGTTCATTTCGTTCTTTTTTTGCAATCAGCACAGTGATTTAGCCACAAACACTCCTAAGCCAAGCGTCAGGTTAACCTTGCAGCAGGTTTTCACATATGTAGATCCAAACGTGCGCGCAGAATATAGTTCCACTGAGACGGGTTCTATTCCGACACAACTGCATACTTGCAAGAAAACAGTTATTTAATTTGTAAAATACAGACAAAATAATATATCCATTAGCAGGTGTGGACTTGATCGGATGCAATCACTGTGCAGACGAACTTGGATCCGCAGATTCGCCAACTGGAGTTTGTATTGCGTTGAGGAATCGCTGAAGCCCAAGTGCGAGTCGAGCAAGACTGAATACGTT
Organism: Lepisma saccharinum; assembly: GCF_977018435.1. NCBI lineage: Eukaryota > Metazoa > Arthropoda > Insecta > Zygentoma > Lepismatidae > Lepisma > Lepisma saccharinum. The sequence goes on along the minus strand of NC_139231.1, from coordinate 88,407,254 downwards.
GCAGAGCGCGTGGAATCCGTGATACCAGTGTTGCACATCCCACTATTTTAACCCTATGTTTATTGTGATTAATAAACGTGCTATACAGCGGCGAGAATGGCTGAATCAAGGTCTCCTGTTCAGCGAGTGTTATTGTGGGCTTCATCCAAAGAGAAAAGATCTTCAAATCAAGCAAGTTGTTTAAAATGCATAATCCTTCTTACGGAAACAAGAGCAAAGTAAAACAGGGCGTGAGGTGATTTGCCGTCAATGTGCGCACGAACTGTATCCCGGGTGTTGAATGATTTGCGGTTTGAGTTTAGGAAGAGCAAACGATTGTTTGTTGTTTGACGACAAAAGAATGTCCCCGGTATTAAAAGATATCCCCTTTGAGAAGAAACATGTTTATTATTTGGACCAGACGTGCTTTAACTCGGTGAGGGGAGGGGCGGGGGCGTACATTGATTTTTTTTATACACCACCGTGCAAAACCATCGCCAGGGCTGAAGAAACCGACGAGAAAGGGAGAGGGGAAGGGGGAGGCTTATTGTTTCACCCACTGGCGGCAATGACGTCTTTGTTGAAGGCGCATATTTACTGTTCCGTGCAAAGAAAGGGAAGGGAGATTATCAGTAAGAAATGGACAGACCAAGATTTGAATCCTGGTTTAGTGAAGTGATTCATAAATTGAAACCAGAGTAATAGCAGCAGACAATGCACCTGATTGTATATATCCCCAATAACAAATCATGCTTTTTTTTTGCTGGTATAACTTGAAGTGTGTGTGTCTTACAGTAACGAAGGTTTTCATAAATGTATTTTTTTATAAACCAAAAACAATAATTTGTCATTAAATTCAAGAGGGCCTGTCGTTGTTTACTTATATCTTTGTTTATTTTTATTTTTGCGTCCTCGAAATATACACACATGGTCATGGGCGTCCGGAAGGGGGGGGCAAGGGGGCTGTGCCCCCTGGAAAATGAAAGTCAACCAAAAGTTATGTATTTCACACATATAATTTCATTTTAGCCACAATAATATGTGTTAATTATTGCATTAACACCATAAATTCAAATTTAAGCAATGTTTTTTAGGGAACTACACTCTTTTGGGGGGAAATGTGACTTGTTTGCCCCCCTGGGAAAAAAATACCTTCCTTGCCCCTCCCTGGAAAAAATCCTGCGGACGTCCATGGACATGCTCTCATGTTTCGAAGATATTTCGCATTTATATTAAGTAATGACACATTTTTTAAATAATTTGTGCGCCCAAAGTACTTCTAAAATGTTTTGTTTCAGGAGACAAAAAGAAACACAAATAAATTCCGCTTGACATGCATGCGGGTTTTGATGTGTTGTGCGGTTGGCAATACTGTGGATTTTCTCAGTGTCTGCGATGTAAGCAACTCGGCGGTTGAGGCAAGACTGGCACGGAAGATTCTGTGCTCAGTTCTCGCGCGGATTGATACATAAAACCTGCTGCAAACTTAGCCTGACGCGCGGCTTAGAAAGAACTACCACTCAAGAGACAGTTAACACAAAAATTCAATGAATAGTGGTAGACCTTTGTCAATTCTTCATCTGTGTCTGTTTCTTTGCAATGAGCTGCGAAGAGGAAGAAGAAGAACCACACTTTTCTCGGGTCAGTTTGACGTTTGTGTGGTGAGCACTGAGCATACGACAGAACTCCGCTCCTTTGTAGAAAGGAAGTCCAGCTGTATACGTACTACTGTTGCCAACTTAGTATTTTGGAGCAAGGTTTGTCCAAATCACGAATCACACCAAGACACTATATTTTCGTCTATTACTTAACTGGTCTCAGTTGTAGTTCAATCCAGCCTTGGCTTTGAGGTCTACCTCTAGTTGCTTCAAAGAAATTGTATTCCTATTTTAGGATGGATTTAGCTCTTTTCTACCAATCCGATGTGACAACAGTGGCTGCCCCGGTAGGTCTGACCGGCAACAGGGCCTCTTAACAGGCTTATGAATAACCCCATAAAGTCCTTCCCCGCTCTTTCCTTGCATTGGCGCCCTCTTCTCCCTTGTTGCCTCTGCAGGGTAGCGGAACTGCCTCCCTCTTCGCTTCTGTCGGCTGCAGAAAAAATGTCCTAGGCAATATCTACTCGACGGGAACGGTGTTCATTAACGTATTTAACAATGTTGTCATTTTATTGAAACAACTTTTTAATTCTTTACATCTTGCTGTTACCTGCGGTAACACCGGCTACATACACGCCACGCCTCTGCCTACAACAATACCTACGCCAGCATTCCGCTTGATGCTTGATGGGGAGCGCGCCAGGGGGTGCTCGTTCGGCGGCGCAGATCGTATGCGCAGTTGTCCGTGGTTGCATGACGTCACCATCGAAACACTCGGCACGGAAAAGGCTGGTTCCTTATGCAAATATTGAGAAATTTGACAACGAATATCTTCTAAAATATAGTAGCAAGGGAAAAGTTACAACTTTTACTGTTAAGATTCATCCTTTCTGATCAATTTATCACAAAGTTGATTCAAATGTATAAAACGGTTTTCAAGAAATCGTATTACGAAGAAACCCCTGTTTTGTTCTCTCCAGGCTTCCAATGTAAGGGAGTTTTAACTTAAGCGCGTTGGATTTCTTTTTGCTCTATGTTTTGAAATACGATTATTTTGTTCTTGTCAACTGAAATCATGCCTAAATGCTATGGAAAGCTGTGAAAACTATTATCAGAAAACTAACGGAAGAAATCTAAAATATCACAGCTTGATTGATATAAAAAAAATGCGAGATTGCCCGTTTTTGTGAAAAAGGCATTGTGCGAGATCTATGAGCAGAACTTTATAATATTGTATGTAAATGTAAGGGTGTAATAAAGGTGACTGTTTCCCAGGCACGTATCCAAGGGGGGGACTTAGGGGGCTGAAGCCCCCCCCGAAAGTTTTTGGTTTACACTAGATAAAATGAGATTTTTTGTTTCTTGTGGTGTCAAATAAAATAATGTGACGTTAATTTAAGGAGAGAAATAATTATCGAGGCAAGACGGAGAATATTCTATAACCCTGTTATTGGTAACAGCTCGTATCCAAGGTGGGAATCAGGGGTCTCAAGCCCCCTTCAGAAAATTTTCAGTTTACGCTAGATAAAATTAGGTTTTTGGCTTCTTGAATAATATGGTGATAATTTGAGAGAGATAATTATCTAGGCAAGACGGAGAATGTTCTATAAGTCTGTTATTGTTAATAGCGCGTATCGAAGGTAGGGATCAGGTGGTTCGAGCCCCCCCCCCCCCGCTCCCCAAGGAAATTTTTCAGTTTACACTGATAAAATTAGGTTTTTGACTTCTTGAATAATGTGACGATAATTTAAGGAGAGGAATAATTATCGAGACAAAACGGAGAATGTTCTATAAGTCTGTCATTGTTAATAGCGCGTATCCAAGGTAGGGATCAGGTGGTTCGAGGTCCCCCCCCCCCTCGCTCCCCAAGGAAATATTTCAGTTTACACTGATAAAATTAGGTTTTTGTCTTCTTGAATAATTTGACGATAATTTTAGGAGAGAAATACTTATCAAGGCAAGACGGAGAATGTTCTAAACCCTGTTGTTGATAATATTGCACGTAAACTTTTCTTACGCTTTCGGTGTTGTCGTAGCGAACTTGAACACTATGTAGAAGAGACTTGTGAGCATTTGGAAGCTGCACAACAAATGTAGCGCCGCAGGTAGGGCGATTCGGATTCATTGTAATTTTTTAATCTCTGGAAAGCGCGAGAGGGAACGTTCTTGAAAAAGAGAAGGAGTCGAACTACTGGCAGTATTTACGAATCGTTTTATCTGCGAAACGTTCTAGAATATAATGAGGATATTAATACGCGGCTTCAATTTCCCGGTTGATCTGTACAAGAGAATAGTTGGAGACGACTTCAGAGGTAAGTATGACTATTCATACAGTCGATTAGTGATCAGTCAGTGTCCATTGGTTGCTTTATAAGTTCTAGTGATTCGAAAATGAAATAGACTAAATACCATAAAGTAACGAAGTCTACTACTAGTTTCAGTTCGGTCCCAAAGCTAAAGACATTGACGACAGCGGAACTTCGAGTAGTGCTACGAGTAGTTCGGGTCGAAAGACGAAGAGATCGAAGGTCTCTCTCTCTCTAAAGTGAATATTTCGGCAGTATCGGGCTGGGCATTGGAGCGATTTATTAAAAAAGAAATAAGCTGCACAGATCAACTGAAAATCAAAGTTTTGAGTGATGATTTGGTTGTGCCAGGACCAAATTTTGTGTATGCAGTCCGAGAATTTCATGGCATAAAAAAATACTTTTGTTTAAGGCTACTGGATTCGACACACACTCAACAGACAATTTTGGACACTTGCGAGTGCTTAGGCATGAATATGAACAATTTGGTAGATTTCGGCTTTTATAAGAGCTGCAAACATGGGAGGACAAGACACATTAGTGGTGTTCAGGCTCGAATGAGAGAGAAATATTCGTGAACTGTCTGATTCCAGTTCCCAGCACACAGTTTGAATCTTGCGTTGTCGAGTGGATTGTGCATTCCGTGCATGTGTAACACCTTCGTAAAAACACTTCTGGTACATAGATGTTTTGATGCCTGATGAGAAAAAATGGACAAACATACATACTGAGATGGTTCCGGCACACAATGTTAATGCATGGAAACAGAGGAGTTGAGTGGTAGAAAATGTCCCGATTTCACGTTCTGATTAAAATGACAGCCTTAAACAGTGGCGACGATTTAGGAGATAGTTGCTCCTCATTCTTTTGCCTCCACACTATCACACTATGGCCTCTTAATGCTTGTCTCCTTGTCCACCCCCCCCACACACATTTTGGAACCCAATTGCCACCACTGGCCTTAAACATACAATTGTGATACCCCTTTAAAATATGGTGTTTAGCATCCCCCGGAAAGGAATCCCTGGATACGTGCCTGCTGCTTCCCGTAAAATATCACTGCACTCTTCACGTTTTTCTTCTGTCTTTTCTTTGGCGATGTCAATAGCTTCAACACGTTGTTCTTTTTTTATACTATATTTGTCACATATTTGTTTTAATTAGTATTCTGCTCGTTCCGCCTCCTAAACGCAGCAGCTAGGGCTCAAAGGGCAGTGCAGTTACACCAGAAGAATTCTCGGAAATGACAGGCTTCAGAAGTTAACTCATCCAAATTAAATTAAACAGGTATGTGCTCTCTCTAAATTTAAATCATAGTTCACAAATAATTTTATTAAAAGTTTTAAAAGTATCTGTTTTATTTAATATCGTATTAGTTGGTGCATTCTTCTCCAGCATAGCCATAGGCAGTGACCACACTATGGGGGGGGGGGGGGGGGGGCAGGAACGCACCCAACACTCGTTCGACAATTTCTCTCTCTATCTTATCTGCCCCCAGTAAAACGACAAAGTAAATAAATCAATGAATGTTATTTTAGCCAAATATGCATTTTTGTGTCGTATGTAACGGAATAATAAAAATGATTGCCCCGGGAAAATATGATTTACCCCTCCATCTTTACTATTGCGCTGTCACTAGCTACAACATATTTTGATTTCTATTGTTCCCACATATTTATTTTAATTTTAGTATTGTGAATCATATTCCACTGTGTTACCTCACGTAGCCACCCCCCCCCCCCCCACACACACACACGCGCGTACGACTTCAGTTGTAAGTTTTAGACTAAGCTTGTCAAATATCCACTTATATCTTTGTATTCTCGAGCCATTTAAAAAAAAACATTTCGCCCCTTCTTCTGCACTATTTCATAGGAATGTTTTCCCACTGGAAGCCCCTTTGCAGATCGAGATCCGGGGCTATAGCCTTCCCAAACCACCGTCCCCTCCAAATACTCTCTTGGCCTCATGAAAGAAAAATATATGTATTTCTACGAAATATTAATTTGACTTGGCAGTTTCTCTTTTCGAACAGGAATAAGTTTTAAATTTTAATAGCTTATAAATTTACACTAGCAATTTTGAGTAAAGGTTTTGCGTAACCCTAAAAGTACATTTAGAGACTACAAGGTCAACTCTCGACATTTCAGATATATTAATAATTTTCATCACAACGTCTAGTAATAATTATTTGTTACTTCAATAACCTCGTCGCAAATGTTTCTCGCATATTAAAACATAGATGCCATATGATTGTCATTTTCTGTTTATTTCCTTGTAATGCTGACCTCCGTGGCGAAGTGGTTAGCACAACCCTTTACGATGCCAAGGGGCCCCAGGTTCGAATCCCCGCCCGGTAATGGGTCTACTTTCCTTTCTTCAATTTCATCATACCATCACGCATCCTCATCTTTGCGATTAGCCATATGTGACAGATAAGCGAAGTAAAATAAACTAAGTCTATTAATCAATTATTTTTTTAAACTCTTTAATTCTTCTTTAGCATGCCACGTTTTTGTTAAAATTATATTACGATTTGTAAAATGACGAAATTCTAAAGGAGAACACGCAACTTTCTTTGTAGAGCATCGGTCAGAAAGTTTCAGGAATATGGATTTTCAAAATACATGTTTTCACATGTACTTTGCCCCCTTTTAAAAGTAGCGCGTTTTCAATTATGTTACTAATCATTAAAAGGATGCATCAATACCATCTTGGAGGATGACAATTATTATTTTCCCCCTCCTAAAAGTAATAATATACTTTCGCTCTCTGAATCTCCCATATAAATGCTAGGGGCCGTCTGCTTCAGCCGAGCTCACTGCTTCTGCGGTGACGTCATGCGTTCGTGCAAGATCGGCAATCTTCGGATGGCTTTACCTAATCTCTATATTCCTTGGAGCGCGCCGGCATGTTCAAACTTCTTACGAAGTTGCAAACTGCAGGAAATCGCCCGAATAGCGGTGGCGCTGTATGCGAGGAAGATTGAAACTCTTGCCTGTACGAATAACAATGTTGCATGAAACAGCGTGTTTTTTTTCTTTTCACGCAAATTATATGCTCTGTTTATACACTTTGAACATACATTTTTATTGACGTTTGTTGGTGAAACCTTCATTAACATTAATTTCCAGGTACATATGAAAATGTTTATATTTACTAGTAGATATGACATTTTCTCCTCGGTAATTCTATGTGTACAAATAACAATGTTACATACTGTAACAACAACTAAGTATATCAGACTATTGCAAACATGGACGTTTGCAGGATTTTTTCCAGGGAGGGTAAATTTCTCGTATCGGACAAACGGCTGAAATTTACTAGTTCATTTAATTTGAATATTCGTACTTATGTATTCTGCATTGAGAAACATTGCTGAAAGTGGCATTTCGCTTATTTCACGGAAATAAGATCTATTTGCGACATGTCGAATAAGTTTTCTTAGTTACTTTTTGCCTTCGGTAACACGCAAAATGGCGGTCACAGTTTCACTACCGTACTCTGCATGCAGTGTTTCCACCCCACTGCACCCAAAAATACCTACGTAGCCCCACAAACCATTGACGCATAGTCCCACGAACCATTCATACATAGCCCCACGAACCATTTCCGGTAAGGTTAGGTTAGGTAGGGTCACTATAGGTTACAATAGTTAAAAATTGGTTTCGAAAAAAATATGCACAGCCCCACACACCATTCTCGCATAGCCCCACGAACCATTGACGCATAGCCCCACGAACCATTGACACATAGCCCCATGAACCATTGACACATAGCCCCACAAACCATTTGCGGAAACGTACCTTCTTCAGTTACAAAAACACGTGTTTGGAAACACTGACCGGGATTACGTCATCAGACACAGGCTACATCCACCTGGAAGTAAATTGATGCAAGAGCTTTCGTGCATCGGTCACACATTTATATCGAAAAATAGATGATTTACCGGCAAAATTCAATGAACGATGAGAGAAAACACTTCCCCGAACTTCCACAAGTCTAAAGAAACTGCATACAGTAAGTAATTTCTCCTGTAAATTTGAAGAAATCCGTTTGTCCGATACGAGAAATTTACCCCCCCATTAAAAAACACTGCTTCAGCAATTTCTATCATTTCTTTGTTGGTTTGTTATCGTGCGGATGAATTCATTATGTAATTCATTTAAATTATTATTTATATATAAGTTGTGTATGTATAATTATAATGCCGTTATTATTATTATTATTATTAGTAGTAGTAGCTATGTTTATCCAAGTACATGCACTCCCTGACAAAAATAAGTAAAATTTTTAGTTACGCCTCGGAGGGGTACATTATTTTCTATGTAATTGAAAACTACCCCGCTTCGTTCTCTGGCAAGTTTCATATTATTTACTCTCACATGCTTTATTAGTCAGTTATGCTGCTACCCACATACACACCATCAATGCAATAAAACTAAAACTGAGATAAAATTAGGTTTTTCTTTCCAGGATTTAGTTTAGTTTATTTGTGTCCAAGGACTACCGGTGTGTACAAATTACAGTACATGGTAATATAGCACATGTCAATACTTACATTACAATACAATATTACATTAATAGATTTTACAAATAGAAAATATATAGTCAAAAATTGTAAAAAATTGGGTCTTACTCTGGTATTATATCAAAATCACAAAAAAATATAACATGAGAAGATATAGAACATTGCAGCCTAGTTCTAGGTGATAATTATCCACTTAGCAACTGCTAGAAAAAAGTGGGTGGGGAGGTAGGATGGAGCAGACACAGCCAATATAATAATCTCACATGTCCACATTGTGCGACTAATGTTTATTGAAAAAAAAAAGTTTGCATTTGCATCAAAACAACTCATGAATATGCATTTAACACATTTTGAACCTTCAAGACTTCACGAAATGATTAACAATTGTACCTACAGTAAACCCTCGTTAACATGAATCCCCCAAGGGACCGAAAAATCAAGAGTTCATGTTAAAAAAAATTCTGCTAACCGGGGACTCAAATGTTATTGTTGCAATACAGTTCCTTCTACACATTAACCATTTACAATACGTATTATGCATGTCATCATAGATAACACTACTACAGTAATTAACTTTTTAAAAAAGTACTCATAGATTATTTTCTGGTGAAAAATTTCTGTATATTTCGCTGTTGAAGACGGGAATGCAAATGCCTTGTAACTTCATGGCCAACTGTACTCATAGCTTCCATAAAACTAGTGGTCAATTCGGATCAAACTCGTACTGGCTACGTTTTAAAGAATAGAAAAACACATCTGAACACACAACTGAATTTGGCATGAGTTTACAATACCGGACCACTCTCCAATTTCTATAAAATTTCGCCTACTTACTAATTTCGATGTCCTGATGACGTATCTGTAGTTCATATTTGGCGGTCACTTGTTAAAACTGTACATTTACGTGTACAACTTGTAAAATAACCTTGCGATTTACCACGGTGATTGTCCATACACAGCAATTCGGAACCATCTTTCTTTCGCAATTAATTACCTAATGGTCTTCCTTTACGCACAACAATCTTGTTGACGACAAACGAGGAATGCCTACGAGGTTAGGTTAGGCCTGTTAGGTTAGGTTCCATTAGCATAAATACAAAGAAAAATTAATATTTTAGCTAAGAGAACTATACCTTATCTTGCCTGTTGATTTCTTCATGTTGGGAAAATGGCGTCTTCCGTGGAGCTATTGTTCTTATGGTAGGGTTACGTTACGTTAAGAAAACATAGTTTATTTCATTTTTTTCTCGATTTCCATACTTGACCGCCAATTATTACATGCAGATTCGTGATTAGGAGTTCACAATTAGTGAGTAGGCGAAATTTCATAGAAATTGGAGAGTGGTCCGGTATTGTAAACTCGTTCCCTGAATTTGTTGGTTAAATACATATAAGCTCATTGTTGACGCAATTTTCTAGCAATTGCACCCAAGTTTTAATCTTGATGTTACTCGTACTGGCTATGTTTTAAAGAATAGAAAAACACATTTGAACACATTGTTGATCTGGACCTGTTGGTTACAATACTGTATAAGTTGATTGTTGGCAAGATGATAGAGATTGTTGAGCGATTTCTTACAGCAGAGGGACGACAGAGGAACAACAGAAAAACTTTGGAAGTTCGTGTTAAATGAGATCTAATGACGCAACGGAGTAAAAAACAGTTTGTAATTCGTGGTAATCGAAATTCGCGTTAACCGATAAAACTTTCTATATGATATAATACATACCTGCCGGGACCAACATTTTGTTCATGTTTACCGAGTGTTCGTCTTTCTTAAGCGAGTTTGTGTTAACGAGGATTTACTGTATAACAATTTGCAAAAATTAAAATTTCTCTTCCATGCTTTGGTATGAGCACGGGGTGCACACAGGTTCGAGTCTCCTAGGGAAAGTGTAACAACTTTTCTACTGAGATTTTGGCTTGTGTATGGGACCGGTGGCCACACAGCATCATGAGGAAATTTGGGATCTACGAATGAGTAGCGTACTGGTCACGGAAACCAACAACGATTGAGGGTTCGTTGTGCTGACCACACGATGCCCTGTAACTGTTTGGATGATCGCCCACCTATGCAGTTGATAGGAAGGCCCTAGCAATGTCGCAAAAGAGAGAGGCAGGCAGCATCTCAGATAGTCTGCCCCCCCCCCCCAAAAAAAAAAACTGACGTTAATGAAATATCGAATAACAAGGATCTTCATTTGTAAGAGTATGGCAATTCTCATCTTTTCTGCGTGGTGTTCTTGAGATGAGCCCAATCCTATCAAATAATTTAATATGTTTAGTTTATATGTATCTTGTTTTTCTATTGAAAGAGTGTGTTGTAATAAGAAACACAATTATATTATGGGCTGAAACTGCCAATTGATCAGTGTACACATATTCTTCTTCTTTTATTTCTTTATAATTCTTGTTGATTTAACAAATGAAGTTCTATATGTGTAACATTGTGTAACCATGAAGCTTGAAAAAGTGTTTTGCAGTTTCTAGAAGAATTATTTTATTTAACTAGATTATAATACTGAGCTAAGTGTTGGTTATAGAGCTGAATCCTCTGATCAGTTAGATATTTGAATATTAATCCTAGTATTCTGCATTAGGAGTGGAAAAGTTTGCGTTACTGAGATAGACATTGCTACCATATTTTGTTCATTTTAATATTGCTTAATTTAGTGAAAAATGTAAATTATAAATCACTTGATGAGAATTTAATATATTTGTTATGTCTCATGTTCTGCATGTTATCACCTTCTCTGCTTATAATGCCAACTTGATTAACAAAAAATAATTTTCTTTTAATATATAACATATATGTGTGACCTTTGTTCATGATTCCAGCTCTGCCCTGGGCATAGGTGATTTCTCATCCTCCTGTAAACTATGTCCAGGGGCGGCACCAGGATTAATCACCTAGGGGTGCGCGATTCTGAAAATAAGGATAACATGAAACATGCATGCAACCTTTCAAAACTGGGGGGAAACGAAAGTTTACTTTCCCTCGGCAGATGAGGTTTAGCAAAGTGCGGGGGCAAAAAAATATCAAAAATAGGGGGGCAACTGCATCCCTAATCGCCACCACTGATTAACATAAATTACTGACTGACTGACATGAAATGATGTGTGTGAAATATAATAACTTTAGATTGACATTCATTTTTAGGGAGGCTGTGCCCACTTGCCCTCCCCCTGGACGTCCATGATGATATGTATTAGGTCTTATACTCCAAGAAAGTGCCAGACCCTGTGGCCAAGTGGTTAGCAATGCCAAGGGTCCCGGGTTCGAATCCCGCTCGGGCTTGGTGGTTTGTGAATGTCCATTCATCAATTTCATCATTTCATCACTCATCATCTTTGCCAAGAGGCACAAAACGCGAAGTAAAAGAAACTAAATCAAACAATCCAAGAAAGTTGTCGTACAGTGTAAACATTCAGATACACGTTGCAGTCTTATTGAACTATGTAGTGAAATACAAAATGAAATCATCCTTGTCTTTAAAAACACAATTTTTGAACCCTTTCAATGTAACCCATGGAGGTACAAAATATATACACACTTCAGGACACAATGCAAAGTGCACGTCTTCGTTAATATCCCTTCTACCTCACTATCCCCAACAACAAACTGTAAAATTTCTTCGTGAACATTGGGCCTCTTCCTAAAAGCCTGAAATGCTACATTTACTAGACATGTTACTTTGAACAAATACACAGAACGTATTAATTAACAAGAAAACTACACTTCAGTACTTAACATTCGGCGCTCAATATGACATAATATGACACTCTAAGGGTTAGTGTTTTCAGTTTAACGTAGGGGGTGCTGAAGTGGGTGAGGAAGAAAATTAAGGGGTGTGCAAGCACCCCCTCGTGCCCCCCTGTGCCATGGATTTTTGAAAGATGGGGGGAGGAATATGTATACTTTTTTAGTAGTCAGCTCGCTCAGCTATCTTTCCTGCGTTTGACATTCATCTTTTAGGAATAATTGGTCAAAAGAGCCCCTCCCCCCCATGGCACGCCACTGCCTGTAATCGTCGCGATTAACCTAAATTGGCTAGTCTAAGAACTGGAAAAAAAAGCGTTAAATGTGGATGGTCTTAAAAAATCATGAAAATTCTGAGGACCACTAAACATCATCTGTAGTATGGGCACATTATTCTGAGAGTGGATCATCAGTGGCAACGATAATTAGTGAAAGACACTCAAAGGTGGTTCAAGAAAACTGACATTACATATCAGTTGTGAATGCATCGCGGTATCTTAATATTCAGGAGCTTGCTTTTCAAGATGATGAGAGTCTGATCCAAGCCTTAACAGAGGAAATTTCTGGAAACTCAAACTCTTGAAGCTAATTTCAAAATGAGACTATATTATTCGGAAATGTAGTGAACTTGTACCTTAAAATGCAAATTATACTCACAATTAGATTCAAAACAAATTAATGAGTCGTAATGTTCACACTTATTCACAGCAAAATAAGCCAGGAAGTGGAAGAAGCGAAAGTATTCATGTTGATGGCAGATGAAACAAAATACATTGCAAAGAAGGAACAGGTGTTGGTTGTTGTCGGATTCTTGTATCAAGGATAGATAAAGGAATGCATTTTAGGATTCACTGCTCTTCAATCATTAGGATTAAGCAGAGTTAGTACTATGAGTGGTAGATTAAGAGGTGTACAAGGGTCAGAATCAGTGGCATAGTGCAGTCAAGGATAATATATAGGAGGATAAGGAACTCCCATAAGCCATGGCGAACGCGGAGGATATGGAACACAGATTAGAAATAGATATAGAAGTTGCTATACGACATTTTCGTTGGAGACTGAAGTGCCTAGCACCATCTAACCGCTTGAACGAAAACTAACAGCCCTAAAATGGACAATTAATGCCCTGTCAAGGATGCCATTAGTCCATGATCAGATGCTAACTCATAAAATGATAGTATAAATTCAAGCGATGTACATTATAAAGTATATTTGTATTACATTTTATGTAGTACTGCATTACGTCGTCCATATTCAAGCACTTGAAACTTTTAATAAAGCTGTTTTAAAGATTTTAGACTTTCATGGAAGATTGCGACGCATTTCAATATTCTCAAAGTTGGTTATTGACTAACCTGTGGTAACGCACCGTGGATCGAGAACTTGGTTTTAGTTATAAGTACATTTCGATTTAGTGCAGCTATACTTTCTGAACCAAAAATTTAGGTTCATTGTGGAGAATTTTAAAGCTTCTGTGATTTCCCTTTTGCTATTCCTTGAATGTTTAGGAATTCAGTGGTGATTGGTTTTGTGATTAAGACTTGTGCTGTGAAAGATGTGTTTTATGGCTTATGTCAAGCATAGTATAGAATAGGCTAGGAATTGGGTATTCATGTTTAACGTGGACATCTCATTACAACACTTACATGTGTCGTTGACTGAGCATCTTTTAAGATATTCTTTTACCTTCTATATTGATTAAATACCATCCTCTAAGAAGTCTCAAAGGGGACAGGTTGAGTTTGATTGCTCTAAGCAAAGGTAGAAACTCTACATTTTGTGTGTGTGTGTATGTAATTTAAATTTGTGTAGAATGAAATTTAAATCTTTCTTGTATCCTACAAATAAGTTTTGGCTGCATATGTGAATAGTTATTTATTTTTAAGGAAAACCTAGACATATTTACAACATTTTGGCGCAGTCAATGATTTTTAATGTCAGATAGACAGAAGACAATGGGCAAGGTTAACTTAAGACAAATCAAATAAAAAAAAACACGTGTATGGTAAACGATAAAAAAATCTTAGTTTAATATTATTATATGGGTATGTTCATCATCTGTATTTGCATACGATGAATTTTCATTGTAACTCCACAGTACAATATTTCTTCTGTGATAAATGTACTGCTCTACGGGTAGCTTGTTATTTTAGTGCAAGGGGAAGATATTTCGGTCCTGTTATTGTTAATCTCATTGCATATCACATGGGTTGCAATTAATAAACTCCAATGTAAATAACAATTCCAGAATCAATTACAATAATGAAGTATTAAGTAAGATTTTTAGTGTTAGAATTGAAATGTTTCTTCCCTTGAATTTTACGAAAACCAAAAGATGACCCAATATCATATATATTTAGTAAATATATAACAAATTAGAATATTTTCCAGGTATTTCCTTTGCACAATCCAAGACAAGATGCAACAATTTTAATTATTACTTCTTTTTTATTTATTACACTGCAATGAAAAAAGTCTTATTTGCTTTCCAAGTATCGAGCTCCAACATCGATATGTGTATTAATCGATAGTTCCTCACTGTTTGAGTACATTGTCTTCCCCCGCCAGATTTTTCTGCTTGCACTGGGTATGTATAGTCTGTGGTTTATCAGGCCTTAGAGAAGTGTTTGCACAAGTCAATAGAGCATATGCTCAGTGTCCCATCCTGTAATAGGTAATCCTTCATGCAGTTTCCTAAGGTACCCCCGCAAGTAAAATATTCGGGGGTACCTTAGTGTAAAAAATACCAACAATATATATCACTGATGATGTCAGAGGAATAGTTTGCTAGTCCCCCACACCTGACTTGTCCCAAGTTTGTACAAGAAATTATAATTATCATTACCACTATTAGTATTAACAACACTACCCCAAGAGAACCTATCCCCTCTCTTCATTTGCCATATTTATGGTGAATTTTACCTCCGAGAAACTCTGCTGTGCTCAGCCATAGAACAGAAACCCAGTCCTTCTCCAGTCACACCTCCACTCAATGATGCCACTTCTAGAAGGTTCTGGATGAGAGATTACATATCAGTCACGCATACAGTCCTGTGCGAATTAATCGGAACAAGATATTTTTATGCATGATAGAGTCTCAAACTTGACTATAGTTTCATGATGATGAATCTATGACAAATCATGTAATACAAATTATATAACAGAAAGAAGAACATATTAGCTATTAAGAAATATTATAAATATGTAATTTATTGTTTCTGAATAGTGTAATTGATGAATTAGAATATAAGTACAAAAAAATACATAAAGTGTGTAGTTGGTCGTATTTCAATTAATTCGCACGGGACTGTACATGTGTGTGAATTCGCCCACTAATAAATGTATGAACATTTTGAAAATATTTCAAATAAAGTAGGCCAATCAGAAATGAGGTCTACAGTCCCGTGCGAATTAATTGAAATACGACAGGGAGGGAGAGAGAGAGAGAGAGAGAGAGAGAGAGAGAGAGAGAGAGAGAGAGAGAGAGAGAGAGAGAGAGAGAGAGAGAGAGTGAGTGTGTGTGTGTGTGAGAGAATGAGTGAGAGGTCTGAGTTTTCAAATTTCATATTCCAGGATTTGGCATTTTCTTTGCTTTACATGGAATCATCCTGGCTCAAATAAATATTTTCCAACTGACCTGGAAAACCAGTAAAAGCCAGTGAAACTGACTTAGGAGTGAAGAAGTCATGGAAAAGGGAGGAAAATATGTAAAAATGTTAAAAACCCAGATTTTCTTATGTTTGCCATGATTGAAAACTGAAAACACATTTCACACTTTCCCTTCCCAAATGGTTTCTTTTTGGGAATATTTTGAATAAAATTTATTCGTGTGATTAATATGACAAGTTGAAGACAACACTTATTTATTAGCATGGTAACCTTATTCAAAAGTTCGTATATGGAAAATCTGCAAAAGTCAGGAAATTTGGTTTTGCAGTGGGAACCATGTACTATTGTACTACATGTCCAGATAGTAAATGTTCAATGGCTGTGGCCAAATCTGGAACTAACGATGGTAAATTATTTGCAACATGTAACAATGCCACTTCACATTTACAATACGTGAGATTTGTCACAATAATGTAGGCGGGAGAGAATAAATTGCCACAGAAGTCTACTTCTGAGTTGCAAACCTCAAGTCTATTCCAGCTTGTAAAAATAAACTAGTGTTTGGTCACAGGTATATAAAGTTTGCAAAATTACTGACCTCTCTTAAGTCAAAATTTCAAGTTAGTTTGTCAGAGTGGTAAAGGACTGGCTCATTATCTGAAGATCGCAGGTTCAAATTTCTTTTAGAGCAGATTTTTTAATTAAGTAGAATTAGTGTATCGTGGACATTTATACAATTCAAAATACGATAAATCGAATTCCTTGTTCTTGCCACTTCGGATGTGGTTTTCATGTAGTTTCCCCAATACTAAATTATATTTTACATGAGGTAATAGCGTGGTCAGATATATCTTGGTGATAAGCTTAACCCTTTGTGCCCAACTGTGAGGTAAAATATGAGTTGATTGTTTTTTTAAAAAAATAGAAGCCATGACAACGCATATACCCAGTGGTGTAGCAACATATCGCGAGGCCCTGGGTAAGATTAGAATGCAAGGGCTCCCCCCCCCATTCAGTTTTTAAATTTGAAATCTCAATGTGAATCGATAAAAAATCTTCAAGGATACGTCAGCAAATTACCATATTCAAATAATAATAAATTACTAAAGAAAATGGTATTTAATAATTTCACTCACCCTAGAAATGTCTGTTTTCTGGGAGCTGAAATATGTAGCTGTAGGAAGGGTGTAAGAACTGCTTATATTATCCATTGCCTTCTTAAGTTGCACAAAAAAAGCCAAGCATTTAAATGCCTCGCACTTGATTCGTGGCAGTTGGAGGTGCTTTATTGTTAACATATTAAAATCGGGACTGCAAGGTCGAGGAAAAAAAAAAGGAAACACAAGACAAATTGCTTTTTATTCGAGAAAGGAATAAATGAGTAAAAATGTCCATGCAAGTTATCGTGAGTTTTTGTGTAAATGTTTCACATGAGAAATATGACATACTTTTTCTGGGCCCCCTTAGGCTTAGGACCCAGCCACCTGTATGTTCTGCCCCTGATTTGACATATTATAACATTTAACTAGAATTTAAAAGTAATAAAAACAGATTTTTTTAAAATTTTACTGCCTACAAAAATTAGCCTTTTCCATCTTTTTTCCACTCACTTCTATTTAATACAATTTTTGTATCAACCCCATGGGACCCGATGTTCTTTAAGGAGAAAGGTCCCAGGCGGTTGCCCATTTCGCCCACCCCTTGCTACGACACTGCATATACCTCCTATGCAAATTCCTGGGCACCCTGCTGTAAACAACCAAGGATGACATCATACTGCTGAGAAAACCTTGGCGTTCACGATGTGATTGTGGACAAGATGAAGATCACAATGCTTGCCAGACGTGGAACTGCGCATGCTCAGCTTGCGGTCTTCTTACGTATACTGTTGAATCATACTCGACATGGTTCCATCCTATTTGTGATCAAATTCTAAATTTCCTTGTTTACAATATGTAGTGTTAAAAAGAAAAGTTTCGTAGTTTCGAGAAACACTAACTTAATTGTAACATACTCTTTAAAATGCTTCTATGAATAGCAGATAAAACAGTGCCATATGGTTTCAACACATGCGTAGGAGCATAGAAGCGATAAAACAAGAATGGTGGTGTGGTCTGGTCACTATGATACCTGTTCACCACACGAAAGGTCCCAGGGTCAATCCTCCCTTATAGTATTATTTTTATAGAATAGAATGCCAACTAATGCAAGCCTGTAAAAAAATTTATTGCGTATTTGATGACAAATGTATTTATTTTTTAATAGAAATTGCAAATAGTTTTGAAACTGCTCAATACAAACTACTTTCATAAAGTTGAAACCATACAATGAGACATGAATAACATAATTGTAATACTAAAAAATGCAAATAGTGTGTTATTTAAATTGTCTGTTGCAGTTTTCCATTTATATTTCTTCAGTTTTTATTATAATAATAAATTATTTAGGTTGCTTTATATCTTGAAAAATTATGTAGTTCTAGGAGTTGTATACATGCAGTGAGCGAAGAATCACTACCCATATATATTTTTTTTATTTTGAATTTAGAATTTTGGGTGACAGCACTTAGGCTATTTTGAACCCATCACTTTATATGGGGTCCAGCACTTTACCTGAACTAAAATGTAACTAATAACATAACTGTAACATTGGAAGACTAAAATATTCTGACTTAGGTTAACAGAACTAAAATAAACATAACTGTAATGTTGTGTCATAACTAAAATATTAAGATATTCTGACTTCGGTTAAAAGCTGAGGCTGTAAAGAGGCACTCAGCACGCATAAGAACAAGACACAGGACGACACACAGAATTATACTGGCCAGGGCCAGTTGCCAGAGCCTCGTTCGTCTGCAAAATGCAGTCCAGGGTGTACTATATGGAAGTGGGGTTGACAATTGAGTGTACTATGTGGAAGGCTACCCTTACACACCACACTCATCATTTCCTATCTACATACAAATGTTTCTTAAAACTTGAAAAAATATCACCCCCCCCCCCCCCAAACATCAACCACATCCCTTGCTTACAAAACTATTCGTCTCTCCACTGAATGGAGGTTTCGTTTGTGGAACCACGTGATTGAACCAAATGCGATGTCATATCATGGAGGCTACACGTTCACTGAGGCAGAGATGATCACACTTCCACGAGACTATTGCAAAGTGATCAAACTTCCTGTGTGAATTGCATCCCAGGCAAAACAGACTTTTATGTGCATGATCCCTATTTCCCTACATGTCCCTTTAAAACCTAAACTTACATTTGTTGTCGAATAACATATAAAGTCGTACATTATTTCTTTTTTCTTTTTTACAGAAGCCTAAGGGGGCTATTTATATTTATATCCATTTGCTGTGTAAATATCGTATGATTCTAGAAAAAAATCTCTCTTTAGATACAGATTAAATTACACTTATTTGTAGGTGACAATGCAAACTTGTGTCAACAAATTCGAAATTATCTTTAGTTATATATATAGAGGCATGTAAAATATAGCCACAGAGTATATATGACCTGACAGCTCTATGTTTGGTCCAAAAAGACTTTATAAGACGTAAGCGAGTTACTAAAGATATATCTGCGAAACTTACTTGTAAATGTTCTATTAATTCGAGGAAACAACAACAGGAACCGGAAGTCAACCTAACAGCAAAGCATCAAGTTCCCAAGTGGATGGTGGCAGAGGACACCGAAATTAACAGAACATTTACAAGTAAGTTTCGCGGATATATCTGTAGTAACTCGCTTACGTCTTATATTATCAACCACATTGTTTATTCCCCTCAATATGAAAATACTTTGTCAAGAAGGGAAAATCTAAGGTGCTTTTCGAAATTAGCAGGTAAAATCATGGATCAAAAATGCACGTGGTATGCACTTCCCGCATCACATATATTCGAGAATCTGTGGTTACAGATTAAAAAAATATCAGTTTAAATGATGATACGCCTTGTCTATTTTGGTGATATGTGATATGTTATTTGTTTTCTGTTAATTTCACAGAAATCTGTTTGATTTATATGTTAGTTTCAATGCTGTTGTTTGTGTTGATTTAAATTTATAATTTTTGCTGTATATTTGTTACACGCAATATCGGAAGCGGAAGTCATTTTCGGTTTATAAACATTTGTTGAACTGTCCAATCTTTTATTGATTCCGTTGCCGGGACAACAGTGCGTGAAATGGAAAAAGTAAGTTGAGTTGCGTAAGATGATGTTTATTTAGTGAAAAACACTGTTTTATAGGAAAAGCCGCAACTTAATTTAAATGTGATTGCGTTCGTGAATATTATTGTTATTTTGCAGTGATTGTTTAAAGGTAAAATGTGTTATTAAATTTGTAAAATAACAAGAAGCTATTTTTTGTTCAAATCGTTTCGTCCTGAGAATGCTCATTGTAGCATAACATTAAGGAGTGTCTCATAACTCCGCCGCACAAGGAGATTGGGTAGTTACCGTGACGTAGTGATCCGTGATCCAGTGGCGAACACCAGAAAGGAACGTCACAGGTAAATTTGGTGCTCAACGTGAAGGCATCGATGATGTAAAAGGATAAATTGTAACTGTAATATCGTGTGAAAAAAAAAAAAAATGTGTGTTTTGTGCCGTGTGAAGTCATGAGGAAATTGTCGAGCGTTACAAAGTCTGATAACACATAGATGTAAGTCATGTGATCGATTTTGCAGAGATATCAAGGTATGAGTAGGAGAATTTTGAGAAGCCAGAGCAAGAAGAAAATGGATAAATTGAGTTGTTGTGATGATAAAGATAAGCCCGTGGACGAAATATTTCAGTGCAGGAAATGCGAGGCGTATTTCCATTTAGGGTGTGCAAATTTGCCAGTATCCAGAGAATTTCTTCCTGATGGTGACTTAGTTTGTAAAAATTGCAAATCGGATAGTGCTACTTTAAATATGGAGGTACTTTGTAATGAATTAAGGAAGATCATTGAAGAAGGAAGGAAAGAAGATCAGAATGAAATGATAAAGAGGTTTGAGAAAATGGAAGAACGAAGACTAGAAGATAAGATTGAATTAAGGAAGATCATTGAAGAAGGAAGGAAAGAAGATCAGAAAGAAATGATAAAGAGGTTTGAGAAAATGGAAGAAGGAAGGCTAGAAGATAAGAATGAATTGAGGAAGATGATAGAAGAAGGACGGAAAGAGGATAAAAAGGAACTGATGAAGATTATTGAAGACGGAAGAAACGAAACTAAAGTAGCTTTCAGGAACTTAGAGGAGGTATTTAGGAATGATAAGGAGGAAATGATGACGAGAATGAAAGCAGACCGAGAAGAATTGATGAAGAAGATTGAGGATGAGCGGAAAGATGATAAAAATGAAATGATGAAAGTAATTGAAGACAGAAGACAAGAAAACAAAGAAGAATTGGAAGCTGTGCGATGTGATTTGTTAAAACAAATTGATGAAGGGAGAGATGCTCTTAATAAGATAGAAGAAGTCTGGGAAGTAGACAGACGAAAAGTAATGAATGAATTGGACACCGTAAGGGCAAGGATAGAATCCGTCGTGGATCAGCAAAGTACTTCAAGGAATTTGCGTATGCAGGACAGTGAGAAGATGAATAAAGAAATTAACCAGAAGTTCTATTTTATGGAGGAATTCCTTTTAGGGAAGTTGGAGAGATTACATTTAGAATCTGTGCAAGGAAATCCAGGAATGACTGCTGGAAATACTGACAGATCTGTGGAAAATATTCGATGGGTGAGAGATGATAATGACCCTTTGATTTCCGGTATATCTTCAACAGAATCTGTATCTTCTGCTGAATTGTTGACTAAAAGGAACCGTAAGAGGAGAAGACGTATCCAAAGTACAAAAGGGATACCCAGAGAAGATATTGATAAATCTCCTGATGTCTCTCATAGTCCATCTCACACTGGACATTTTTTTAGAATGTCGGATATTAACTCTCTGAGCAAATTTACCGGAGAAATAAATTCCATATCAGCGGAGCGTTATTTGGAAGAACTGAAAACGTCCATGGACATAATGAAAATGCCTATGCACTATAGATTAAAGGTGCTTCCTTCTGTAATGAAAGGGAAAGCTAAAGCCTGGTTTATTGCCAACGAGAGAAGGTGGAAGTCTTTTGAACAGTTTTGTGCCGCGTTTAAAAAACAGTATGCCTCTGCAGAAGCGAAGCAGAGAGAGATCCAGATTTTAAGAAACAGAAGATATTCCAAATCCTCAGGTCTTTCTATGGAGGATTATTGTTGGGACGTCTACGGGTCATACTGTAACTTGGTCGAACGTGTGGACCAAACAGAAGTGTTAAGTTTAATTATTCAGCAGCTCCCATATAGAATACGGCAGCTAGTATTAACAAGAGATCCTCGAAACATTGACCAGTTGACCAACTTCTTGGGGAAGTACGAAGCCTCAGAACAGATAGATGGGTGGAGAGGCGACGGTAATAAAGCAGAAGAAAGGAGACCTAACCAACCTCGAGTTCGCAGAGTACAGATGACAACTTCTACTAATAATCCTGGAGGATCCCGCAGCGCAGAGAGCGGAAATGGGAAGGAACCAATCACCAGAGAAGGACAGCGATTCCCGGGTGGAAGGTGGAAGAATAGAAACTGGACAAGTAACAGACTTTATAGAAGGACTACGCCGTACACAAATAGTTGGAGAAGAGATCAAAGAGCTCCAGAACGAAAAGAGTGTGCAATACAGACGGAAGAACTACCTTCCAGTAATTTTAGAGTTACAGCGTCGCCATGGGAAATTAACTGCAAGGAAGTTCTGGGTTTAGCCCAGTGCCCGTTGTAAGCGGTACTCTTACGCTTGCAATGAAGGACATGCAAGTACAAGAAAGCGACGAAAGTGAAGACCCATTCCTAACAGAAGATCTGTTAGAAGTATTGTACTTGAATATCGAAGCCACTCCTCTAAATTATTTAAAAATTAGAAAGACGATAATGGAAGAAGATAGGGATAATGTGAAGAAACCTGAAATTTCAGTCGAGGTATTAGGATACCAAATAAAATGCACTCTGGACACGGGTAGCGAATGTACCCTTATGAATTATAATATTTGGCTTCAAGTACGAGAGCGATTACCAGGTCTTAAATTGCAGAAGTGTCCAGGCGTAATATTAAAAGATTTTGCTGGAAAAGAAAGATCACGGGTAGTTGGTTGTAGGCGAATACATTTTGAAATTGGAGGGTTTATATTTGAAGACTTGGTATATGTGGTCAAATGTTTAGAAGCTGATTTATTATTTGGTTATCCTTTCCTTAGAAGATACAAAGCCACTCTGGATGCAGGTGCAGAAAAATTGTATCTGATCAATGGCGGACATACAGTAGAGCAATATTTACTTCCTAACGCTGGAGATTCAGAGAAGGGCGAGTCGCGGGAGAAGACAGCTTTAATACAGTGTACGAAAGCGGAGGAAGAAGCTAACGCTGATGAGTGGACTGCAACAGAATCAGACATAAGAGATAAAGCCTTTGCTTCAGATGTTTTGAGAGTTGAGGAAAAGGAGCAGCTATTTAATTTATTGTTGAAATGTAGAAGAATATTCGCCGACAAGCCAGGATTATCTAGGAATTCTATCTGCGAAATAAATCTAACCAGTGAAGAACCTATTTACTCCTGTCCCGTTGTCCAAGAGGAAAAAGTTGGAAGGAGAATTATTGAAGTGGCAAGAGAAGAAAGAAATGTTTGATCTATGGAGAAAAAGAAGGAAGAAGAAAACAGTTCAGAAAACAAAAAGAAACTGCTTGTAAAACACACTATCAAATAAGCTTGCACGTGAAGATGTGAAGTAAGTGTTATCAAATTTATATGAAAATCTATCTTTTGTTTGCATTGTGAAGGTTGAAAAATATATTCCATCATAGAAAGTAATCATTGAGAGTCCTGCACATTCTTTGAAGAAAATGGATAAAGAAGAGTTTACAAAGCCATATAATTATTCAGATAATGTTTGGCTTGTGTACATGATTTGGATACAACTTGAATTTCATTTCCTGTAATGATTATTATTAAACCGAAAGAGGGCTGACGTTAGGTATAATTCCCAGAAGAATTAGAAGTTCACAATGTTGATAATTTAGTTCCAGTAGACCAATCTGAGAATGAATGGCGAAGTCGAAAGGAAAGGACAGCCATAGTTGAAAATGATAAAGGTCCAATAGGGAACAAATGTATAATTTTATGTGAGACTTCAATGTCAATAATTAAGTTTAAGCCCAGAACAATTCCAGAAGTTAAACTTTTGGAAATACAAATGTTTAGGAAATGTATAGTTGGATGCAGAACAAGCTGTTAATGTTAAGAAGCTCTTAGAAGATGTGGAAAGGATGGTGAAAGAAAGAAAAGAAGTTCTACACAAAGCAAGAGAACAGATAGTTTGAAGATTTGTGTTTACGATTAAAAAATGTAGAATCATATGAATTTTCTTAGAGCGAGTTTCCATGAAGAGTGAAGAGTTCTGAAGTAAGCTGGAAGAAGTTTATTCTATAAAGAAAATTTCCTTCATGTACATTGCGTCAATTTTCT
The DNA here is from genome assembly GCF_977018435.1 of Lepisma saccharinum. Taxonomy (NCBI): domain Eukaryota; kingdom Metazoa; phylum Arthropoda; class Insecta; order Zygentoma; family Lepismatidae; genus Lepisma; species Lepisma saccharinum. The sequence continues at coordinate 88,382,934 of NC_139231.1, read as the reverse complement.
TTGTTTGTATGGGAGGAGAACTTGATACGCCTTGTCTATTTTGGTGATATGTAATATGTTATTTGTTTTCTGTTAATTTCACAGAAATCTGTTTGATTTATATGTTAGTTTCAATGCTGTTGTTTGTGTTGATTTAAATGTATAATTTTTACTGTATATTTGTTACATGCAATATCGGAAGCGGAAGTCATTTTCGGTTTATAAACATTTGTTGTACTGTCCAATCTTTTATTGATTCCGTTGCCGGGACAACAGTGCGTGAAATGGAAAAAGTAAGTTGAGTTGCGTAAGATGATGTTTATTTAGTGAAAAACACTGTTTTATAGGAAAAGCCGCAACTTAATTTAAATGTGATTGCGTTCGTGAATATTATTGCTATTTTGCAGTGATTGTTTAAAGGTAAAATGTGTTATTAAATTTGTAAAATAGCAAGAAGCTATTTTTTGTTCAAATAGTTTCGTCCTGAGAATGCTCATTGTAGCATAACATTAAGGAGAGTCATAACTCCGCCGCACAAGGAGATTGGGTAGTTACCGTGACGTAGTGATCCGTGATCCAGTGGCGAACACCAGAAAGGAACGTCACAGTCAGGATTCAAACACACACATGTTGATGCCTCATTGGCAACTAAAAAAAAATGCTTCTCTTAACTGGACTCGAACACGCATTCTTCAGAACATGAAGCCATAACACTAGCCACTCTCCTAGAATTTTTGCTGGAAGATGTTTATTTACTTATGTCAGTTTTCGAATTACTTCACTACTGGCAACGAGTATTTCTTCTCACTATTTTTTTTTTCAGATGTAGTTGTTTTTCCAGACCACAACTACTTCAACTATTTTTTACCTTCTGCCACCTATGGAGATCTTTGTGGAATACATTATTGGAACACAACTCCAAGAAAAGAGAATATGTTAGTTTCAAAAAACTTGAAGTGGGAATGGTGTGTTCAGTCACACATTTGACCTTAAAATTTTTCATATTTGAAGTTTTGCTTGCAACGCCACCATCAACCGAGCATTTTCTTTCTTGACACATAGTACATGTACATGTAACCCTAGTTTAAAATTTCAAGATTTTTAGTTTCAGGCATTACAATAAAACAATGTGTTATGAAAAAATGTAATTAGAGAGATACTGATAATATGACCCATGAACCAATATCACTTTGACCCAATATTGATACTATTCCAATTCTCTTAAAGATTTGAAATGATACGTGGGAACTGAAACAATTTAAAGTAATTCAGATTATTTTAATGTATAATTTTTCATTACAACACATACTGTATCAATTTAGTAGTTTTAATTGCAAGTGTTGCAACCATTGCAACTGCCAACCAAAGCATCTGCAATTTTGAAGCAAGGTATTCATCTTCCAACAGGATTAAATCTCTGTGATGCCTACTGTATTTTCGCAGATAATGTTCTTCTTCATGCTCCAGCCTTTCCTCGTCCTTCTCTTGTTCCAGGATTGCTTTTTGCACTTCATCCTCTTCTTTCCTCAATGCTGCCAGTTCTTCATGCAATCTTTGTTCTTCTTGTTGTAGCTAAGTGTAAAGTGCCACCACATTATGAATGATATATATTTCACAATACATTACATAGTAAGATAAGTAGGCTGGGTGGGTACACCTATGAACCTAATGATTTTTTTTTACAAAGGTACTAACAGAATGAAAATACCATTATTTATTTATTTGACTTCAACAGAGAATGTCATGAACATAAGTTCAATAAAATATCATAGTACAGTGTGCCCACACACACATGCACTGCACATATATCTGCATGGAACTGGATAAAAATGATGTGCTAAACACATTTTTCACGTATAGCAAATTTCAAAATAACAAATGTTTTTTTTTTCTATGGGATTTTTACACTCTTCAAGGAGTAAAATTAGGATTGCAGGCTATGTGGACATTGGAAATGTCCTCTTTCATAGCTTTCTGGGCTACTGAAAGTTTATGGGCCCCTTGGTCCTTTTGATACCACCAGTAAAATTATGAACTAATCTATCTGGTGCAAATCGAGGGCCAAAACAAAAGCGACTTGGTGTTTGGGTTCACCTTTCTCATGTAGCAGTTGATCCTGGATTCAAAAAAATCACCTAACCCACTCTTATTCCCTCTCGGAGAGCATAAGACAGGCAAACATTTTACAGATTAATATATCAGTCCACATAAAACAGGAAGTCCACTGAACCCATGGCATGAAAATAGCTGTGCAGCTCAAGCACTGACCACCTTCGATGACAAGATATTTCCGGTTCCCTGATTAGATCAAGAATCTGCTTGTGCTGAGGCACAGATTGTCCCATCGTACACTGTATATTCACCTCAATAAAGAAGTTTCCCTGGAAAAGACTGGAAACCCTCAACCATTCCTTCCCCACATGCAGAGGCCTGCACAAGACCTGGAGCAGACCCGTTCGCGAGACATCGCTCCTGAAATACCATGCAACCTGTGCAACACCCTCACTTGAGCAGCTTGTCTGGCCACCTGCCCAGATCGTTCCTGGCAGGCATTGTAGACCCGCCGGGTACCCGCAGTCTTACGATACCTAGTAGGTCTCAGTTCGTTCTTTCCATCAACTGCAGACCCCTCCCTCTGCATGACGTAGTTGCTTCGAGTAGAAACTGCACCGGGCCCAACACGTTCTGCAGTGTTGCCAACTGCAATAGATTTTCACTACTTAAAAAAGGGAACTCAAAGCTTCGTAAGCCACATCACCAATGAAATGAAATTTACGAATGTTGCTACCCCCCCCCCCCCAACACACACACACATTGAAATAGGTTTTCCGTGCCACAGGATCCATAAGTATACGTCGTAAATAACCAATATACGTACATATAGTGATATAGGGCAGGACTGAAACGTGTCACGTTCGACGCTGAGGTCACGAGTCAAACAACACACTGTTCTACTGCGAACACCAGGACCGTAGCCAGCCAGGGGCATTGCCGTTACCCTCGTTTGGGGGGGGGGGGGCAAGTACTTGGATAAACGTAACAACAATCACAATAATAGTAATAAAGTAGCATGAAAGGCATTATTATCCTCATAAATCACGCAAAAAGGGGGTAGAAGTCGGTTCTCACGCATTTGTGTTGAAGCAGAGGATTAGAAATATTTTTTTTCAACACGTCAATTTCATATTAGCTAATAATGGAAAACAAGCACACAAACTATTTTAGAAAGAAAGAAAGTGCATGATAAATGCATTGCAAATGTACATACATATGGCATGTAAAATTTCCATCTACAATATTTTCTTTTCACATGGAGCGACGTATTACATAATCAATTCATCCAACTCGTAACAAACCAACATTAATAGCAAATAATATCACGGGCCGCCATAGCATTCTCTGTTTTAAAACTTTTCTCACTTAGATCGTTCGGCGCTCAGGGCCAACTCCCGCTACCCCTTTGCTACGGCATTGAACTTGATGAGACTGTATAATATTTTATAATATATTTCTACTTTCATAAAATTTGAAATCAAGGGGTTGCAATTACCCCTCCATTCCCCCTCTGCAGGTGCCCTTGGCCGTCTGGAATGAAAAATATGAAAATTAATTCCATCTTGAGTTACGAGGGGCGATCAGGTTGCTCTGACCCTAACATAGAAAGAGCAGCTATAGGGTTTCAATTTTTTTATTATTTTTCAACATACTCCCCTGCAACTCCAATGCACTTCTCCCATCGGTGCTCCAACGCCTGGATACCTTGAAAAAAAAAAATCTTCCGGCTAGTCCTCCAACCATTAGTCTACAGCCCTTATCGCCTCAGAATCATCAGAATTTTTTTTTGTCCATGAATGTCATTCTTCAAATGTTTGAACAAATGGAAATCACTGGGGGCCAAATCTGGGGAATAGGATGGGTGGGGTAACAATTCGAACGATGCATTTGCGATAGCGGCCCTCCCAATGCGTTAGGTGTGGACAGGTGCATTATCCTGGTGAAGGAGCACACCGCGAGTCAACATTCCACGTCTCTTTTTCTTGATGGAATCACGTAATTTCTTGATTAGGCCACTGTAGTATGTGCCAGTGATGGTTTGGCCTCTTTGTAGAGAGTCCACAAGAAGGACACCCTTGCAGTCCCAGAAAATTGAGGCCATCACCTTCTTGGCTGACGTTTGAAGCTTGACCTTCTTCGTTGGTGGAGAATGTGGATGTTTCCACTCCATGCTTTGTGATTTTGTTTCTGGGTCGAAGTGATGGACCCATGTTTCATCCATAGTTACAAATCGGGCAAGGAAATCGTCTATATCAGCACGAAACTTGTCAAGAAATTCTTGACTGATGAACATTCGGGTGCGCTTCTGATGTGGGGTGAGGTTTCGAGAGACCCATCTTGCAGCAATTTTTTTCATTTGCAATTCCTGGGTAATTATGTTTTGCACAGTGCCATATGACAGGCCACACATCTCAGCAACATGACGGATAGTGACTCGATGATTCTTCAGCACGATATCGTGGACTTTGTTAATGTTTTTGGTCGTCATGACAGTTTTTGGTGCTCCACCTGCATGTTCATCCTCACACGACTCTCTCCCACAATTAAACTCACGACGCCATCTCTTCACCATACTGTATGAAGGAGCAGTGTCCCGTAGTGTATTCACCAAGTCCTCGTGAATTTTGGATACCGTCCACTTCTTCTTCACAAAATATGTGATCACCGCTCTCACCTCAGTTTTCTCCATTCTGGCACATTGACACAATTTCACTCAGTTATACCCCTGTAAAAAGAAAACTGTACGCTACTCAGACTTGTAATTCAGAATGAAAGCATATAAAGGATCACTAAATAATAACAAAATAAAAAATCAATCATAACGTCATTCCTTCTATGTTAGGGTCGGAGCAACCTGATCGCCCCTCGTACCCTTTAGCCCTGCTACTCTTTAATTCTGCCAGCCTGTTTTTTCTTGTACTTTAATGTTTGACCCCCACCCTGACTCCTCCGCTAGACAATTTCCGTCCAAGGTTGTGAGCAATGCACCCTGCCCCCTCTGGTTGCACCACTGCGTGCCTGGTTAAGGCACCATGCAATGAAAAACAATTAGTTTTCAGTGAGGAGATTTTTGTTTGCTCGATCATTCATTTAGATAAATGAAACTGTAATATTGCGTGCATTTCCTGGCAATAAGATAAAAACTGCTTACGCTGAACTGAAATCGCTAAGTATATAAATTCTCCTTGGAGAAGAAGCTCCTCCTAGGACTTCGTAGGATTTAGTGGCTACGTAAGTAGGCATCACTGGCTGCAGCCGTCCACGTGGTGATGAAACACCTGGAGCGACACGCTGCCGGAGGGCTGTTTCCTTCCAGCAGGTTTTGCAGGCACCCGGGTCTTGTTGAATGCCCAGGTACCTTGTAAGCGCAGAGTGCCTTGAAGACCAAGAACCCGGGTAGAGACGCAAGTCGACTCGTTGCCATGGGCAGGCGAGCAGGTAAACCTGTTATCGCGTGCAAGCGGGCAGTGGGTAGGTAAAAGGCAGACTATGCTGGCCTCTACCCACATGACGCAAGAGTGTAACAGGGGTAAACAGCTTGGGTTTATGCTCTCGGCATTGCCACATGTCTGTTTCTATTGCACTTGATTTGAAGAAATTTAAGAGCCACAAACTCCCTCGGCAGACCGATGGTAAGCACCACATGGCAAAGAGAAAAAATCTTGGTGAAGATTTGGTTTTCAACCCTTGAAGAAAAGCAGAACCCTGCTACAGCTTTGGAGTTTCTCGAAAATAGCCCAAGCCCAGACAAAAGAAGACCGAGATACTACTAGTAAAATCAATTCTGTAGTCTGCATGCAAGTATTAACATGATCACGAAGATGAATAATTGCTTTATTATAAGCACAGAATTAGTGAAATATTATTATTACAACTATTCTAAATTCTATGTAGACAAACTTTAAACCAATTACTTTCACTTACGTGAAATTTAGAAAATTTCGCACTTCCGCATTGCACAGTTTAATGGTTAAATCCTATTAATTTCGAAGATCCACTGTCTTCATTCACAAAAGGATCAGGAATCAATTACTTTCAATTCACGATTTGTAAAACATGTCAATAATGTCAACACTCAGGGGTTACAACAGTGTTACTGGAATGCTGGATAGTATGATACATGAACCTCTTGGAGATTCAAAGGTTCTGTAGGATCTTGAAAATCTTGCCCACAACCTTCCCCACTTTATGGAGTGTTATAACAGCCACATAGTTTTTGCAATTGCTGCATTCTATCATAGAAGCTAAAGAAAAACGTTCTATCAGTTCTTTAGCTCAACTAGCAATGACTCACGTGTTCATTTTCGCCAGGGAAGTTGTTGACTTTGAACACCTTCCAAAGTTGTGACAGTATTTATGGCAAGACTGGGCATTTCCCCTGTGATCATATCCAGGGTGGCTACATACAAGCAGAATTGAAATACCCTCTGATTTCTCCAGGACAAATTTTGAATTTTTTCCCTGACAATTTTAAAGTAAACCCACATACGAGGTGTGGCTAGAAAAAACCGGACTGTTGCTACAAAATCTTTTATTGGTAATTTTGTACAATAAGAACATTATCTTCTTCAAAGTACTCCCCTGAACTATCGATACACAACTCCATACGAATCTTCCATTTCTGGAAGCAGTGCTGGAAATCATTTTCTGAAATCATGTTCATGACTTCCGTCGCTTTTGTTTTCACAGGTTCTATGATCGTAAATCTGGTTTTTTTCAGTGCTGATATGACCTTTGGGAATAAAAAAAAGTCTCACGGAGTGATACCCGGCGAATAGGGTGGATATTCTAACACTGGGATCCCATGCTTGGCCAAAAAAAGCCTTGACTGACAATGCCGTATGGACAGGAGCATTGTCCTGATGAAGAATCCATGACTTGCTTTTCCGCAAATCAGGTCGACGTCTTCTTACTTGCTCACGAAGGGTCGTCAGCACCGTAATGTAATAATGTTGGTTGTTTTCCAATAGCTCGAATACTCAAGCGACGATCCTCTCGAATCAATTCACCGACATTTGCAATGTTTGATTCCGTTTTCGACGTGCAAGGCTGTCCAGGATGCGAGTCATCCGCAATCACTTCTCGTCCCCCTTTAAACCTTTGAAACCACTCAAACACTTGCGTGCGTGATAAACACTCATCTCCGAATACTTCCTTCAACAAACCATAAATTTCTGTGGCGGATTTTCCGAGTTTCATAAGAAACTTCACATTGATACGCTGTTCCACTTTCACACTTAACATTTTTCCGACGGAGCACAGATGTACGGTTCACTTCGTCGACAAGCTATAGCAGAATTGAGTGCCGCGCACCCTGGGAAATCACACAGTCGATAGGAAGGATATCACGTTATACACTCATGCACCGCTTGACCTTGACGCGCTTGCCGTTTGTCAACAGCAACACCAATCTGTTTTTTTTCTAGCCATACCTCGTATTTGTACATACAAATAAGACTCATACAGCTTACAGGTATGGATTGTATAAAAACCTTTATCACCTTACAAGAAATTGACTTCATTTCTCTAGGATTTATATTCAAACGGGAAAGTAGTGAATTTGGAAAATTATTACAATTCACAACCTAGGGGGGATATTTTTAGTTCTTTTTTTTTTCATTTGCAAACATGTTCGTCTGCAAACAGGATTAAATAAAATATTTGATTATTTTTAAAGTTCCAATGACCGCAGACTCATTTTCGACGCATTAAGGTGAGGTGTGACAATTTCGCACCAGGCATGCATTTATTTAAATATCGGCGGAATGGGCACTGCTACTAAAGAAAATCCACACATAATTTGAGAGTATGAATTTCTCCCCATGTTGTAAGTGAAACCGGTTTTTAAAGTTGATTATTAAGATAGATACAGTGTTTGAAAAATATGATGAATAAGTATTTGCACAATCCCATGTATTCCTTATGGAGAGAGAACTTCCAATTCAAGTTATGGTTGAACAAATGAGAGTTGAACCCTTTCTAGTGCAAATATCATCTTCAATGGATCCTCTACCCGATCATATGTTTTTTCCGCCATCGGAAGTTTGATATCCCCCAGAAAACGAATAAAATAATTCTCCCATACGTATAATGCATTTCCCCTTGCCTCCTACGGCCATCCTGGCAGTGATGCCAAACCTGATGTGCATAAAGAAGCTAAATTTCACCTTAAATTGAGCTAAAGTTGACTTTCAAGGAGCTAGATTTATGAAGGCTGGATAAAGTGCCTCCCATGGTAATTTTAGTTGTCAAGGGAGTGGGGAGCGCTGCTATTACCGGTAACTTTAAAGTAATGACAATCTATTCTTAGTTTTCACCCTCTAGATCTGACGGCATCACCCATCTCAATAATCCAATGGTCGTATGAACAGCAAATAAGGGATTACCGGATAACAATATTGTCATCTGCACCTCAGCCAAAGCGCTATATAAATGTAGCTGGGGAGGTAAGAGGGGTGGGACGATGCAGCCAATATAATATCATGTCACGTGCAAAATGTATACACATGGCAAAAGTTGGTCTGTGTGGGCCGGGGCTAGTGATGGCATCATAGTGGGGCAGGGGGAGGGTGCCAAATGAGTACACGAAAGAGACAGATCTGGCTTCAAAAGAGCTAAGTTGGCAACAGTGCTCCCAGCTGCCTTAGAGAGAAGGACCTAAGGAAAATTGTCCATCTCCCCCTTAACACTTGCATTTACTTCTCTCTTCCATATCAAGCAAACAACTTCACTTGAACATAAGACTCATGTTCATGGACACAGGACCTTTTTCGACGGAGTGAAAATGTTTAAAGTTGTTTTTGTCAATCACAAAATGAGATTTTTGTACTTATGTTTATTTCTTCATGTGCCCCAGCACATAAAGAGTACTTTAAGCCTAAAAATTCAATTTCAGAAAAAAGTGTACTTGGGCCCATTTTCCGTGGAGGTCCTCAATTGCATGCATAAACGGAGCCTGAAAGTTTGTCCGAAGAAATGCAGTAGCATATCACAGACAAAAAATCGGATGCATAAGAGTGTCATGCATGCATTTTTATGCCATAGTGAGACATTTTATCGCAATTCGACATTAGTCGATGAATGGCGATATCTGACAAAAATCACATGCATCAATGGAGTTAAATATTTGTCCCAAAAAATGTCATTAGCACGACATACAACAAAATATCAAGTTGTATAAAAGCCCTCATTCGTTCCCATGTTCCTTCATAATGGCCAACACCATGCTGTACTGTGGTGTCCGATGCATAATAGGATAGGGACCTAAAAGTTGACACGAAGAGGTGGCAAGATTTCCCATTAAAGTGCAGTGTTTCATTGCACAAACAGTTCAACAAAGAAATATTTGTCAATCAAGGCAGAATTCCGACCTTTTTGATCTCTGAAATTCCATGACTTTTCCCGGTTTTCCAGGTCTGTCGCCACCCTGTCATATCACCCCCCCTCCCTGTTACTCAGAAGGGACACAAATTTATAAATGCATGAACACATGCTTAAAAGATTACTCAAGATTCTTTTTTCCATTCTATTCTCTTCTTTCTTTCAACAGAGGCATATGTGTTTTTCGATATTTATATATTTTTGTATGGATGGTACAATAGTGCAATACATACAATTTGAGGGTCCTTGTGTGTGGTCTTTGTTTACATGTGGATTCAGATTTGTGAATATTACTAACCTTATAAGGTCTTATAATTTAATAGATTTTTCTGTGCCCAAGCAAAGTTCATTGAGTCTAGTGAAAACATTTACTGGAAAATTAAGTCTCAAGTTTTCCTTTTCCAAGGTGGCTGCTTGTGGTCATCATAACAATTGAAACCATTTGTTTTCTGGGAGTAAAAAAAGTCATGGTAGTCTTCAATGGGAGTGATCTCATGGGATTATGTGCAGGTAGAAAGGTACCTAGCTGGTCCAGACTTCACTCCTGAGCACTGTTCACACTCTGTTTCTCTTATGTTTGCCTGTCTTTGGTAATGTATAGTGTGATAAGGTGTCATATATACATGGCACTTTTTTCGTTTTTCATTTTCAAAAAATGTATAAATAAATAAAATAAATAAATTTCACATACTTTACTTATGGGTTTTCTAGTTTACTTTTTACCCTTTTATACACGGACATATTTTACTTCATCTTACTTGCACTGCTGAATCTATGTGATTTGTTTCCAAGTTTGTTTCATTTTGGTTTCTTTGAAGAGTAGAGTAAAAGGTGTACCTCAGTACACATAATGGTGCCTCTAATTAGTTGATTCTTATATATTTTGTCTCGAGAAATTTGGGCTATTTTCTTCTGTGTATTAGGAAAGTTTATTGTTATCTTTTAATTAAAATGTAACCTCTAAAACCCTTGTGATGAATTGTAAAGTAAACGTTTGAAGTTTTGTAAAAAGAGGTAAACTTCAAGTTTAATAAAGCAAATACAGTCGGCTCGCAATTCTACGATCCCGGATATAACGACCCTCTCGAAGTAATGACCCTTTTCCCGGGAACCGTGAATAATTTGGAAAAAAGTTGAAAAAAAAAAGGCCGAAAAATATGTTTTTTTTTGCACTCATTCCCTTCACAAGTGCTCTACCGCTCGCAAGTGGGTCTGATCTAATGACTGCTGGACTTGCAGTCTTTGTCAATGAGAAATGAGAGAGAAGATCGCAGGAATGTTCTAAAATACAGACGTGTGGCTCCTGGAAGTCTCGCACATCTGTCCAGCTCTGACCTAGATTTCAGCAAGTTCCTGTGAGTGAGCAATTCTTGCCCTTGTAGCCAACAACTTCCGTAACCGCTTTTATTCAAAACTTGTTCTTTGTTCCCTGTAACACTTCATAAAAAAGTGAAACTGCTAGAGATAATCAAAGTCACAGAGGGCAACTAAAGATCGTCAACTCCCTTAATGCATTGTCATCCAGGTTTCCGCAAAAGTTTACTTCGATCTTACATGCATCATAACTCCTGTTTCCAACTTCATAAGTTTTCCTAACTGTGCCGATGTCATAATATTTGCCAAAAAAGTGTTTTGTTTGTTGGCTGAGTGACTTCTCCCTCTTTTCCTGTCAACAAACATGTAGGTGGGGGATGCATATTGTTTCAGCCACGATTTTCTCGCTCGTGTTTCCACATGGGCTGATTACAGGCAAGGGTGGAAGTGGACCCCTCTTGCTTTCCTTTGACGTCTAAAATGGGGCAACCAGTTCTGGATACATTCTTGAAAACTAACAAAAACATACAAGTAAAAAAAAAAAGTACCCCCCCCCCTCCTTCCCAGCTCATTCTCTGCCACTCGTGTGCACGGCAATGTGAGTGTAGAATTTAGGTCCTATTTCTTTTTTAATGCTGTTGTCTGCATAGGAAATCTTGCTCATATTATTGTCTGTTTCATGGTAAAACATACAGCAAGGGTCATTTCTTTCTTCACACTGCTCATAAAAGTTCAGTCTTCGACAGTTGCGTTATCTTTAAAATGCCGAGGATTTTCTCCTCAGCCACCTGTTACTCGAACTTCCAGCAGGTCACCTTGTTTTTATGCTGCAGCTGGTGCCAGTGTCTCATCAAGCATGTGCAAAGCTGTCCCTTGCTGATAACAGCAATGACTCATCCAGCGCAAAGGAAGAAGCGTCATTGTTTTGAATCTTGCAAAGCTGTTTTGATTTGAAGATAACAAAATTCAATCTCCAGAAAAAAACAACAGTTAAAACAACTTCATGTTCTGCACTTTCTGATAAGCAAAACTGTAAATTTTATTTTGAACCTGACAGAAGAATAAACTTCATGAACAGTAAGAGCAGTGTTGGAAGGAAATGCACACAATATAATCGCAGCTTTTCTTCAGAACCATTCATGAGAAAGAAAGAAAAAAAAGTGCTGAATGTGGAAACGGATGCTGAGACCGATTAAAAAAAAACATTACTCAAGGGGAAAACTTTTGGAGGAGCGGGTGTTTGACATCGAGAATTCTCCTAAATCTAACATTAAATTGACGATTAACGTGAGAGTAAATAACGATCTCCCATTTTGATATCCGAAAATGCGCAGGTTTCATAAAGCTTGTTTTAAGTTCTTTTATGCTGATGGGCCAATCGGGACTACGAGGATCACTATTTATATTTTGAGCCTAACAATGAAAAAACAGGAATTTGGCATTGAAAACTGCTTTATTGTTTTTCGAAGTATTCTCCTTTATGGTCAATACACTTTTGCATTCGTTCGAACCGTTTGCCAAAGCAGTTTTTCCAATCTTCTTGAGACACCTCCATAATATGGGTTTTGAACGCATCAACGGCATCTTCCGCCGATGAAAATCATTGTCCACGCAATTTATTCTTGACATTCGGGAACAAGAAGTCATTGGGTGCCAAATCAGGACTGTATGGCGGATGACCCATCAATTCGATTTTTTGACTGTTCATAAAGTCGGTTGGTTGTTAGACGAGATGTGTGACAGCTGGCATTGTCTTGATGAAGAATGATCCGACAGAGTTTGTTTGTTTTCCGTATTTGACCAAAGACCTCTGGCAAACAAATTGTTGTGTATCATTCAGAGTTGACCGTTCTACATTCCTCTAAAGGCACAGTTGCCACATGACCAGTTTTCCCGAAAAAACAGGCGACCATTTGTTTCGATGTGCTTTGAGCGCGAACAACTTTTGTTGGATTGGGTTCATCTTGAAACACCCATACAGTAGACTGCTGTTTACATTCCGGCTCATATCCATGATTCGTCACCTGTTACAATCTTATATACGTCTTTTGAAGCACCACAATTGTATTTATTGAGCATTTGTTTGCACCAATTGACGTGAGCGTCTTTTTGAGTTTTTGTCAAATTGTGTGGGATCCAACGAGAACATACCTTTCTCACAGCTAAATGATCATGTAATATTTTATATATGCTGGTGGAACTAATGGCTATGGTTGCCTCAATCTCACAGTATGTCACATGACGATCTTGCAGTATTAGGTTTTGCACAGCATCAATGTTTTCTTCAACAACAACTGATTTTGGACGACCTTCGCGAATCTCGTCGGTGAGCGAATGGCGGCCACGATTAAATTCGTTATACCAGCATTTCACAGTGGCAAAGGATGGGGCTTCATCGCCAAATGTAGAAGTAAGTTGATCGATGCACTGTTGTCTTGATAATCCACGTCCAAAATCATCGCACGAAAATGTTCACGAGTTAATTCCATTTTATTGTTGTCGCGCAATCTCCAAGGCAACATAAACAACACAAATGAAGCTATTGACAAAACATTTGAAGTACGTTATGGTCAATAATGCCAGACGATTTCGTGCAAACATCAAATCGCGCCTAACTTCAATCAGTGTTGCCAAGACTGAAAATATAAATAGTGGCCCTCATAAATATACAGTTTAAAGTGAAATCCAATTCCAAACCCGAATGATCGAGTGCGACGCTGTTTAATGTGTCCTAAAATACGCATTACCTGCAAACAGATTGCAAGTTGCAAGTTTCCTTTTTCAGGCTGGATTACAATGCAAGTCGAGAAAGTCCAAAACTGCTCCCTGGAATGGGGGAGGGAGATGAATATGAAGTTGGTTGAAGCAAAGAAAACGTAACTTTTTTTTACAATTTATTTTACACAGCCGAACCAGAACGAAATTTACAGCCCTCTTTTTTTTTTTTTTGGTTTCGTGCCTAGAAAGGTTGTGATGTGTCTCCTGAGAGATCTGATCTTACCAGTTAATCTTGTAACAGACAATGCTCTAGTTGACCCACATAAAATCCAACATTCATTCTGCCCCATTATCTCCTGACTTTTGCTAACGGCAGTGTGACTGGTGTCAAGATTCTTCAAATTACGCTTGCAATAAACAAGATATTATTTTCCTTTCCGTAGGTGTCAGTGCAAACGGGTTTCTCATGAACTAGATTTGTAAGAATTTCGTGGAAGAGCAATGACTGCGCACAATTAAAAGAAAATAACATTATTTTAAATCCCTTTTTGTGAAAATCTTTTCATGTTCTATTTTCCTTCTCATGTGCATAACAGGTTGTGTAACTACTAGGATAAATGGTGTTACAGTCTCCTAGGAATCTTTGTGTCCGTTTGAGCTCCGTTCAAGGTGAAAATTTTTGCAATTTCCAATAACGACCCCTTTGAAATAATGACCCTTTTTCCGGGAACTGTGAAAGGTCGTTGTATCAAGAGTTGACTGTATTTATTTTAATAGAATTCTTCATTAGATGAAAAATTAAATAGCTTCCATTACATGTTTTTGCTTCCACTGTTTGTTACTAAGTAGAGCATCCTTAGTTTTTGTTAATTCCAAAATCTTCCTGAAGAATCAACTCAAATCTTTCTACAGGGAAACTTTCATATGAGAGGAATCATCCAGTGCATTTTTCATGGTTCAATAGGCATGCAAACTATCTTCCAGCAGGGAGGAATGGGCAGGTAATTCTTGGAATTATGCTTGAATACCATTTGATGTTACGTCAAATGCGCAGTTTGCAATGCTTGAAGATAGAGCAATAACAAAACATCATTGAAAAAAATTGACATTTTATTGTGGATGAACTGACATTTATAGTAATTATTCCTGAAGACCAAAAAAATAAATTTACTCGCATATTCTCATGTTTCAACATAACCCTCATGTGCCACCATCCTTACCTTCATTACACACCCTCATGAGAGTTGTCCTCCGGATGAATACCTCTGTTCCAAACAGGCCCCGCTCCACTTTACCTCAGCATCCTATTCATTCTTCATAAAATTTGTCATTAAATCAGTGGCAAATACGAAGAGCAGCACATAGACCATCTATAACGGTTTCATCCTATGGAATGGAACTTCATGAACATGTATATTTCCATTTGGTTAGGTACAAGGAACAACAAGGTATTTTTGGGTGTGTAGGTTGTGTGTTTGCTGCTGTCACCACCATACATACATAACATATCTTACATATTTCTACACACAAAACTACTCCTTTTTCTTCCCAAAGAAGAAATGTAATCATTGCAAAACAGAGAAGTGGCACAAGAAGAAAGTTGTTCAAACACATATTTGGTCTAGGAATTAATTCGTGCGCCTGGACTAGAGATGGCGTAACGAGCGTATCATCCCACAGTTCCGTGTATCCACACATGCGTTGAAAACTCCTGTCAGCACGCATCGTTCGTAGTATAGGGCAGTTGATTGACGCGTCACCAACAGCATTTTGTAGTCAACTGAACATGGTGAAGTTCGTGCCAGATAAAGTGTTTTTGCGGGGTGTTCTGCTTCATTACTTTCACATGCAGAAAAGTGCTACCAAAAGTCATCGTATTTTGGTGGAAGTGTATGGTGACCATGCGCTAGCTGAGCGAACGTGTCAGAAGTGGTTTGCATGGTTTAGAAGTGGTGATTTCGGCCTGAAAGACCAAGAGCGACCTGGACAGCCAAAAAAATTTGAAGACTAAGAATTGAGAGCATTGCTCGATCAGGATTCGTGTCAAACGCAGGAAGAACTTGCAGAAGCATTAGGCGTTGATCAAACAACAGTTTCCAAGCGCCTCAAAGCCATGGGAATGATTCAAAAGATGTCACATTGGGTTCCACATGAACTGAAAGACAGAGACGTTGAAAGACGAAAAACCATTTGCGAATTGCTGCTTCAAAGACAGAAAAGAAAGGGGTTTTTGCATCGCATTGTTACTGGCGATGAGAAGTGGATCCATTACAAGAACCCGAAACGAAAAAAGGCCTGGGGTGAAGCCAGGTGAACCAGGTCCATCACAACCGAAACGAGATATTCACTGTGCAAAGGTTATGCTGTGCATATGGTGGGATATGAAAGGTGTGGTGTACTATGAGCTGCAGTAACCGGGTGAAACTATTAATGGAGAATGATGTTGACGACAATTAATGCGTTTCAAGCAAGCTCTGGCCAGGAAACGTCCAGAATGGGAGAACAGACATGATAAACTTATTTTTCAACATGATAACACTCACCCACATGTCGCAAAACCAGTCAAAACCTATTTAGAAAATGTCGAATGGGAAGTTTTACCCCACCCGCCGTATTCACCAGACGTTGCTCCTTCAGACTACTACTTGTTCGATTGCATGAATAACGATTTGATTGGACAGCGGTCCACTTCTTCAGAAGATATCGAAAAATGGGTCTCTGACTGGATCGCTTCAAAGGATGAGGACTTCTTTCGCCACGGAATCCGTAACTTGCCTGACAGATGGGCGAAAATGGTGGCTCGCGATGGACAATATTCTTCTTAAGGTATTTATGTATTTTGTGTTTGAACTACAGCCGCGGTGGCTCAGTCGGTAACGCATCTGACTACCATGCTAAAGGTCCCGGGTTCGATCCCCGGCGCCCACCCAGCGTCGAAAAACATGGGTACCTGGGGGAAACCCTGGGGGGTAAAGTCGGTCAGGGGCGTGATGATGATCACATCACCCCCACTCACGACCGGATCAAGAAAGTGTGGGGCGTTACCCCCACACCCCCTATACGCCTTCATGGCGTGGTGCTATGCACAGGGGAGCACTTTACCTTTTTTACTTTACTACAGCTTCAATGTGTGTGTAACAACCGCACAAATTAATTCCTATACCAAATACTTCATGGCAATAGTTGAGCTATATTAAGAAAGCTTTCACCACATCAAATACTTTAAAAATTATTTACAAATATATGTTTTACATCAACATCAACACACTACTTACATCTCCTAATTCATTTTGCAATGCTTCTAAATCCTCTTCCTCGTCTGCTACCTCCAACCTGTAATTTCAATGCATGGTAATGATAAAATATTTACTTTTAAGAGTCAAAAAAGCAAGATATAGATATATATAGCCTTAAATCTGTTTTCACGAAGTAGAACATACAATCACAATAACTTTAAGCCAACAACTGTTCATGTCCTTATTTCTCTTAATACCCTTACTTCTATGTATTTTCTAATTTATTAGATAGAGGGGTCTACCATTTCAACATATATATAGTTCACAGAGGAATATTAAAAACTGACAATGATATACTGGTATTTCATTGGTTGCCTTAGTTACCACGAGACATTTTGGTACCTAAAAGGGGGGGGGGGGGAGAGTATAAAAATGCACTCATCCTCTTCATATCTTAAAGAGTTCTGAATGAGGTACACTTGTAAAATTTTTGCATAATCATTAATTACTTCTCTGAATACAGTGGAACTAGGATTGTATGTTCCCAGATTTTAAAATTTCCTCCTTCCTTCTTTCCAGTCTGAATGCAACAAAATATTAAAATTATTTATCTGTTTTTACATTTTTACACCACTTCTTTAGCCACAAGCTCCCAAAGAACCCATGATCAAGTTTCGACTGCATATAATCTGCTAACTCAAAATTTCACATTAGTATTTATCTGTTGTATTGAGGCCCACTGATCCATAAAGTGGGCCAGCACCATGCAACGGCATTTAACACGTCATCTCCAAAACAAATGACAATATTTTAAATGTTTTTCTTCTACAAGGGTCGTTCAAGGTTGACCAGGACTTTTATTTCTGCAGTGGAAATAGGTAGCAGAAGAAACACCAAACTATGTCAGTTTTTCAAAGTATTCTCCGTGCGCGCCGAGGCACCGTTGCCATCGTTCTGGCAGCTCCCGAATTCCTTTGGCGTAGAAAGAACTTGGTTGTTGTCATAGCCACTGGAGGACATCGCTCCACAGTGCTTCGTCTGTCGTGAAGTTCTTCCTTCCCAGATGGTCTTTAAGGGGTGCAAACAAATGATAATCACTGGGGGCTAAATCCAGACTGTAGGGGGGGATGGGGCAGAACTTCCCAGCGCATGTCGGCCAGAGTTGTTGTTGTCACATTGGCCGTGTGAGGGCGGGCATTGTCATGGAGAAGAATGACATTTCCAGACAACATCCGGTCTTTTCTTGCGAATGGACTTTCATACAGCACCACTCAACAATGTGGAGTAATACTGGGCATTAATCATGCTCCCTTCGTCCAGAAAATCCACATGGATAACACCCTTCATGTCCAAGAAGACACTTGCCATGATCTTTCCAGCGGACGGCTGCATTTTGCTTTTCTTGGGGGGCGGGGACTCCATGCTGCGTCTTTTGGTCTCTGGGGTTGAATTGTGCAACCATGTTTCATCACACGTGATGATGGATTGCAAGAATTCATCACCTTCTGCTCGAAACCGATTCAGAAGCTGTTCACAGACCGTCCTGCGTGTCCACTTCTGATTGAATGTCAGCTGGTGGGGAACCCACCTGCACAGATTTTGCGGAAGCGTAAGTGGTCGTGAATGATTGTCTCAACACTTCCGACACTGAAATTCACCTCGGCAGCAATATCCCGCACTGTTACTTGCCGGTTCTCAAGAATCATTTGCTCAACACGTGCGATATTCACTGGTGTGACTGCAGTCGGGCGAATGTGTCCATGCGCTTCATTTGTCACCAGCTCCCGTCCTTCGCGAAACTGCTCACACCATTCGTACACTCTTGTCCGCGACATCGTTTGTTCACCATACTGTGCTTGCAATCCTCTGAAAATCTCAGCTGGTTTCACTTTCTCCTTCACGAGAAATTTGATTACACACCGCTGCTCCACAGCCACAGAAACACTGCTTGCCACCATGTTTGCTGCAACTGCTGCGCATGTGCGAAATACGTCATGCCGGGCGCTAGTTACTCGTGAAGGAATACATTACGTCACCCGCACGTTTCATCATGATCCGGCTATTCATCGATTTTTTACGTACGAAAATCCCGGTCAACCTTGAACGACCCTTGTATATTGTTGTACATTTTATTTTATTACATATTTGAATAATAAAATTATATAGTTATCTTTACAGTTCTTTATAAATGCTTATTATAAAAGTTTATCTTTTTTACAAGTAAAGATCTGCAATGTTATTGAACTCTGGTTCTCACATTTGACATATGGACAGGAATCGTTTCAAAGTTGCATTTAACTGTGACAAACCAATAACAACGACTGGAGCTTCGATGTGCCAACCACACAACTTCCCATAACTATAGTGCAGGAGGCCTTAGAAAGAGCGTTTCGCGGGCTAACAGCAGACATCGCTCGCACACTGTTGCTGATACTCTCGTGTCATCTGCTCCTCAGCCGAACAGACAGGCCGAAGTAGCAAGAGGCAGAGGTCACTCACCCTTCCAGAAGGGTGCAGCGAGCTAGCTGTGGCAACCGAGCTCGCTCATTCGCGGACCTGATTGGTTCTCGCAGACACACACCCATATTGTTGTCTGCTGTAAGCCCGCGAAGCGATCTTTCTAAGGCCTCCTGCACTATAGTTGGATGATCACCCACCTCTGCTGAGGCATGTGGGAGTGAGGCCGGCAGGCTGTTGCACCATAGGTTATTTATTATTATGACAGAAGACCCTTTTCCAATGACACGACAATCCTGTCCCCACATTTTGAAAAATATCCCATAAAAAGGCAATTTACTGAAAAAAAAAACCTGTAAATTTTGCATAATTTTAGAAATTGTACATACAGTGCCAGGCCCACTATTTGCCACTAGTCCCGTCATATAGTATAAACAACCTACTAAAGTTTCACCCACCTCCCTTCAATAATAAAGAGCCAACAATTAAAAAAAAAAAACTGATTGTGTTGTGATTGAGCGTGATGTTATGTATAATCATGAGGAAGAACGGAAGTGTCCAATAATTTGTTGTTTAAAACAATAGAGTTAATTTAGATTCCTCAGGTGCCATGTTGTACATATGTTGTAAGGTTCTTAAACCTCTATGTGTTTTACGTACAGAATGCATTTTATTTCGTCTATCCATGTTTAATTTGTATGTAAGCATTCTGATCACTCAGAATGTTTCAGATCGCAATTACAATAATTACAGATAATTTCACACTTGCAAAAAGGTGAGCATATTCACAGTTTTGTACTGCGAATTAGAATCAATGACCTTATCTTACAATCCCAATCAATATTCGAATTGAAAAAATTGAAGGGGAAAAAGGAGAGGCGTCAAAGCTTCCTGTTTTCACCTGAAACGTGGTACTTCGTAGCCAACAGCATAGGCAAAAAATTTTCTCAAACAAATGTGCTAATTTATTTCCATTTCTTGGGCTCAAAGAAAAAAAACACAAAAGAAACGGTTCAA
The DNA here is from genome assembly GCF_977018435.1 of Lepisma saccharinum. NCBI lineage: Eukaryota > Metazoa > Arthropoda > Insecta > Zygentoma > Lepismatidae > Lepisma > Lepisma saccharinum. The sequence continues at coordinate 88,362,778 of NC_139231.1, read as the reverse complement.
TTAACATGCATTATTAAATATAAACATACAAAACATACTACAGGGTGGCTCAATAAGTCACTTAACACCCTCAGTACAAGGCCACTGCGGCATGGAATTTGAAATTGGCGATTACCAATCGTTATCTGGCCAAGGGGGAACCACATTGACGCCACCCACACGGTCGGCGGCCATCTTGATGTCCGCCATCTTGAATTCAACTTCAGAATTTTAAATGGGAAGGGGGTCGTGCTACATATCAAAATGGGCTAGACTTTCACGAGAAATGCAATGGTGAAGGTTTTTTCGACGTATCTTTAACCAGTAAAAAGTTATGACTGAATTCTTGTACCAATTTGCTCCTTTTCGAGGTGTTAGAAAAATGCCTTAAAATTTGTTTAGCGCATCGGTAATGCATCGAGATCAAAGTGACGTCTATGGAGAGACGTTCGCATGCCATTGCACATTATTTTAATCGGATACATCCATGAAGAGCTGTGCATTATGAATGGTTGTCGCGAACAATTTACAGTGTGACGCTTCCATTGAATTAAAAGTCCTTCACAGTGACAAGGCTAATGTTTATGTTCATAAGGAAGTTCATAAACAGAATATGTGACCCTTGTCATCTGATAACTAACTTTGTACAAAAACTGGTTCATAAAGTTCCCATAAGTGTTCTGGTGTTCTTCCCTATTGAAAAAACTCTGTAAAAAGTACCTTCTTCCATAAGCAAGGATGAAAAAAACTGTTTATTTAACAAATCCAAGTAGCCCTAAGCATTTAAGGTTCCGTTGATGGAAAATTGACTGTGTTCCACACAGCACGCCACACCATTAACTTACCAACACTAACCATTCAGCTTTGATCTGTCGAAAATGGGTTATCAGATAAAAATCATCGAATATTCTGTTTATGAACTTCCTTATGAACATAAACATTAGCCTTGTCACTGTGAAGGACTTTTAATTCAATGGAAGCGTCACACTGTAAATTGTTCGCGATAACCATTCATAATGCACAGCTCTTCATGGATGTATCCGATTAAAATAATGTGCAATGGCATGCGAACGTCTCTCCATAGACGTCACTTTGATCTCGATGCATTACCGATGCGCTAAACAAATTTTAAGGCATTTTTCTAACACCTCGAAAAGGAGCAAATTGGTACAAGAATTCAGTCATAACTTTTTACTGGTTAAAGATACGTCGAAAAAACCTTCACCATTGCATTTCTCGTGAAATTCTAGCTCATTTTGATATGTCGTACGACCCCCTTCACATTTAAAATGCTGAAGTTGAATTCAAGATGGCGGACATCAAGATGGCCGCCGACCGTGTGGGTGGCGTCAATGTGGTTCCCCCTTGGCCTGATAACGATTGGTCATCACCATTTCCATGTTGCGCGCTACAGTGGCCTTGTACTGGGGGTGTTAAGTGACTTATTGAGCCACCCTGTAGTTTCAAATAAAAAAAAAAATCGTATCACAGAGAGCCATTGCTTTTCTACAGAACCAACTACTCCATACCCCTCCTCCTCCTCCTCTATGAGTAGCAGGAGTAGTTGGTACCACAGTGGATTTGTAGTAAAATTAGATGTCATAAGTTCGAGCAAAAAAAAAAAAAATTGTGCACCTGAAAACCAGAGAACAGGTGTTTATCACTAAAATTCAGAGAATTCTCATGTAACAATTCAAACATGAAACTCTAAATCAATAACTGCAGTACATGATGTTCCCAAAAGCAGTTATTCTTAACATTACCTCCTAGGATCTTTTAGCATTGGTGAATATTCCCAGCCACAACAATTTGAGGATTAAGAAATACATACAGAGGTACCAAAATTTATATTCCTGTATTTTTACATTTTCCTGCATTATACATTTAATCCTCATGTTCTCAATACAGAGTGAATCAAAACTACCTTAACACCCGCTATAAAATTTAAAGGGCTACTGGATACAATTGGTCATGGCAGAAACATGTTAGGCCCAGGGGGAACCATAGTTGTGTGTGTCAAGCAGAGGTCAGGCATATTGATTTCAACTCAAGAAATTTAAATTAGAAGGGGGTGATGTGGTATATCAAATTGACTGATTGATTTGGTGTTTTAAGTCCACTTTATACACAGTAAGGCTAATCGGGACTGAACCTACAGTATAAAGTGGGATCCGAACCACTATGTGCCTCCACTGGGAATCGAACCCGGGACCCCTTGATTACAAGGCGACAACGCTACCACTGAGCCATCGAGGAGGCCCTATGTGGTATATCAAATTAGGTTAAAATTTCATGAGAAATGGAATGGTGAAGATTTTTTTCATGTATCATAAACTAGTAAAAAGCTAGATGCATATCTTATAATTATATTTCTCCTTTTCGAGGTGTCAGAAGAAAGCACTAAAATGCCTTTAACGTATCATGATCATGCTGACATCTAGGGAGGGAAGTTCACGTGTCATTTTGCACATCTTTTTAATCAGTGACATTCATAAAGAGTTAAATATTGTGAATGGTGTCTCGAACAAATTACAGACAGTGTGATGCTTCCCTTGAAATGAAAATTACTTCACAGTTACAAGGTTTAAATTTTATCTTTATGGTGAAGTTAATAAGCTGAATTTGCGATATTTGTCACCTGAAAACCCACATTGGAGAGAGATCCCAGCCAAATGGTAAGTCCTCGTGAGCTAATGGTGCTGTTTGGTGTGAGGAACGCAATTGGTTAGTCCATTTTTCATCGACGGAACCTTAAATGTTGAGGGCTACTTGGATTTTAATGAACACGTTTTTTCATACTTGCTTACGGAATTGGGAATACGGTACTTTTTCCAGAGTTTTCTCAAGAGAACGGAGCGCCACCACACTATGGGAACATTGAGAAATAGTTTCTTTACACTAAATTTTCCAGTACATGGATAGGCAGCTGGGGCAACAACAGCCTGTATGTTCCCCGCATCTAATACCTTTGGGAACATTTGAAAGCAATTGTACATGCACAAAAAAATATGTGATATTGGCCATCTGAGAAAATGCATAGTTGCTGCTTGCGATGTTGTCACATCTGCTATGTTGCAAAATGTTCTGCATGAGTGGGAGAAACGTCTCTGTATTTGCATAAAGGAAAGATGACACAACATATTTAGCAGACTGTTATAAGTGGAAGATATGTGTATAACTTTTTACTGGTTAAGACAGGTTGGAAAAAACCTCCACCATTGCATTTCTCGTGAAATTTTAACCTGACTTGATATATCACATCACATCCTTTCCATGATTTTTTTCAGTTGAATTCAATATGGCAGACCTTTGCTTGACACCCACAACTACGGTTCCCCCTGGGTCTAACATGTTTCTATCATGACCAATTGTACCCAGCATAACTCCATTACATTTTATAGGGGTGTTAAGGGACCTTTGACTCACCCTGAGAGCAAAGTGTTATAAAATTTTCCCAGATGTTACATTTTCCAGAATTTCATCATCTTGGTCTCCTGGAAAACGTAAGATTGAGGTTTCAATGCATAGTCTAGCCACACGGAAAAGACCCACGACTCCTGTGCATCATCCTTCTGCATAAAGGGGAGGGGCAGAGTGGAGCATGCTTCCTTTTGGCCAAAGTTGAATGGATGCGAAGGATTTTGGCCAAAGGTTCTTTTGTTTGTGGTCACTCTATAGATATAAGAAATATCCTTTTTTTCTATTTTTATTACAAATGCTAAATGGAACATGTTGAAAATGGGTTAGAAAAGTGAAATTCCTAACTTATGCATTTCGAACAACAGTGTATAAATAAGATTCTGCTATGTTTAGTGACTAAATTAAAGCAGTGACCTTAAGTTTAGAACTTAATTTGTCAAATCTGCAGGTACTGTGCTGGAATGAAACATACCGTTTCAGAAATTCACTGTAGTCACTGCATTCATCTTCCACCAGCTGCAGCTGCTGGTCCGTCATTTCATGGAGCGCATTTGTACATTCCTCGCACAAAGGATGGTCAATTTCAGAGTCCTTTGAAATAATATCAAACATCTCAGCTGTTACCTGGAGAAAGCAGAGGAAAATTTGACAAAATAATTTATCGATTGTTACTTGAAACTTATTATTATTACTTCTTTGATGATAATCAGCTTTCCCTGAATTTTTACAGGGTTCCTACTCATTTTATAAAATTTATATTACCTGATTATCCATGTTGCTCAGATATTTTTAAATAACTCTCCAGGCCTGTCTATAATGACTTAACACACTAAGAAATACCTAACTGTTGTGTCTTTAACTTTGCAGAATTTTGTTCATCAAACCAAATTCATTTCAACATTGTCAAAAAATAAATTTTTAAACAAAATGTTCTCACACGAGAAACCAGTTTGGAGACAAAAGTGGAATGTATTTTCACTTTCCAATCCTTGGAAACAAAAAATCCAATTACCTTCCATGAATGTTTCCTCAAGTTCTTGAAAATTTTTGCAAAATTCAACACTTCTATAATCTTTCCATTCTCCTGCTAATGATGCCTCTACACATCGCAGTACCTCGCACAAAATGTTACTAACTCAAAGAGATTCCAAATAACAGCTAATCTTTATTTCATGATGATTTATTAAGTGATACCTAAATACCTGGATGCAAAAGACTTGAAGTGGAATTTCTCACTCTGTCAAAAGCTGAACAAACTTACACTTACCCTCAATGGGCGGCTCAGGAATTCTTCTTTGCTGCTAACATGCTCAAAGCAGTTTACCCTATTCACAGAGTTTGTCCATCTGATGGGATGAACATATTGAGCCAACCTATTAGATGCGCCTTCCAAAACCACTTCAGTTGCAGGATTTATTGGCAATGAAATAAATAAATTAAATAATATAAGAGGAACACCTTGACGATTTATATTAATTGAAGCTTAATTGTGCCAACATCGTAATATTAAAAAAAAATGTGACCACCTATGCATGTTTAGTATTGTGTTTTAGTCTTTTATTGAAAAGATTCTGTGTTTGGACAACAATGTCTAAAGTATGGGTGCCCACAAAATAATTTATATGTAAGCCCTGTGACTATACCGCGTTTGGTAGAACCTGTCCCGCTTCCCGCGCTAGGGAGCGCTCAACAGTTTCGGTGTCAATGAGAAACGAGGAAAAAATCGTCTGCTGGGCAGCGAGGAGCGAATGAAAGCCAGAAGAGAGGCGTTTACGTAGACGCTGTTGCGACGTTGCGTATTTTAATTGGCTGCCTGGCTTTGACTTTCCCCAGCACGGAAACTGTTGAGCGCTCCCTAGCGCGGGAAGCGGGACAGGTTCTACCAAACGCGGTATACATGAGTGATTGGTCATAGATCATGCATGACATGACACTTACACTAAGTTAATACCTTAAAATAAAAGTAGAGGTTTTAAAGTGCTTAGCAGGTCCAGATGTGGCCTGAGGGCCATGGATTATGTGACCCTGGTCAAAAGTTTCAAGAGTGTGGAAAATGTAAGTTTACATAGTTACATATAGTTAGGTTATGGTAAGGAAAATAATTTTTCTAGTGATACGTGACACGAAATTTTAACATGTGAAGCTTAGTATTTGTATTCTCTGCCACTTTTGGCTAATTGTGATGATAAGGATGGGTGATGATGAGATGAAATTGATGACGGAACACTCACAAAGAACACAAATGCACAGGCCATGATTCAAACCTGGGAACCTTGGAGGTGAGACTGCTTAACATAATCAGCTACCAAGCCAATTAACTGAAGTTTAGGGGAAAATATTTTGAAGCACATATTCACGATCTAAAATATTTGTATCTTCTCTGGAAATAGATAAATCTGAGACAGCAGTTCTGCACAGTACATAGACAGCAGTTCTGCACAGTACATCTGAAAAGCTCCATAAATCATAGGGGATGAGGATATGGTCAATTCATTAACTTTTACACAACTTTTTCTGCAAATATTGCACTGGTTTTTATGCCTCATAAAGTATATTCAGCATTAAACTGTACTATGTGTAATAATACCTTGGAAAAATGAAATGTGTCTTTCTTTTAATAGCTCACTTTCTAAATGTGAAACACTTTGTTCTTAACAATGGGACAGTTCAGAAAAACCTTTCACTTCCTAACCATATGCTATTACAGAGTTGAACCCAAAATACAAGACAGTTTACCTTGCACACAAGGAACAGAATTTTTTTTAAGAAAAAATAATGCATTTAAGTTTTGAGGCTATTTTAAGAAATCGAGTATTCATCTCTAAGATCATTTTTTTTATTCTTACAATATTTGCAAAAGAATATGGCAAAATATGGAGAAAATAGTGTTTCGAATCCATCTTACTGGTAAAATAAAATGATTTAAGACACACTTTCTAAACGAAAAGAAATGATATGAAAATTTAAAAAAACCTATCATTCTACTTTTTCATAAATATCTGTAGATCTATCGAACTTAAGTTAAGCTAAACAGGTAAAAGAGCATCACCATTTTAAAGTACACACTTTTTCCATTACATACCTAACATAAACACAGAACATCAGAACCAAAAGTTACATCAAATTATTTTATTACTTCTTTTTATCATTGTAAAACATATTCCTACAAAAAGTATCTTCTTCTCTTTAGAAGTGACACATGTGACAATGTTTAACATGAACTTAAATTGGTAAGACACAGGTCAGCATATGTGTGATATTACAGGGTGGCTACAGACAAGCAGAAATGAAATTCCCAGACTTTTCCAGGACAAAACTTTATATTTTTTCCTGACAATTATAAACTAAATCCATGTTCTTGCAAATGGACATATTCAGGTATGGATTTCAATATTATCTTAAGATAAATAGACTTCATTTCTATATGATTTGAATTCAAACTGCAAAATAGTGAATTTGGAAAATTATATCAATTCACAAGTTAAGGAAGGGTTATTACAGGGATTTTTTTTTCATATGCAGCCAGTTTTCAATAAAATATTTAATTATTTTTTAAGTTGAGACTATATGAGATTAGAGTGAAGCGCCATTGATGAAATAAGAAATTTTGTAATTTATCAATCTCCTTAGCCGTTCTCGTTATTATATGTTGATATTTCCACTGAGGTTTGGAGCCCTCTGCTTGTAAGAACCATGAGTGCAGACTCATTTCTTGATGCATTAACACTTGTATCATACTTCTCTTTTCTCTGCAAAGCAAACAACTTCAGCCTTGCACAAATGCGAGAGATTTAGACAGGGCAATTCATGGCTTATTCGATGCACACATGGCAACACACAGTGTTTGCTAGGCACTAAAACCCATAAAATCCCTTAAACCTGATTCTAGGGACTAAATGTTCTGAAAGTGATATAACAGGGTGGTCACTCTAGGGCCCTGATAAAATTCAAGTATAATTCCCGGTTTTCAAGGTGACGTTTCCAAAAATTCAAGGGTACAAGATGTTTTCTCTATTTGAACCTTAGGTATTACCGCCATATTTAATTTAAGGTGTGGAGTTTACATTTGTCATTTCACATACTCAAGACTAGAAATGCATCTACAAATACAAGCACAAATGTTACGCGATATAGTAATTTACGGAAAATTGTTAATTGTATAACAATTTCAAATTTACCTAGTCAACTTCAAGATATCTTGCAATAATCTTCCGTCTGTCAGATAGATTTTTCTCTTCAAAGGATACTAACAAAGCAAACGGATTGAGAGGATTCTGTTTTATTTTCCACGCAGCTTTCTATTTCTTCTCCTTCCTCGATAAAAATAAAATCTAAACTGTGATAAACTTGCCTCAGGGTATTAATAAATATGTACAAATTGAATGGGATTTGGATTAATAAAAGCTGCATTTTTTCATGTCTACGGATAAAAATTCAAGCAGAATCCACGCATAATTCCCGGAAATCAAGGAATTCCCGGTGAGTAGCCACCCTGTACAATGGAATTGTGCAAAACAAAGTGCCATATTTCCTTACATTATCAATGGAACTTCTTCAGTACAAACATTCACAGTATATCCAAATATTGTGAAAATGACAACATGCAGTTATACCATTATTTCTGGTGAAAAGGATATATACGTATTCAAAATTTAAGGCAAGAAATCTATATAGGGGAATCTATTGCATTGTACAAGTGCCTGAATTAGCTAATCAAATATTAAAACAAGAACACGCTGTTGATAACAGCTTCTGAAAGTTTATATACAAGAGGCATCGAAAAAGTAAGTTCCGATGGTGTCTGTTCGTGGTGCTAGTGGTCAGAGCAAGACATGCATATACAGGCAGGAAGAGGTGGCATGTGACTAATCTGGTGCAGTCGCAGCGCAGTCGTTTTAGGTCAGTGCTAGGAGAAAGATAGCAGCTCTCATACAGTCTCCAGTGGACTGTGAGGTACGTACGGTAATCAGATTTTTGCATGCTCAGAATCGAACGCCAGAGCCACTAACAATTGTGTGAGGTGTACAGACCAGACGTCACAAGTGACAGTGTGGTCATATGATGGTAAAGAGATTCATGGAAGGCCGAGACTCCATGCGGGCTCTTTTGCAATCACTTCAAGTGAGAGATCTTGGACCACTCCCTATACACCTCCGACCTTGCACGTACAGACTTTCATCTCTTTATTCAGCTGAAGAGGTTGCTGGCAGGACAATGTTGTGATAGTTACGCTGCGGTATGGTTCCAGTCTTTGGTGTCAGACATATATGCCATGGGCACACAACATTTTGTGTCAAGCTGCGACAAATGCCAGAACAAAGGTGGTGAACAAAGTTAGGTGTCACTGTAACTAATGCAATAAATGTCAATTACTACTGATATTCTTGTTTTATTTATGGCTAATCAGTAGGGACCTTGATTTTTCAGTATCTGTCCAAAATTTGCATTTTAATTTGAGCACATTTTCTGGCAAATATACATAAAATTACCTTCATAGTGTTTTGAAAATAGTGTTTTAAATTGTAGGTCACTTGGCTGACACCTGTTCATGACAGTTTGATATGTTGGAAACTATATTTGAAGAAGTTATTTTCCATTATTTCTCGCTTGATGGCTCTTGTGTGGCGGTAGATGAGAACTCAATCTCCTGTCACAACCTCACCACTTTGCTCTGTGATGCAAATCGTTCCCATAAAAGTTGAAACAAATCATTGAAAACATGTGGTTTCATGTAGCTATCAGAATAAATCCTTGTATAACTTGCATTGTCCTCCTCCATGGCCGTGTGGTCTAAGGCGATGTGCTTTGGACTCAGATTTATCTGGGTTTTGGGCCTGTGTATAGGACCAGTGGCAACCCACTATTATGTGGAAATTGGGGAGCCACAGGTGAGAAGCATAACCTGGTCTGGGAAATCTCCTATAACAGGTGAGGGTTCGACGTGCTGACTAGTGATGGGTCGTTCGTGAACGAGTCGTTCAAAAGTAACAACTCTCTCTTGTGAGCGGTGAACGACTTGTTCACCAGAATTGAACGACGCGTTCAAAGAGTCGTATGTGTGCCACGACTCCTCCGCCTGCCAAGCAACTATTATTCCCTCTCCTTTCCACAAATTTTGCAAGGAAGGCGCATGCGCAAGTGAATACTCGCCTGGCGGCCGGAATTTTTGAAAGAAAGCAAGTCGATTCTGCAGGCAGCAAATGGGGACTGGAGAGGAGAGGAGAGGGAGGGGGGTCCTCTCTGTTTCTTTTCCCTACTCCTAGTTGAGTGAAGCTGGCTGAAACGTGCCGTGTACGATGAGAGGGGAAGGAGTCGACTCTTTGAACGAAGGAAAGAGTCGACTCCCGAGTTCGCGACTCGCGAGTGTTGTTTGCAGAGAGAGAGCGCGCAACCCCAGGCTACAGCGCTGTACCCAGGCCATGACGGACAACGAAGAACAGCCAACAAATTTGTCCTGTAGTTTCAAATTCGGGCAAACCATTGCGTTTCTTTGCCGGAAGTCAAGCCCCTGGAAGCCTATACCCAGTTATGATGTCCAGACAAAATTAGCGCTAAAATTACAAGAAATTAAATGTTAGTAAAAAATATTAGGGGAGTCTTGTGAAAATTTTGGGAAGGTGTTAGGCAGAGACCTCTTGATTACAATATTCCGATTAGCCTATTTTGAGTTGTTATTGTTTAAGTCCACTTTATGTGCAGATAGGATAGTCGGGACTGGACCTACAGTTTAAACTGAGATCCGAACCTCCACTTTGTATTGAACACGGTACCCCTTGATTACCGGCGACGTTATCACTACGCCATCGGGGAGACCCGATTAGCCTATTGGAGCATAAAAGTGGACTTATAACAATTTTTGCCACGCAAACCATTTTAATACATGACAGCATTAACCACTATGCTATTAGGGTGAATCAGAAAAAAAATTGTTGAAGTGACACTCAATTCCGGGATTCCTCTTAGCGCACTGTTCTAACCACTCCTCCACAGAGGCGACTGAAATTGTGGGAAGTGAATCAGTTTCACAAGTAGCAGGACATTACAAAATCGCAATGAAAACAGGGCCAACCCTTCCAAAGTTGATGAGATGATGAGAGACACTCTGTGTAAAATCTACTGTCCGAGAATCTCGTCTCATTGGAGTAACAATACCGATTTATGCTTTAGAAATCGATAAGCAAACAAACATTTTTCAAAATGCTATAATTTCTTATAAATTAGCATGCAGTAATTATGTTTTATAATTTATTAATTCAATTTTAATATTTTAACTGCTTAACACGCTTTGTTGTATTTTATGCACCTTTTATACCTAATTACTTAGTATTGACAGCGAGGATGAATGAATTTTACGTACAGATAGGCTAATCGGGACTGGATCTACAGTTTAAAGTGGGATCCACCAGGTATTGTTACAAGGCAACGAAGGAGGATTAGAGTAATTGACAGGAGGTTAAATACAGATTACCACTCATCTCTGGGCAGCGGTTCGAACCCGGAACTTTCGGTGTCAATAGGCTTACTTTGAGGAGGGCGACACCCCTTATCTGTCACTCCCAAGATTATTTCAAGCTGGCCAACATAGAAACCAAGAAACAAAGAATATGTACCATGGAGTTTGTTTTATTTATGTTATTCAGCCATCCCATTCCTTGTTAAATCCTGGTAAGGAAATCGCTTCCTGTCTCGGATTCGATCCTCGGTGGAGGCACCTTGCCCAATGATTTAAACCCCAGTTTAAAATGTAGCTTCAATCCCGATTAGACTATCTGAGCATAAAGTGAACTTTAAACATTGTCTGACAAAATCGTTTTCATAGGACGTGAAATATTTCATTAACATTAACGTGGAAATATTTTACTAATGAAAACAGCATTAAAGAATAAATATAGAAGTTTAATCATAAATTCCACCGTACATGATACTGCAAAAAAGCTTTTATTGAATGACTGCAGAATTAGGAACTACGTAAGATGGACATGGGTCATGTTCACGAGTGATAAACAGCTGTTGGCCATCTGCGGTGAGCCTATGTGTTAAGGTGATTTACTAGTAGAAAGCAACATTAAAAAAAATACATACGTATAATTTGACCCGCTTTATAGAAATTCGATCATACATTATGATATTGGCAGTAACTTATATTGAATGACTGTAGAACAACAAACGGCTATCTGGGATGGACATGGACAATGTTCAAGAGCGATATAAATTTCTTAGACACAGCTGTTAGCCATCCACGGAGAGCGAGTGGGGCTGGCGAGACTGCCGCCGCCGCACCTTGTGTAAGAGAACTCGCGCCTCGTGAACGAATGATGAGTGAGGAGAAGAGTCGCTAAGGCTAGCAAGTCGTTAAGGTGCTCCACGACTCTTCGAGCCATCTCGAGAGTCGTGAACGATGAGGGAGGAGAAGAGTTGCTAAGGCGAGCGAGTCGTTAAGGTGCTCCATTACTCTTCATGCCATCTCAAGAGTCGTGAACGAACGGCGGGAGAAGAGTCGTGGCGCTGTGCTGTGACTCGAGCTGCCAGGAGAGTCGTGACAGATTGATGGGGAAAGAGTCGTGGGACTGTGCTGTGACTTTTCGTGCTGTTTCAAGAGTCGGCAAGCATGTGTCGCAGCGCAGATCTGGAGTGCATTTAGTTGACTCGATTTCTCACATTTGTTGCGATATTAAAACCAGTGATCGAATGCAAAAAAGGAAGAATATGTAAATGCACATTATTACTAATAAAAGGTTGATATAATTAATTATATAGCATTTCTGTGCATGCTATCGTACTGCATAATTTGCATTATCCGCAGCATGAAATGCAAACTGAAACAAGATACAAATATAGAAAATCTTACTCATGAGGCAGAGTAATGAAAACAAGTATGTGCAATAAATTTTGTTTGTGTGTGTGTGTTTACTGTTTACACATATATGTATATCCACACACACACACAGACTCGTATTTGTATTTTTCTTATTTTATGCCGCTTTTCTTCAAATTTTAAGTAATCGCGACGATGAGGATGATGCGTGATGATATAGATGAAGGGACACTCGTAAAGAATATCCTTGCCCAGACCGGGACTAGAACCCGGGAACTTCTGTGGCAAGATCAAATGTCGATTACTTCAGAATCATGGCCATCTAGTCGGTTACACGCACACACACATACACAAAAATGCAATACAATTTATTAATCTTGAAGGACAGAGGCTGATACGTTCCGTTGTGTTCGTTTATTTAAATACAATCATCTGCTTCAACACCTCCTACCCCCCTTCCCCCTCTTCAGGCATGTGTTTCGAGAAAAAGAAGCTTGACGACTCTTTTGAACGTCTCATTTGAATGACTCTTCTAAGTGAGCGAGCGCTCATGAGTCGACTCACACAAATGAAATGCTTGAACCCATCACTAGTGCTGACTCCATGTCACCTCCATTACTGGTTGAAGATCTCCACACCTCTAGGTAGGACTGTGGAAGGGAGACTTGCTGTTGGGATATAGGCCAAGGCCCTTTCAGGGCTAACATGCATTATAGTTTTCTCTTGGATAAAATTTTGGAAAACTTGCACAAATATGGCATATTTTCTTTTTTAACCCTAAAAAACACAAGAATGTTGGATCTCACAGTATTTTTAGTTGTTTAACAACATTTTACAAAAAATCGTGAAAATGCAACAATTCACATTTTATGCCAAATTCGCATTATTTTGCTTATTCGACTGGGTGAAAAAAGTGTGCAGATATCACTACACATTCATAAACACTTGTGTGCAACAATTAATATTTTTCAGTGTTATTGCATTTGCGAAAAACCAAGGTTGCTATTAATCGAAATTTACCTTCTAGACACCCCTTGTATAAATCAGTAGAAGAAAGCGAAAATTTAGCAGGACTGGCAGAGATATGTCAGTTACCGAAGAAAGTGATACACTTATAGGATTGAATGATTCACGTAATTAATATATTAAAATATTTACCTATTTCTTCTTATTATTTTATTTCATAACATTGGACATGAACTTCACTCAGTGGCAGATTAACAATCAACTCTCCAGAGTTTAAAGGGACAGGGCAGGGTGAATTGCAAAGCGGGAGTAGCAGAAGAACTGAGATTGGGAGCATTCACTTGTCAAATTTTTATAACGTTTAAGAAAGCAGATTTCCATTTCACTTTGTCATGATCTCATTCAATAGATATATCCCGATTCGTAACAGTTAATGTCACTGTAAACATATGTTAACCTGTGCAAAATCAGTATTATGCCAGGGAATGAAAGAAAACCTTTTTAAATAAGGTAAAATGAGCCAAACGAGTAATAAAATTCCAGAATATTTACAGTGGTGCAACAGACTAAGGATCCATTTATGAATGCGATTTTTGTTGGATGTTGCATCCGACAAATGTCGTCAAAAGTTCAAAAAATGTCATACTGAGGCATTCAAGGAACATCAGATTAATACGTAAGGGCAATGGATGTGATTTTTGTCACATGTCGCAGATGACAAATTTATTTATTTATGTAACAGAAGATTCAAAATATAGCATTAGCCATATTATATTGGGATGTACAAACAGAAAATAACAAGAAAAATAATAACAAACTAATAATTAGGGAACGGAACTTTAGGTAAATAAATGTTTTTTCTGCGATAAGATAGAGACGCTCGTTTTTGTCAAAATTCTGATCATAGCCTTATATGTCAACACAGCAAATTTTATTTTACATAAAAACACATCTTTTCCAGTTTTCCGTATGTAAATACATATTTTGCGAATTTTCATTTTAAATACATAAAATCGCTCATTGACTTCAGCTGCCTCGAAATCCTCGAAGGAAAAATATTGATTCTCAGCACCTCTTTCATATCGAGAGTGTTAGGTTTGTTTTGTCTTTGAACACGCTCGCTGGCAAACTTCTGGCACCTCGCCTACGATCCTATTGGGGGGGGGGGGGAATATTACCCCCGCTGGATCTAACGCACAAGTGCTAATGTCTAAATGTACAGAAATTTTTGGGAAAAACCAAGGTGTTCAAAATTTGTGCCAAATTGCACATGTTTTGGAAGGTGAAGTAGAGGAAGAGGAAGCTTTGGAAAACTTCAGCTTTAGTGGCATCTCGTGCTTCAAATATGCAAGAATTGTTTCTTGTGACGTGGAGCGATCTTTCTCACAATATAAGATGCTTTTTAGAGATAATCGTCACAGATTTACAATGGAGAATTTGGAAAAACTATGGTGATTCACTGCAACTCTTCCAAAAAATAGCTCACTAAGAGGTAAGCATTTTTGTTACCAAATGTTTTTATTTTTGTCACATATTTTCCTGTTTTTATCACATATTTTCAACATTTATGAGACATAAAAAATAAATATTTCTGAGTTTTTTAGCACATAAAGTTCCGTTCCCTACTAATAATACATGTGATAAAGAGGCTTACATATTTTTAATCAACAGCCTTCTAAAACGTGCCTGATATTCAAAAATGTATATTTGGTTTGTTAAATTGTTGAATAGGTTGGACAGTCTGTGGAACAGAAAACAAATGTCTAACTGCTATGTCCGGTAAAAATCGCTTGCATAGAAAGTTTGTTCAATGAAATGTGGTACCATACCAGACAAACTCTGATGTACAAGGTTCTGTTTATGCATGTGATTTTTGTCAGATGTCGCAGTCTGAAGACATCCAACAAAAAATAATTCCATAAGAGTGCCATGCATGCGATTTTTGTCGCATTTTGTAGTGGGACATTTTGTCGAAGTTCGACAATAGTCAGACATCACTAGTAGATGATCGATTTTCTATTTGATTTTTTTATGGAAGGCAATGGATGATAGGGTGGTTGGAATGGAATTCCATTCTCTAGTTACACTTACTGAGTACAATCTACTGTAAGTTGTATGGGAACGGCTAATAAGTACATAGTTCCACTGGGTTAGATGTTCATGCTTACTCAAATTCATATTACCCTTCTTGAGCCTTCTCTTTGTTACTGTTAGCAGCTGACATTTAGAAAAAAATATTTGTATTGGGCCTACTGAGTATGTATAAATTCTTCAAGAGATTGTAAATAAACTTTTGTAAGTTTAGTTAAACAATTACTCCGCTGAATGTAACTATAGGCCATAAAGTTCCTTATTTACATCAATGCCTACAATATTCTTTAAGTGGTATAAAGACCAGGACTCTGTTTCCTCAATTTAACTTTCCTTTAACATGACCTGCCCTTTCTATGTGGAAGTCCAAACAAATCCAAGATCATTTACTGCCTTCTCTACAATTAGTGAATTGTTATTCAAATTTACAAAAATAATTATTTCCTTTTTAAAAGTATCAATGAATGTAGACCATAGGAATTGTAGCTTTCCTGGTGACGTAATTCAAACAAGTGTTCTCGGGTTACCTACCAGGTTAAGTTGATATTGGCTTCCATACATTGCTCTCATCATCAGGGAATATCCTGATGGTGAATTGATGAGAGCAAAGTATGCGCTCGAAACATTGGAAGCCAACATCGACTTAACCTGGCTGGTAACCTGAGAACACCTGTTTGAATGTTAGGCCATCTTTGCATGTAATCCTGTTATGAAAGGAGTGTGTGCACGGCAGTGTAAATGCGAAAAAGTAATAGGAATGAACAGTGAATATATTAGTAATTTTCATAAATTACAAAGTGATTGCATTAACCTTTGTTAAACTTACTTGTAGTTGAAATTTTCCTAAATGAATATCATCATAATCAGGATAGAAATTTACAGGAAAGCGCAACGAAACAACAAAACATGTTTGTAAAAGTAAAAGCATGTAGTCAATATTGAGCTAGGAGAAGACTTTTATTTCAATGGGGATAAAGGATTGACTAGAGGTACTTACATGTCTGTTTTGCTAAAACAGATTCTAAATGAATGCTTCCACATTCTACATCAAGTCTACAGCACCTTCGGCATCTCCGACAGATAAAGTACACACTTGGCATTGCATCAGTCATTTTTATATTATTAGGTCATATATCAGTTGAAATTGTTACTTTCCTGAAACTGCAAAAGAAATCAGATATTAAAAATCTTCAACTTAATGTGCCCAAGCAAAATGTACAGATGTATAAAAGTTGTGAATATTTTAAATAAACATGTAGATGGGAACAAGAAAGTATTGTATGGATTAGTGAGAGAAAGGAGAAGAGAAAGAGGAGACAGTTGTAAGCTAAGGGATGAAAGGGGATACGTTGTAGAAGAGGATGAAGAAATAAGGAAAATGTGGAGAAATCATTTCGAGAAATTGCTGAACGTGAAAAAAGGAAATGAACATGAAGAAGTGAAGGCATGGACAGAACGAAGATTTGGAAGGCTCTAAAAGAGAAAGGAGTCGATAAAGAGATAAGAGAGAGTGTGTCGAGTGCAGAGCACATATAAGGTCAACCAGAGCTATGTGAAGAAACTAGTGGGAAGAACGGAGTGTTTCAGTATAAGCAATGGACTAAAACAGGGAACTGCTCTTTTCCCACTGCTGTTCATAATTGCAATGGATGCAATTAACAAAAAGGTGGTGAAGAAGATAGGAGAGGAAGAGATGAAATCCCTGTTGTCTACTGATGACAGAGTACAGAGACAGCTTAATAGTTGGAATGAGGAAATTAGGACAAATGGGTGGTAGACTATCAAAGCGTTGAAATATTAATATGGAACATACAACCTATGAAATGCAAGAAGGTAATATATAACACATACAATGTGCCAATAATTACGTATGGAGCAGACTTGGACAGAGAGAGACAAAAGAAAGATGCAGGCAGTGGAGATGAAATTTTTAAGGAGTATATTGGGGAAGACTAGAAGGGAATAAGGAATGAGAAGATCTGACATACAGTGGGGGTGGTGAAGCTTCAGGACAGGATAGATCAGACACAGATGATATGATTAGGACACGTGAAGAGGATGGATGAAGAAAGACTACCAGTATGAGCTTACAATGCACAAGGAGTGGAATAAGGTCAAGGCGGAGACCAAGATGTCGGTGGAAAGAGCAGATAGTGGAGAATGTTAGGAGAAGAGGAAAAGATTGGAACACTGTGGAAGGAGAGGAGTGGTGGAAGACAAGAAAATGGAAAGGCTTGACTTCTATGCCGGACCAGCTAGAAGGATGATGATGAAATAAATATGTACTTAGATATTGAAATTTGATGTAATGCTGAAATTGAATTCTTCAAACTTAAGTCATAAGTAGACCTCAGATTTTTAGGTTTTTGACATATTTTTTCCTTTGCAGGTAAATAAGAAGTAACACGGTATGTCAGCATTTCATTAAAAAACACAACTGACGAAGTTTTATAGTGCCTAAAATAACCTATTTTGCTTGTTAGAACCTATTTTAGGTTTTTATATATTTTTTTAGGTTTTAAAGGATTTTTATATCTCACAGAGGTATTTACTAGGTTTGGTGGCGAAATAATTCAATGACTGGAGTGTTTGAAACATGTTTTCTGTTGATATCCCTCCCTCCAATTATACAATGTTTATCAAAGCTTTAAACAAAACAAAATTTCTGATGCTACTGTTACCTGCACACAGTGGAGGCAATTAAAGCAGGCTGTTTCCCCCTACTTTTCATCCCTGCACTATAGACTCCTAATGCTAAGCCTTGCCTACTAAGATAGAGTAAACTTTCCATGTAGCTTTCTTTTTCTTCCTAAAAAAAAGCTAAACTGAGATAAACTTGCCTCAGGGCATTCATTAACATGTATAAATTTAATGGAATTTGGATTAATAAAAGTTGCAATTTTTCACGTCGACGGAGGAAAAAAATGGGAATAAAGAAAACATTTGCTTGTACTTTTTTCATGTATTAATGAAATACATGAATAATTTCCAGAGCCCTCATAATTCCAGGAGCCAATAATTTACGTATAATCCCAGAATTCAAGGAATTCCAAGTGAGTAGCCACCCTGATATTGTGCAGCAAATCATACATACGTACTGGTAATTCATTTTGCATATGAACAAGTAACTATTGCTAACAGCACTAGTGTAATATTATAATAATTTGTAGATAATTTTGAAAATGATACAAAGGAATGAAAATGTGTTTAGAAAATTAATATTTGGTTATTACAGTTCTTGTGAAATTTAATTTTTAACGATTGTATCTAATCAGTATTTTTCGGGAATTTTGTACAAATTTAAGTTTATTTGCAACCTACTTCAGGATTTTTCGAGCCTAATTTAAGATTTTTAGAGCCTATTTTAGGAACCTAAAAGCACACTTTTTAGAACCTAAAAATCCGAGGTCTAGTCATAATGTACAAAGTGCCTGTCATTTGTATTGTACATAAAAAGTACATTATGCGCTTTGCCTTGGAAAGTGGTTGCATTTTAGTCACTTTCCAAAACCAGAAAATACAAATTTTACTATTTGTTGAAATCAGTGTGGCATTTTAAAAATATCCAGGGGGAGGGGTGCCAAACTCCAGTGCTTTCCTGTAATGTGCATACAGAATGCAAATAGAGTGGAATATTGTTTCTCACTTCATTACCTTTATGTCTTACAAAAACAAGTTATACTGTTGCAACTCACTGTGCCAATGTGTATCTACTTTTTTGGGTTTTGTGAGTATTTTGGTCACGATTATCTCGACAACCTGTCGTCCAGATATTTTCAAATTTTAACTGAACACCGAGAAAGGATGTTTCTAGAAAACCACTGATTAATATTTTCATTTTCTGCATCAATGTGCCGAAAATTAATTAATTCATTTTACTCTTTTTTCACTTTTCTTGACACGGCAACCCTGCAGAGCCCAGTCGGCTCTTAATGGACTCTCGTTCACGTCTAATGGGCTGGGAGGAGAGGGGAGGGAGGCCCGAGGAGAACTCACCAGATGTTTTCGAGCTGCAGAAACCGGCTTTGGGTATAAATATCCAGGGAGGAAAGCTCTGTGAAGATTTAACAGGGTACTTTTGAAATTATAGGGCTAAATTGAAATGGACAGATGAAAGTGTTCAGGAATGTGAATAGAATCAACACATATATACATATATATTCACTTCGTCTAGAGTATGAAATTTCTCAAAGTACCGGGGTGACGAAAATATGCTGTAAAGCATTGCTGTTCTCAAGGAGGGGTTGAGGGCGACATATTCCCCAGTATCTCAGATCTCAAGACAAAAAATAAAATTACATAATGTAAATTTCAAAAATATTTCGGAAATGGAATAAAATATTGATATTCTGTGATGACAAAAAAGTAAAATATCTGTCTTATCACTGGCATACGTTTAGGGGGAGCCGAAGAGCTACAGCCCCTCCCGAAATTTTGAGAAAACAAAATAAAGCATAGGTTCTAACAATTGTCAAGATCAGCCTCCGCCACCCCAACAGCCAATAGCACGTCCCCCCAGATCACGCCATAATTCCCATAAAGTATTTTATTACGGCACTGTCCTATTACTGAGTCATTTTTAGGCTTTACTGAACAATTTACTTCATCTGCCTCTTCTCCAAATTATTTCTTTTCTTTATCTTGGAACAAATTATAGTGAATTAATTACTAATCAAATATGTTTCTCTCTGCCTCATCGCACACATTGCAGCACGATGTCCTTTATACATTTACGTATTTTAGAAAAATATGTTGAATTTTATGATGTTGAAAGGAAAACTATCCCTCCCCAAGAATTTGGCATGGTCTGCGTCATTATCCCCATGATGCACCTAATGAGCCTGGAGAAGCGGGAGGGGGGGAGACCCGAGGATAACACACCAGATGCTCTCAACCTCCATACAACCGGTTTCGGGTATATGTAACAGGGGAAAAGCCCCCCCCCCCCCTCAAGATCAATTTTAGTATCTTTCCTTTTAAATTGTAGACTGAAAGTTTCGGAGCAAATGTTTCATGAATAGAAACAGAATTATCACACAAAACCTATAATCGTTTAATGTGGAATATGAAATTTCTATGCTGCAAATAGTGCTTCGGGCAAGGAGGGGGTGGGAGCAGAGGTGGAATTTTCCCCACAATCTCAGATGTCAAGAATACAGATGAATTGCACCAAATCAGTTTCGACAACAACCAAGATATTGTTATGTTCCATAGTGGAGGGTCCTCCCCGATGGCACATTGTTAGCCTCGTCGCCTTGTAATAAAGGCATCCCTTGTTCGATAACCGGTGGAGGCACATAGTAGTTTGGATCCCACTTTAAGCTGTAGGTCCAGTTCCGATTAGCCTTACTATTCATAAAATGGACTTTAAACACCAATTCAATCAATGTTCCATGGTGGCAAGAGAGTAAAACATCTGAGTCACATAGAATACGAGGGTCACTATTTATATTTTGAGTCTTGGCAACACTGATTGAAGTTAGGCGCGATTTGACGTTTGCACGGAATCGTCTGGCATTATTGACCATAACGTACTTCAAATGTTTTGTCAATAGCTTCATTTGTGTTGTTTATGTTGCCTTGGAGATTGCGCGACAACAATAAAATGGAATTAACTCGTGAACATTTTCGTGCGATGATTTTTTACGATTTTCGACGTGGATTATCAAGACAAGAGTGCATCGATCAACTTACTTCCACATTTGGCGATGAAGCCCCATCCTTTGCCACTGTGAAATGCTGGTATAACGAATTTAATCGTGGCCGCCATTCGCTCACCGATGAGATTCGCGAAGGTCGTCCAAAATCAGTTGTTGTTGAAGAAAACATTGATGCTGTGCAAAACCTAATACTGCAAGATCGTCATGTGACATACTGTGAGATTGAGGCAACCATAGGCATTAGTTCCACCAGCATATATAAAATATTACATGATCATTTAGCTGAGAGAAAGGTATGTTCTCGATGGATCCCACACAATTTGACAAAAACTCAAAAAGATGCTTGCGTCAATTGGTGCAAACAAATGCTCAATAAATACAATTGTGGTGCTTCAAAAGACATATATAAGATTGTGACAGGTGACGAATCATGGATATATGCATATGAGCCGGAACGTAAACAGCAGTCGACTGTATGGGTGTTTCAAGATGAACCCAATCCAACAAAAGTTGTTCGCGCTCAAAGCACATCGAAACAAATGGTCGCCTGTTTTTTCGGGAAAACTGGTCATGTGGCAACTGTGCCTTTAGAGGAACGTAGAACGGTCAACTCTGAATGGTACACAACAATTTGTTTGCCGGAGGTCTTCGGTCAAATACCGAAAACAAACAAACGCCGTCGGATCATTCTTCATCAAGACAATGCCAGCTGTCACACATCTCGTCTAACAACCGACTTTATGAAGAGTCAAAAAATCGAATTGATGGGTCATCTGCCGTACAGTCCTGATTTGGCACCCAATGACTACTTCTTGTTCCCGAATGTCAAGAATAAATTGCGTGGACAACGATTTTCGTCGGCGGAAGATGCCGTTGATGCGTTCAAAAACCATATTATGGAGGTGTCTCAAGAAGATTGGAAAAACATCTTTGACAAATGGTTCGAACGAATGCAAAAGTGTATTGACCATAAAGGAGAATACTTCCAAAAACAATAAAGCAGTTTTCAATGCCAAATTACAGTTTTTTCATTGATAGGCTCAAAATATAAATAGTGACCCTCGTATAACATCTAGCTTGGATTAACAGTGTTACCTTCTCAGAACATTAAAAAAAATGGAATATGCATGGTTTCATTACACATTCTAACTCTAGGCCAAAAACTGAGGAAGTTGTTAGCGTTGATTTGCAGCATTGTTATATACTGTATGAGGTGTCTAAATATTTTTTCCAAATTAAAAAATTACTCGCCAAAGAGGAACACTGAACAATTTGTTTAAAAGCATGCCCCAAATAGCCTATTCCATTTTCTGAAAAAGTCACCCCTCGGGAAAATATCTGGCTACTGCCTTGCCTTCCAAAGGTAAAAACGTCCAAATGTGAAGATAGGAAGCTGTAACATCCCCACCCCTTTCTACATTTTCTTCAATTCAAACACTTCCTGGTGGCATATTTTCTGTATCGTTTCCACTTTTCCTGTTTAGTCGCTGGATGGTCTACCTGACAATAACGCTCGACTGTAACACAGCACACTAGAAATATTTATATATATTTATATTTATTTGTGTGTGTTTATGAGAATTTCTGTGCCTGGTTGATGGTGCTTCATTCTCAAGATATCTTGTTCCCAACGTCATAGGCGTAACTTGGCAGGGGAGGGGGCAAATACCCCCAAAACCCCATAAGCTTACATGGGAAATGCTCAAACCTTCGCTGGAGTAGGAGATTGCCAAGGATACTTTTGTTAACATCCTAAAACATGAGGAGCTAAGTAATAAATAGTAATATTTATGATTTCACAAATGCATCAGTTATTTAGCAAATAATCCTGGACACTATTTTTATGGGATTAAAAACTTTTCGACTGTCCCCCCCCCCCCAAAGTTAAGTCTGACATTACGCCCATGTCACCCGTCAAGGTTTACGAATGGTGACGAATTCCTCCGAAGCCCAGACTGCAACGTCCTGCGACAAACCAGCTAAAATCTTCCAAACCTTTGGAAAGCACTCAGCACGTGAAACATGATATTTCGGTGGTGATTCTCGGAATTTAGCCCCAGCTGCACACTCTTTCCAGTTTATTTTTCCACCATGTTGGTAGAAGTGAAAATGCCAGAAGTAAACAATGATAGCTGCAGAAAACAGATCGAGGTTGAGAAAAAGGATTTCTAATGTTTTATAGTGTTTGCGAGAGCCAAAGTGGTCTAGTTTGTCTACCCCTGTCGCGAAGTGGTGAACGCAGCATGCTTTGATGCCAGAATCCCAGGTTCGAACATGGATGTTTGTGATTGTTTGTCCTCAATGAACAAGTCGAGATTTGACATTAATGGAGATGAGGTTTGTGTGGGAAGAGCTGCCGCTTAGGGGCTTCACTTTAATAAAAAGAAAAAAATCTGTAGGATCTGACTGCCACGCGAAAGACCCAGGTTTGATTCCCGGGTAGGTGATCTCTAAGGTCGAAGTTCTTCAGACCCTGTCCCGGCATAAAGCGGCTCTGGGGCTGTCCCAGCCTTAAATCAATGGGTACCTGGGGAGGGGGGGGGTAAAGGCTGCAGGAGTATGGTGCTGATCACAACCTCCAAGATGGTCCAGTTTGAGAATGTGTGGGGCCCTATCCCCATCCTTTAAATGTGCCTTCATGGCACAGAGTTTCGCACAGGGAATTTTATCTTTTTATAGTGCTTGCAATGGAATTGAAATATTAAAATATTATATTGGCATAAATACTTCTAATTTGTGTATGAAATGTTTCATTGCATTAGTGATAAGAGCTTTCGAAATGAATGATTTAATAGTTAACTGGTCTTAATGTAGCCATTATGTAAAATTCATACATCCAGAACCCAAAATTTGGACACTTGGGCTAACCTTCATGCGAAGTGGTTAGCATAGCGTGCTTAAACACCGGGTGTCCTGGGTTTGAATCCCAGCCAGGGCATAGATGTTTTTTGTGACTTGCCATTCAAGAATTTCATCTAATCCCCATTCTTCATTATTGTTGTAATTATCCAAGTAGCGACTAATAATAACCAAATTAATCAGTCAATCAATGGACACTCGGTTCTAGGATCAGACCCAGGTACCCCCGATTCTGGTTACCCCTAACTTTATATTGTTTGCCATCTCTAGTATATATTATATACGTGTGTGTAATCATGTATTATTTATATGCGGACCTTCCCGATGCCATAGTGGTTACGTCGTCGCCTTGTAATCAAGGAGTCCCGAGGTCGATACCCGGTGCAGGCACATTGTGGTTCAGACTACACTTTAAACTGTAGGTCCGTCGGCCCCCGTGGCAAAGTGGTTATCACATTGTGCTACGATGCCAGGGGTCCCGGGTTCGAATCCTGGCCTGGGCATGGATGTTTGAGTGTCCATTCATCAATTTCATCGTATCATCACTCATCCTCATCTTTGCAAATTAGCCAAAATTGTCACAAAAAGCGAAGTAAAATAACACATTTCAATCAATCAATTAAACTGTAGTTCCAGTCCTGGTTAGCCTTTCTGTGCATAAAACAAATTTAAAAACAAACTCAACATTCATTTATACATATAAAGTATGGTCCGTTATCTACATTCATAATGGAAGAATCGGCAATAGGGTTAATAATAAGAATGCCATAACCAGCCCCGTTACAGAAATGCAACTGCTTTAAAAACATAATTGGCTTTCAGACTCATACTCTCGCACCACATTCCAACTTCATATTTTTCTTGGTTCGGAACACAATTTCATACCACCATTTCCAGTCCATAATTTAAAAGCTACCCAGATAAAACCCAAAAGACATGTTGCTATCTCTTCATCTTCTAAGCCTGTTGTGTGTTGGGTCAAAACCACCCGCCGTGTTTCAAACCCTTCTTTCTACAAGGTCATTAGGCGACCGTAAGTACCTGCAGTGAGCCCGCCGGCCGGCAACAGGGTTGCCCTGTCAAGAAAAGTGAAAAGTACAAAATTTAACAAGTAAAATGAATTAATTAATTATGGGGACATTGATTCAGAAAATGAAAATATCGATCAGCGGTTGCTCAAACCTTCGCCGGAGATCACCTTAAGGAATATTTTGCAGTAACATAGTTCTACAAGAAAGGTACAGTGTGTATTTATAATCTCTCGGTAACAAGCACATGCATACACGGGGAGCGAGCACACTTGACAATGAGATTTATATCCAGAACACATGTGAGTACCTTCACCAGGTGACATACCTAGCTTTTGATCTACCTTTTGGACCCTTGAGAATTATATCCAATTATTTTTAATTGATAGATTTTCATAACATAAAATTTGTTTCAGGGCATCGAAATCGCAAATAACAAGACATATTTGATCCCAAAGTACTGGCCACACAAGTAAAAAAAAAAAGCTCCTCTCTCTTAATTACTTTTGTCATCTTTCTTTGCAGAAAAAGGTTGTAGGCTATGCACACTCAAATAGTGAAAAATGTAAATGATAACACCACCAAAGTTAGCACTCCTAACCTAAAAAAATGTCGAAAATTGTTATCAATGTCAAACCAAACACTAGTTTTTCTTGTATGTATGTATTGCTTGCATTCTAGAATTATTTCTCTTGTAGTCTACGGTTATTACAAGCATAAAAACAGTTTTCCGTTGTGACGTTTAAGGAGAACACACGCTCCCTTCATCATTTATTTATTTTTAGTTTGAGTCACAACGAAAAACTGTGTTTTTATGGTTGTAATACTCCTAACAAATGTTTCTTCTATTTTGGTTTTGTAATTTTTCAGTCCTTTGTGTTTGATTTACTTTACTTTATAATGCATTCTAATGTAAAATAATTAACATTTATTGTAAATTTATTTTTGTCATTAATATTTCATGTTTATGAAGCAGTAGGAAACACCCTTTGGTAAGTTGGTACTGTTTTGGATTGTTGTTTTGAGTGCTTTATTCCTATATTCACCTGTACTGCTTCAGGTTAAGGAAACACCATAACCAGGGGGTGGATTTTGGCATATTTACATGTTTCTTTCCTTGGGGAACATCCATATCCTATCAACGAATTCATTCTTCTTACTTGATTGGGAATTCTCAGGGAAAGTTTTAAAGTGCATATAAATGCATATTTAAGATGTTAGGGCATATTTGAGCTTTATGTGCATATTTCATGCACATATTCGAAATAATTTTCATGAAATGATTCATTTCAAGCTTGCCTCTTCAAGTTCTTTGTGTCAATCAGAGACAAGTAAAAGAAATAAGTCACAGTTCCATGTGTTAGTGACAGCACTAAAGTGGCTTTATTTCTTGACTAGCTGTTAGTACATTATCTTCGTAAATCTGTGGCCATACCTATGTCTGAGCTGTACTACATGTGTGGAGAACAAAAGGGGCAATTCCCCTTCTGGTTGCAAATGTCCATCTTGGGGAGGATGTAAGCGGTGACCCTTTCCAATGACACTGAAATGCCAATCTGTCTTCCTCGTAGTATACGCTGGACTGCATCTTGCAGACTGACAAGACTCGGGCATCTGGGGACTCACCGAGTCACAGCCAGTATATTTCTCTTTATGACTTCTGTTGCATCCTATACATGCGTGTTTGTGATTGTCATTTCACCAATTTCAACATATCACCATTCATCCTCATCTTTGCAATAAGCCAAAAGCAAATGAAGCCAAGTAACCGATCAACCATATGCTACATATACTGGAACCTCCCATCCAGACTTGTAAATATTCACAACATTCTAAAACACTGGTGAGTGCTATCCTCCACCCAAAATAAGAATGAAGTAAATGTAAACAAAAGCACGTGACTTATGAAGTTGCGACCTTATTAATTAATTCTAACATCGGATAAGGTATGTGAAACCCCTGCCTTGATTTCAGCATAGAAGCTTAGGTAAATGGTATTCTTTTGTCAAACGATCTACATGCTTATGATTTGGAACAGTTGCCATCAGAATTAGCCAAACCAGATTTAGAAACTAACTCTAGCAAAAGAATATTACAGTAGGAAATTGCTAGTTTGGGTTTTGTCCAGAATTTCAGGGCTTTGTAAACCCCGTGTATTGGTGTAGTTAAAATACAATTGTTCGGAGACGTAAGACCAGTTGTTATGGATACCTGTGGGATATTATTAATTTAATTTCTTAAATTTTGCATGCAAAGGAGTGCATTGTTATTGTTTTTAGTTGTTAATAACTAGAGCATGATGACCCTGTTATTTGGGGGGGACTAAAATAACCCCCAGCAACTAGTCATCACTTTCTTGCTTTGCAAAAAGTCTGTAAAAATAAAAATCACAGAAATGCAATTTTTTTACATGTTGAGCAATTGTATTGGCCAAGTGCGCTGGAAATCTTGGACAAAAGATGCAATTATGTGAGCAATGACTTGCCCCCCTGGTGCGATCATAAAGCATGTTTAGAACATAATACACAATTTTTAGGACAAATTTAAAAAATTTTTGCCTTTCAGTGCAAATAAATCTGCCCCTAACCATACAGTTATTTTTTTAAATGTCACATTTATTTTGCAAGAAAATTGAACTCTTCCAAACATTTGATATTTTTTATTTATATTGTTATGTTATACCGAACTTCAATATTTGTATCACTATTTTCATCTCAAGAAAGACGATGAATCTTGAAATTATAAATGGGGAAACTATTTTAGACCATTTTCTCTCAACACTGCAGTAGGCCACTGGAAACAACACAACTTATGGCAGTTCCCACGAACAAAAAAATAGTTAATGCCATTATTAAAATGAATCATATGGAGATTAACTCGTAATCAAGAATAAAATTTAGGCAGTTAACGTTCACTCTGCATGAAGGACAAACACAAAACACCATACATGATGCAGCGATGACAAAGCAAAATAAAAATATTGTATCTTAAATAATTTAGAGAAGTAAAAAAATAAGTACGAATATTCGCATATTTGCACGAAATTAGTCACATGACACCATGAAACAGCTAGAAATACGCAAGAGATCGCTAAGTTTAGCACATCGAAAGGAGAGCCCAGTTCTACTCCTCATGCCCAATCACCCCGCTATGTTTCATGTTGAATGAAATGGTTTCAGGCAGGCCAGATCATTGCAGCGAGTCTGCGAATCCAAGGTCCTTCGACCGCTAGTTTTCCCTACTCTTGAAGGTCTGGTCATAAGAGAACTTTTTCAGCCCCCTTGTTTACAAACACCACAGGGTATCTGTGATGTCATCAAGATGAAACTTCTCAGAATGTCCAGCACTGTAAAACATGCAACGCTCTTGTTTTTAAGAAAAAAAACACATACTGAAGAGCATCAACTTACCCAGAATACATGAAAGAAATGGTGCATATAGGGTTACCAGACGTCTGGATTCTCCCGGACATGTCCTACATTTTAGCCGTGTGTCCGGCGTCCGGGAGAAATTTAAAAAATGTCATAAATGTCCTACATTTTGAGCGTCACAATATATTAACTAGGAAAATACATGTTTCAGTTTAACAAAGATAAATCATGCAAGTTACAAGTCTATGGACTGCGTTCCCGAACTCAATAGTGACATTTATTTTGATTGAGTCATTGCTGAAAAAGAAAATAAAATATTGTCCTGCTAGAGGACAAACGGAAAAATGGAAGCAATTAATGAACAAAAGTTTTGGGACCACATTCTGATGATGCGAGCGTTCAATGCCTGAGGGAAATTTCTTGCCTTGGGGTTTACAGGTATATTGATGAAACAAGGTGTTTTCCATTCTTACTCATTATCTTGATTGTAAAGGAGGGGTTTACAGAACAAAGTTATTTAGGGTGTCTACTAGTCAAGAAAATCGTGAAAATCAAGAAAAATTAAAGAAAGTAGGCCAAGAAGTCAATAAAAAGTCAAGAAATTATACTTGTGGTCAAGAATGTTTGCTATCCCAATGACTGATTAGTGGATTTAGTTTATTTTACTTAACTTTTCTGCTCCTTTGGCTAGTCGCGAAGATGAGGATGAATGGCCATAAGATAAGATGGATGAAGAGTCAATCAACAAGATGGCGGACAGCACGATGCAAGGATAGCGAGAGCTCCCATATCTTTCCTTCCACTAGGCTGGTACATTTAACGATCAAAGTCCATTTTCCATATAATCAAGTACCAGCATTGTCAGTGTTCACGACAAGCCTCTTAGTGGTGACGTAAACATCATATGAATATACTTTTTACGGCATTTTTACCATGACAAAGCCGAAGCCCTCGTTGAATGTGGTGTCTAACCGTGTGGAAAGCGTGGAGGAGCGACTTCGGGAGTTTGAGAACCACCTGCGGGACATCGCCGGACAGCAGACACCCCTTGGTAGCGCCGACACCGGAGTCCAGCCGGCGTTGCAAGATCTGAGCGCGGCCTTCCTGGATTTCAAAAAGGAGGCCGCAGAAACGCTGAAATCCGTAAAGTTGGACATCGAGGCTCTCAAGAGATCTTCGAACGAGAACGCCCGGAAGATCGACGATCTGGAGATGTACTCCAAGAGAAACTGTCTCCTGCTGCACGGCATTCCGGAAACGACCGGCGAGAACACGGACGAGCTCGTTCTTCAAGTGATCCGGAAGAACCTGAATATGCAGGACATCAGCATCGATTACATTGAACGTTCCCACCGCATCGGTCCCCAGAGGAGAACAGTGGCGGATGCAGTGAAGTCCGGGAAGAGGCCCATCATCTTCCGCCTCTGCAGTTACCGTACGAGAGATTCTATATGGAAGAGAAAGAAAGCTCTGAAGGGATCAAGATTCCTTCTGACAGAATCCCTGACGGCCGCTCGACATCAGGTGCTGCAGAGGGCTAAAGACCAACACGGCCCCAGGAACGTCTGGACCCAGGATGGAAGGATCATTATACTTCGTAGCAACGGGCATAAGATCTCGGTCACGACGATGGAGGACTTGCAAAAAATCGAGTGAACGTGGAGGGGAAAGGACACCCTGAGACATGGACATAAAAAAGCTCAGCGTCCATTTTAAAACTGTGTTGTACATACATTGTGCAAGTTTCTTTTCTACATATATTTGTTATTCTTTTTTGTGTTTCCGTGTTAGTGTATATGTTTATCTGCGTGTGTGTGTGCTTAAGTGTGTTGCAAAGGGTTTTCAGTGTTCTGCAAACATCATCTCTTCTGCCGCCTTGGTAAGTAGACTTATAATTCCTTACATAGCATGCCTTTCCGGATCATCCAATAAATTGAAATTCAACTCTCTGCGATGGCTGGAACCGCTAATTTGGTCACTGTAAATTTGGCAACGCCCCCATCCAGCCCATTTGCGGAACTCTGAGACTTGTCCCTCTCCCCAGGAAGTGTGACCGACCCCTCCCCACCCCCTTCACGGCAGACGATTGTAAACTTTTTTCCCAAACCCAGGTCAACTTTCGCCACCGGCAACCTCAATGTAGCGCACATAAATGCCCAGAGCGCCCTCAAACATTTCCTCGAGATCCAAAATATATTTTCCACGCTCGAACATATCGATGCTCTTTTAGTCTCCGAAACGTGGCTGCAAGAGTCCCTCTCGAGCGATCTGGTGCATGTGGCGGGATTTAAACTCTTTAGGAGAGACAGGATCGGAAAAAGGGGCGGGGGAGTAGCAATATATCTAAGGGAAGACATTAACGCAAAAGTAATGAGAATCTCACGGAGAATATAACTATTCTTCCGAATTCCTCATTCTCGAAGTCACCGTAAGACAACAAAAGGTTCTTTTGTCCGTAGTGTACTGACCTCCTTGCACTTCCCTCGTCAACTTCGAAAATGAAATCGGGAATTTCTTGCCCAACTATGAACATTCGATAATTTTGGGGGACTTTAATATCGATCTCTGCTGCACAAAGAAAGAAGTCACGTCGTTCCGGGACACGGTGTCTGCTCTGAACCTTTCCATCTGTCCTCTCGACCCAACTCACCACGCTCCAACCTCTGAATCGTGGATCGACTTAATTCTTGTTTCCAGGCCATCACGCGTAGTAAGTCACAGACAAACCCCAGTACCCGGAATCTCTTACCATGACATGATATTTTTATCTTATGAGCTGCGCGTTCCCAAGTACAAAGCCAAACTTGTATGTTACAGAGACATTAAAAACATAAACGATGCGCAATTATCTGCCGACGCCGCCATTCTCCCATGGCACGTAATCAGCACGTTGCCCACTCTCGACCAACAGGTGAATCTTCTTAACACTTTCATTCTCCAGTTGTACGACAAGCACGCCCCGGTGAAAAAGAAACGCGTCTCTCGCCCCCCTTGTCCGTGGTTGACGGACGACCTGCGGCAGCTCATGGCAGCCAGGGATCGATCCTACGGCAAAAATCTGAGGGACGTAAAGCGCGGCCAGTCGGCAAGTGGCAGTTTCGAAAGATTCAGAATATTACGAAATCGTTGTAACCAAGAGGTCAGGAAAGCAAAGCGTCGATTCGCGAACGATCTTCTGAATTATGAGAAAAAGTCAGATGTTATTTGGAAAAAACTGAAAACTTTAGGTGTTGGTAAACAAAAAAGGAACGATCAATTAAACTTCTCCATAGAAATGTTGAACGAATATTTCAGCGAAGTTCAAACACTGGACAATAATGTAAGGGAAGAAACAATACGAACGATTTCGACCACCGTTCACAGCACTGCACCAAAATTTTTCTTCTCGCCCATTCGGCCAGGACACGTTCAGTCAGCTCTCAATAAAATAAAATCCACTGCTGTGGGAATAGACGAAATCTCTGTTCTAATGATTAAAAAAATTCTCCCGTACGTTCTCGTTCCTATAACAGGCATTTTTAATTTCTCCCTGTCCTTCGGCATATTCCCGTCGATTTGGAAACTGGCTAAGGTTCGCCCTCTGCCAAAAACAAACAAAGTTCTCAGCCTCGGCGACCACCGGCCGATAAGTATTCTTCCGGCTCTGTCCAAAGCTCTCGAACACGTTGTCAGTAACCAAACGCGTAATTTCTTATCACGAAACAATCTAATGAATCCCCTCCAATCGGGATTCCGGCGCAACCATAGCACCTGCACAGCGCTCATCAACGTGACGGACGACATAAGACACGCCATGGACATTAAAGAAGTAACTATTCTTGTACTTCTAGACTTTAGTAAAGCTTTTCAGACTATTGACCACGACATCTTGCTATCCAAGCTATCCTTCCTGTACAACTTCTCTGACCCAACCGTAGCTTGGTTCCGTTCGTATATTAATGAACGCCAACAATGCGTCTTCAACTCTGGTGAGAAATCGTCGTGGCGATCAATCAGCGCCGGTGTCCCCCAGGGAACCGTCCTCGGTCCACTCCTCTTCTCTCTGTACATTAACCATATTCCTGACGCACTCGAACACTGTAAATATCACATCTATGCAGATGATGTTCAGCTGTATTTGTCATTTCCTCCAAAGAATATTGAAACTTCAATTTGCGATATAAATTATGATCTGAACAAAATCAGTACTTGGTCAGCTAATCATAGGCTACTAATTAATCCTTCGAAAACCCAAACTATTATTATAGGTTCACAAAAAATGCTTTCAGCATTTGAAATTTCTTCCCTCCCGCCCATAATGGTCTTAGGGAAAGCTATTAAATTAAGTAAAACAGCCAAAAATCTGGGCGTAATGTTTAATCAGCATCTCTCATGGTCAGATCACGTAAATTTAACTAGTAAAAGAGCCTTCGCTGCATTACACGCTCTTGTTCGGCTTAAACATTTTCTACCCATTGGCATTAAAATCAAACTGGTGCAAGCACTTGTTTTTCCACACTTCGATTACTGCGATTCTGTCTATTCTGAATTACCAGATGATCTCGCTCAACGTCTTCAACGAGTACAAAACACCTGCGTCCGCTTTATTTTCGATCTGAAATATAGGGACCATTTATCCGTTTTCTTTACAAAGATAAATTGGCTCAAATTAATTGATCGGCGAAAGGTACACAACCTCACCCTTCTCTATAGGGCAATCAGTTCAAAGGAACCAGCTTATCTCTCGAGCAGATTCTCAATGCTTTCCGAATCACACAGCCTTGACACCAGATCGCGAGGGAGAACTCAACTACACATCCCCCTTCATAACTCAAATTTTTATTCAAAATCTTTCACTGTTTCTACTTCTCGTCTTTGGAACTCACTGCCCCTCGAAATCCGAAACTCATCTTCAGTATATGTCTTTAAGACGCAATTAAAACATTTTTTATTGGGCACAAATAGTTAGCACATTATATTTTAGTGATAAATTGCATACAGTTAAGGGCAGAACAACACTGAAAATCCTTATTCACCTTAATATTTCAAATCCCTGACTACTGTCATGAATATCTGATTGTGTATGTGTGTGTTTTGTTGTATGTTCGTGTGTATAGGTTAGGATTTTATTCCCGTATGTATTTTTTTTCTTGTCATTTTTTTCTGTAATTTTTTCTTTGTAATTTTATATTTCACTTTTTATATTTTAAAATTTACCTTTCTATGTAATGGTTTAAATGTTGTTGTAAACATGGTTAAGTGGTAGAAAAGGCTACAAAGCCTTAACTTCGCCATGATAAACAAGACGCAATAAATAAATAAAATAAATATAGGGACGACAACATGAGCCCCACATAAGATCATACTGGCTGAGAGTCCAAACAGCAGAGCCTCGGCAGTCTGCAAAATGCAGTCCAGAATGCATTAATAGATAAAATAGGTCTAAATCTCTGCTGCAGTTTTCATTTTAACCAGCCTTTTGGTAGGATTTTCTTATTAAATATTATTTTCTTAATTGCTAATTTCCAACTTAACCTTTATTTATTCGACTCCTACTTAGGTAAACAAAAACAAAAAATAAATGTAAAGAAATATCCTGAAAAACTCAAGAATTTTGGATTTGTTATTTTGGTAGACACCCTGTTATTCAACTAAAAACTACCCAAGATGAAACTTCTGGAACCATTTCTACGGTAATTGCTGAATATTTGTTTGCCATTACAGGTCATAATGCAAAGGTTGAGAGATTACTTTCATTAACCATCAGCACAACAGACTCACGAGAGATTTTTTTTTCATAAAGTCTGTAGGAAGTTTGGTACTGGTCCATATAATATCAAATAGTTTGACTGTCCAGTCTCTCATAAATATATCTTGACAACCTGAAATTTTGGGAAAAATTGGCTCCTCTGAGAAGTATCGTTAAAACAGGTGCATTGTTTAGTATAATTACAAGTTTGGAAATTTTGAATTAAAGAATTCATTAAGAAACTTTTTTTAATGAAAAGTGTCAATTTTAAATTACTCTCTAACGTGTTCTATAGAAATATGTATTATTGATTGCAAATGTTTTGTGTCCTACATTTTGACTCAATGGCCTATATTTTGGAACAAAATGTCCTACATTTCCCTCATAGCGATCTGGTAACCCTAGGTGCATAGAAAAAAAATATAAGTAAGCAAAAGCATGAATATCCCCATGGTTAGTGCTAGAAAGAACTAAAAAATAAAAAAAAAGCAGTTCTGGATCCATTGTATTTCCTTCATAGTATTATTTCTCTTTTTAATTTTTTTGGATCCTGCGGTTCAAATATTGATTTCAGAAAAAATATTCTTCCTTTACAAGAATTGTGTTTAGTATGCTTACAAATGATGACTGATCAAGATTCTTGTTCTCGAGGTGACACATACTTACTCAGACAGAACCTTTTGGTACCCTTAACCCTCTGGAGAATGTGAAATATGTTGCATGATTTATGAAGATTTTGTTGTTTATGAACATTTTCAGTTGATTATAGCTCTTGGAAATGTGATCTTGTGACGTAAACTACGTCTGTTACCTTAGCATGTTACTTTACCATGAAGAAGAACAGCCCGAAGGCTTCGCCCAAGTGAATATAGCACCCAAAACGACTTTCTACAACAGCAGCTATAATGGTAAGGATGTCGAATTGACCCTTCTTAATAGAAATATGTATGATACATCGTTGGAAAGGGTACGAACCAAGGATTCCAGAAATGCAAAATTAAGGTGAGGAAACAATTGGAAGTTGGGAAAAAAAAAGTAGTATTAATTGCCCCCCGATTCCGAGCTCCGTCCCTGGGGTAATTGACCTACCGTGACCCCCGCCTTTTTCTATAGTCCCTTTGGGAACGACTTGAGATGACCGGACCCCTCTCAGATTTTCTTCATAATTGGCATACTCACTAATTGATGCCTCCTAATCACGAATCTGAAGTTAAAATTTGTCGGAAACGTCTAGAAATTGCAAAATAAGTGAAAATAAGGCATTAGTTTTCGGAATGGAAACTGTCGATTTTCACGAAATTTTTTTTTTTCACAACCAAATATATATATTCCTGATACTACCAATGGTTCGTGGGGCTAGCGTCAATGGTTCACAATTTCTAGACGTGACCGACAAATATTAACTTCAGATTCGCGATTAGGAGGCCTCAATTAGTGAGTATGTCAAATATGAAGAAAATTGAAAAGGGGTCCGATCATTTCAAGTCATAACTCAATTTGAATAAAAACATGAAAAAATAGGAATGAAAACATGATTTAAAAGAAGTTCAATCCTAGTGGAAATTCGTATATAGGTATATCCACGTTGAAAACCAAAGTTCGACCTGGTAATACTGTGTGTTTACAACATGGATTAGGTAAAAGGATACCAGATATGGTAAGTAATGTTCTAGTAAACTTCAAATTGAGAAATGCACAGTATCAATTTGAAGTGTTAAATATGTACTATTAGCAAACAATATATTTTTTTTACTTTCAAAAGGTAAAACGCAAAGGGCGATTGTGCAGTCTAGCCTCTTATAATTTTATGTAATTAGATTAGGATTGGTACTTATAGTTATTTTTGTCGTGTTCTTTCGCTATTTTAGTGTGCATATACAAACAGTTTTTACGGTACCAGTGCGCTCTCCACCGAACACCTCTAACTCGTTTATTTACTCATTTTTAACATTCGTACTTACCTACTCTGCATTGCAAAAGATTCTTTAAGGTGGCATTTTGTTTTTTTTACGAAAATAATTTCAATTTTTCACATTAACAGTAATTATTTTTCTTGGTTTCTTCGCTTCCGTAACACACAATATGGCGGGTACAGCTTGAGTCACGTCATGCATCATGTGGGTATGCAGTTTTTCCAACCTTCGTAAACGAAAAATACCTGAATAGCCTCACAAAACATTGACGCATAACTCCCAAAACCATTCACGGATAGCCCCAAAAACCATTGACAGATAGCCCCACGAACCATTTCCGGCAAGGTTAGGTTAGATTCGGTTAGGTTACGCAAGAATAGTTAAAATTTTGATCGTAAAACAATGTGATACAGTTTTGAAAAAAAATAATTTCTCCACTTCTTGCAAAACAACAGCGTGGTTGGAAATACTGACAGGGGGGTTACGTCATGAAACACATGGAACATACAGCACACGTAGAGGAAACAACGGTCATTGTGCGTCGGAGAGATATTTTTCTTCAAAAATACATGAATTCCCGGTCGAATAGATTCCACGATGAAAGAAAATACCTCCACGAACAATAGGTCCACGGAAGACGCCATTCTCCCAACATGAAAAAAATCAACGTGCAATACACCATTGCCAAAAAAAAAAAAAGTTTTCATTGTATTTATGCTAATGGAACCTAACGTAACAGGCCTAACCTAACCTCGTAGGCATTCCTCGTACACAAGGTAGGAAAACTGTTGTGCATGTCTCCCGCCATTCTTCCATGCTGAACACAATGTAACTGAGAACGCAACAGTGTGGCAATGCTGGATACAGCATAACGAATTGGGTCTCATGGCACAACACTTGACCAACCTTGTGTTTTGACGTCAAGAAATACAGACGAAAGAAAGCTTTTCAATTTTAGTGTGTTT
Organism: Lepisma saccharinum; assembly: GCF_977018435.1. NCBI lineage: Eukaryota > Metazoa > Arthropoda > Insecta > Zygentoma > Lepismatidae > Lepisma > Lepisma saccharinum. The sequence continues at coordinate 88,325,983 of NC_139231.1, read as the reverse complement.
AGTTCTCTTAGCGTAAATAATAATTTTTCGTTGTATTTATGCTAATGGAACCTAACCTAACAGGCCTAACCTTGCCTTATAGGAATTCCTCTTCTGACGTCGGAACACAAGGTAGAAAAACTGTTGTGCGACAAGAATTGCGAAAGAAACATTGTTGTCAATTGCTTTGCATGGAGAATCATCCTATTTAACAAGGTTAATCTACAACTTCTACACATTATTTTACAATTTCCATGCTTGACCGCCAATTATGAGATGCAGATTCGTTATTAGGAGGTCTCAATTAGTGAGTGTGCGAAATTACATAGAAATTGGAGAGTGGTCCGGTATTGTAAACTCATGCCCTAATTTCGTTAAAAAAAAAAAAAAAGCGAAAACAACCTTTTGCAATGCAGAATAAGTAAGCACGAATGTCAACAATTACAGAGTTACAGACGTTTCCCGGCTTTGATAATTTTACCACAATTTTTACATTTTTTCGGGTAAAATTTATTAAGAAAGTCGTCTTCCTTATTTTACGATCATATGGATCTGGCCATCTCTACTTCACATGTCATGTACGAACACTGTCATCATCATTATCGATGTAGGAATCCCCCTCCACTCCCCGGTTGAAAGATCGACTCTTGACGTTTGGCAATTCTTGCGACGACTACGTAAAAATTTCACGCTTCGCCATTCTCTTTGCACTGATACGCGTGTGCGCACAGACACACACATACACATATATATAATATATATATAGTTTTCAGGCGTCGTCACTGGTCACGAGTCCTTCACACCTGCGTATGCATCTTCAGTTTGAAAGATATAAAATGAAACAACTTACGTCAGCTTAAGAATTATTGTGCTTAATGTTCAGTGTCTGCATTCGAGTCCTCGAAAAAATTAAATGATACATTACTCAATAGATCGAGAATGTTACTACGGTTATGTGACAGCAGCAATATCTTTTTTCGAAACTCGCACACTTATTTCAGAATTTCACAAATGTTAAGAACTAGTGATGGGTCGTTCCGGAACGAATCGTTCCAAAGGAACGAAACCAGCAAGTGAACGAATCGTTCCGATTCAGGAAGTCAGCTGGAATCGAATCTGGTTTTGTTTTTAGCTACTGCGCCTGCGTCGTTGTCAACACATGCGAGAAACTTCTACAAGTGGCTTCTCTTGTCCTTTTGTTCCCTTACTTTCCCGCCATCTGCCTCAGCATTGAAAAGGCACTCCGAGGAGAGGGAAGAGGGGGGGGGTAGGAGGAAAGTTGTATTTTGCCCATTCCGAGTGATCTGGGCTAAACAGCAGGGACATTGTGAATTCTGCAAAATTCTTCCCTGGCTCGGAGAAAAATTTCCCTCCCGTGTAGCAAAAAATTTCCCTTTCGACTTGAAAATTCCTGGTCTTCCACCACCAAGAAATACAACAATAAAATAGAAAATAAATTATCCATACTTTCACGATTTATCCAGAACTTCTAATCTAGGAGGGTGTAAATGATGTAAAGGCAAATTTAACACCAAATCACACTGATTGATTTGCTTCATTTTACTTCGCTTTTTGTGCCACTTTTGGCTAATTTGCGAAGATGGAGATGAGTGATGAATGGACACTCACAAACATTCGAACCCGGGACCCCCTAGTGTTAGCGCGAAGTGCTAACCCCTCCGCCACGGGAGTCTGCTACCAAATTAGATGATTGTGAATAAATTTAAAGGGGGTCTGTTGCGAAAAAAATATAGCCGTGATATGTAGAGGTGGATAAATCATTGAGTATGTACTTAATTTATTTTCTTCATGTTGGACAAAATCTGTTTTATTTGAGTCGTTATTGCTAATTAATATTTTTACTTGAATGTTGATTGTTGATTGATTGATTTAGTTTATTTTACTTTGCGTTTTGTGAATCCTGGCTAATTTGCGAAGATGGGGATGAGTGATGAAATTGATGAATGGACATTCACAAACAACCAAGTCCGAGCGGGATTCGAACCTGGGACCGTTGGCATCGCAGCGCGATGTGCTAACCGCTCAGCCACAGGCTCCGGCTTTACTTGAATGTTGTTACACTTTTTAACTGAATCACGATTAACTGCGATCAACTGAGTTCGAACTGAAAGAAAATACATTTCAGGTGTTTATAAAAGATAAGTATTATTTAATGCAAGACATCTAATTCCACCGTTTCTTGCACATTTTAGACGTTTCACTCTTTTCCCTTCCTTGGCTCCAAAAATTTCCCGTTTTTAGGAAGTTTCCTGCTGGGTTCATCGCGGTTAAACTCCTCTCCCTCCTTCACCCGCTATTGAGGTCAGAAGGAACCAACCAAGAAGCCAAATATAATGGAGGGCGTTACTGCAGTTTTTAACTCGCTCCAAGCTCCCCAATAGGCGTACTGTACGTTTGAAGGAAGGACTAGTCAGTGAGCCTTGGTACGAGTTTATGGAATCGGAACGAGAATTTGGAGTCGGAACGAATCGTTCCGAGGTTTCGTTCCGACCAAACAGCCTGGAGACTGGAGAGAGGCAAGGGTGCGGGTGTGTTTGAGATACACCTGCACTTCGTAAAATCAAATGTTCGCTGAAATCTGAATCATAAGAACATCGAATTGTAAAAAGAAAGGGACGTAACTATGTATTTGAAGTTAATAAAAATACATTTACATTGAGAGAAGAGCGCAGTAATCATTTGGCATCCATGACAATTTAATTTATTAATTACATTCGACGGTTCATTTTTCTCCCCCTTTCCCTCCCATTACACAACCTTTATTAAGAATATATATAAGGTAAAAAGAAAATATCAGTTATGAACCATTCCTGTTGTCGACATAAAATAAATTTATATTTCTAAAAACCCGGTATTGATATATTTACGTCGAATCAATTACGCGCAATCGGCCTATTTGAGAGATTTTGTTCTACCACATGGCATATTTTTCTTAGCTTTATTTCCATCGCTTTTAGTGTGATTACAATTTGTTATAGCTAATATCAGTAATAAATGGGGAAAAATGCATGATGATAATTTTCTCCTTTCAAAGTAAAGTACTTGTAATTTCACATTGTTTAGCAGTGCACCCGCGAAGTGTAAAACGCTGCAAAATAACATTGAATGGGCCCACCCTTTAGCCGCGTGTAATTAACACACACACACACATATTACCAGGTCCACAAAACTCCATCCTACATTATTTTCAATTTCCCCCACCTCTTCTCCTGGCAAGGAGGAACGAAACATGAGCCTCGTTCCTCGGAACGAGAGGAAATGATTCCAGGAATCATGATTCCGAAAAGGAACGAGTGAACGAAATCATGGTGGAAGAACGAGACAGCCGGAGTCGGACCGACTTGCAGTGGAACGAAAGGAACGAAGGAACGAGTTGGAGGAATCGATTCCTTTAGGTGAGCGGAACGAAAGGAATCGAATCCGCAAAAGGAACGACTTTTCCCATCACTGTTAAGAACACGGGGCGGGAATTGGAATCCGACGTGCGAGTACTAGTGATAAACGTTCAACTTTATTCCACTCAGATCTCGCATTAGACCCCTCTAGACACAGATTAGAAATGGGGCTGTTCATTGACAAACTTTTCCGCTAGAGGCGCCACCCTTCTTGTGTACCAGGGTTGGCAAAATTTGTGTTTTTTTTAAAAAGAACAAAACAAACTGTTTTTTTTGTTTAAAACATGTTTTTTTTGTTTTAAACATAGTTTTAAACATGAGTTAAAAAAAACATGTTTTAAACATGTTTTAAACAAAACAAATTCAACCTTTTCCCAGTAAATTATAGTTAAAGTCGTTAAAGAGAAAAAATACTCATTTTTATGACTACAATGGCGACAAGGACAGTTTATTTACCTTTGGAGATAAGGTTTACCATACTGCAGGGTAGGGGTGTGGGGTACAGAATTTTTTGGGTCGGGACGGGGAAAATTCTCAATTTCCCGAAAAAGTCGGAAAATTTTCGGGACGGGATGTGTTCGAAATTTCCCAAAGCTCTTGAAATCTCGAATTCTACATGTAATTTCCATTTTAAGTGCTTGTTTTTGCACTTCTGGTACAAAACCACAATGCAGAGAATGTCTAGAATTGACGACGTTTTAAAATGACCATTCGGAATTTCCAGACTGCTTGGGATCCCAAAACGTCGGAAAGTCAGGATCGGGACGGAAATTTTCTTTCCCGATCCCGGTCCCGACTTTTCGGGATCTCGCACACCTCTACTGCAGGTATAGGCGCCGACTCCATGGGGCTTAAGGGGGGGTCGAGCCCCCCAATATTAACAATGTGGGGGCAGAGCCACCCAAATAATTTTGCTTAAGAAGATCTAATGTATTATTTTGCTTCTCTTGTAAAGTTTACTCTGAACTGTGCCACATGAACTTAACTTTTAATACACATTTAAAATTTTCTACACCATCAACTTTGGTGGACTAAAACCGCTAAACCATCAACTTTGGGGAGGCTATGACCAGAGACAGCAAAACGCATGATTTATTACTAGTATATACTAAGTATGTAATTATGAGTATTGTTAAAATTTTTACTAAACATGAGTTTCAAAAGACGATGTGCATGAACTAGGGTAGTGGATGGGACGTTCGGGCTACAAATGGCTCTCGCATGACATTCAGAACGAGATCATTGATATATTAGGGAGATCTGTTTTGCGCTCCGTGGTAGCAGATAATAAAAGTCGGGAATATTTTGCTATTATGGTTGACGAAACTTGTGACATATCCAACCGTGGACAATTAATATTCTGCATTCGAACTGTGAATAAAAAAATGACATTTTTGAGGAATTCATGGGCTTTTATTAGGGGTGTGCGGGACGGGAAAAATTTTCAATTTCCCTACTGAGTCGGGAAATGTTCAAAATTTCCCGAAGCTCTGAAAATCTCGAATTATACACGTCATTTTCATTTTAAGTGATTTCTGGATTAAAAACTAACAATTTACGGTAAGTTCCAGAAATTGACAATGCAGAAAACGTCGAGAAATAACGACATTTTCAAATGAGCATTCGGTATTTCCCGACTGCACGGGATCCCGAAAATTCGGGAAATCATTTCCCGAAGTCCGGATCGGACTTTTATGAGATTCCGAACACTGTGGCCAAAACTTAAAAAAGGGAGAGAGTGAGTCATTCAATAATTTATTTCAGTGATCAGAGCCCCCCAATAATTTTGACAAGTCGGCGGCCGTGACTGCAGGGACAAAAGTTGTGGGTAATAGCCCCCCTTTTTCCGCCACTACTGAAGTAGGTTAGGATTTATATTCATCTAAATTTCAAGAAACTAAATATTATAGAATTCCTATCCTCGTCCTGAAAAAATCACGGTGAAATATTTCCTGCTGCCTGAACAGTTTATATATAGCAGAAAACAACCTTCAGTGTCATAATAGATTCTCCAGATGATTTTTTCAAAGTACAAAATTATGTTTCCAAAAGTAAGCATCTGCGTTTCATTCAGTTATACAAACCAATGAATCGTATCGCAAAAGAAAAAAAATCACGTCACGATCAAAATCACGCATTGTGTATTTAGATATTAGTTTCCATTTCAAGCTTCCACCAGTCTCAAACTTACAGGACGTTACGAAACAAGGAACTGAGAGGTTTCGATTTCTACAGTAAAGCACGGGTCTTTCTTGTCGCACAACAATCTTGCTACCTTGTGCATACATTGCTAGCCTGCCTAACCTAACAACATAGGCATTTAGCCTAAAATTATAAAGCTTTCTCCTGTGACGTCAGAACATAAGGTTGCTCAAGTGTTGTGCGATAAGTGAGACCTGTAAAGAACGGATTAATTGACACAGATTCAATGAAAAACAGGGTTGCCAAACAAAAAAATTATCACAGACTATAAAATATCTACCACCAAAATGTGTTTTAAACACTTGTAAAAAAAACATGTTTAAAACAGATTGTTTTAAACGTTTAAAACATTTGTAAAAAAAACAAAGCCGTGTGTTTTAAACGTTTAAAACAAAGTGTTTTAAACACTTTTGTTTTAAACATGCCAACCCTGTTGTGTACCTAAAGAATTTCCTTCGTCCTTTACATTGGAGCGCGACAAGATCGCTATTAAAAAGTTATTATAAACGAAGGTAAAAATTTCTCGTGCAAATCGATAGAAAAATGTGTTTAGAAAACCTTTACGATCAGGGTTGGCATGTTTAAAACAAAAGTGCTTAAAGCACTTTGTTTAAAACAGACAACTTTGTTTCTTTACAAATGTTTAAACGTTTAAAACAATGTATTTTAAACATTTTTTAAAGTATTTACAACACATTTTGGTACTAGATATTTTATAGTCTGTTATAATTTTTTGTTTGACAACCCTGTCTTTTCATTGAATCTGTGTCAATTAATCTCTGCTTTACGGGTCTCACTTATTGCACAACACTTGAGCAAGTTATGTCCTGACGTCACGGGAGAAACCTTTTTAAATTTAGGCTAAGTGCCTAGGTTGTTGCGTTCGGGAGGCTAGCTATGTATGCACAAGGTAACAAGACTGTTGTGCGACAGGAAGGACCCGTGTTTTACTATGGGGTTATTCCTGAGTAAACAAAAATGATCGATCAGACAAATCGATTATTGATGGCGGGGAAAGAACTTCCGGTTTGGCGAATTTTCCAATGTCAACAAGTGGAATACAGATTGTCACCGACCTTATTTTCTTATAAAAGATCGGAAACGAAATGGATCACTTGAAATTTTTGAGTGATGTAGAGAAACAAAGGTACCTAGAAAAAATTGGCAATTTCCCGGATCGTTTGGGTGCAGATATAAGGGCCGAGGCAATGTTGATCTACCATCAGTTTCCTTTTTGAAAATACTTCTCCAGGTTGAAATGAAGCTTACATGAATTATACACATTGAAATACTTCGATCATAACAGTAAAAGAAATAAAAATAATTACTACGATTAAAATTATTGTTATTCACTAATAATACCTAATTAAATACATTTTATTCGAATTTAATTATCATTGTTGTTGTTGTATATTATTATCATGCTGTTCGATCCACAAGCCGAGTGAATATCCAGCACAACTATTTTCCATTAATACTTTTACATTTCATAGTTGCTATACTGAAATAAACAGTTGTTGTATTTTGTTATAAAATTTTGCAAGTGCCGTTCAAGAAAGGACTTTAGAAGTTAGAAAAAATACTCACAAAGTTTATATTGTGTGACCTCACCTAAAATTATAATTCTTCGAATTCTGAAAACTGTGGAACCATTCATTCTTTGAATTAAGTGGTAGAGCTTTAAACACTTTTGTTTTAAACATGTCATCCCTGCGTGAAATCGAAAGTAAAGTCACTTGCTACTGTGTAAAACAAGTATCTTATAACTTCCAGTGCAAGAATGTGTACTCCGTTTCTTGGAGACGAATTATGTCCTAAAACTAAAAGACTTTATAGCAATATTTACTATAATTCACCAACTCGGTACAGGGTTTTCTCATTAGGCTGACAAAGCAAAACTTGTAACCACGTGAACAGCCTTGATCATTGCGAATACATAGGTTGGTTCTGACTGGCAACAACTTTTTGTTATATGAATGCCCTTTCTGGAATTACAATTATTTTCGTCATAATATTCTCTTCGCATATTTTAAAATAACAATACGTTTAGATCACTCTGGTTTACACGCCAATTTATGCAATATAAGAGGTGGTGATACGGTATAGAAAGGTACGGGGAGTTTCTAAATTTCCTGTAGTAAACGACAGTTTTCTTCAATTAATATATATAATGTGTCCCAAAAGTCCGGTAACACTTTTATTAATTCATTACACAAAAACTACAAGTGATATAGCTTTCGCGTATATGTCTTATGAAAGAGTATCTCAAATGTTTTTTTTAATGTATGAGTTCACAATGACTCGACATGGGAACCATGTGTAACACGACAAATGTCTACACGGTAATAAAATTCTTGCCACACTCTTTGGAGCATATCCTCAGAGACAGTGGTAGCAACTTCTTCAATCCTGCGCTTGAGTTCTTCTACATTTTGTGGTAAAGGTGGCACATACACATTATCTTTATGTATCCCCATAAGAAGAAGTGACAGGGAGTTAGATCCGGGGATATTGGCGGCCACGTGTCGAAACACTGATCATTTTGCTCTGCTCGCCCTATCCAGCGTTGAGGTAACTCATTGTTCAGGAATTCACGAACGTCGTGATGATAATGGGGTGGGGCCCCGTCCTGCTGGAACAGGAAATTGTCAAAATCTTCTTGCATTTGTGGGAACAACCACTGCTGTAACATACCCAGGTACGTATGGCCAGTTACAGTGTTTTCTGCGAAGAAGAATGGTCCGTAAAGTATCCGTGATGACACTGCGCAGAAAACGTTTACTTTGGGTGAATCACGCTCATATTCGACGAATTCGCAAGGATTCTGGGTACCCCATATTCGACAGTTATGTCTGTTCACTCTGCCATTTGTGTGGAAAGTTGTCTCATCACTAAAGATTATGCGATCCACAAACTTCTCATCCTCTTCCATGAATCGTTGCACCCGGATACAAAACTCATAGTGTTGTTGTTTATCATTTGGTTTCAATCAGTGGCAATTTCTCTGGGTGTGTAAGTCGTGTGTCAACGGCCAAAGGAAAATGAAATAAAGAAGAAAGTATCTGTACTTTTATAAATCACGATTTTGAGCGTTTATCTTTAATTGTCAGTTTCGAGAGCCCGGTAGTTTTTGAACGCGGCGCAGCGCGCAGTGGTTGTCAGGCAGGCAGATCGGTCCCGCACTGCCAGGACGTTGGAGAGGAAATACAACGTCTTACCACTGCCAAAACATAGGATGACCGCGCTTGCGCACACTGCGACCCACCACCATGGTTAGTTTCTCAAGGCGTTGTATTTGTTCCCAACGATTTGGCTTTCATTCACCCCTCGTTCCGCGTTGTTTTGCTCGTGATTGTTGTGCATAATTTTTTAAAATGTGGTGTGAAGTGAAGTGATTATTTTAAGATGTAGAATAATGCAAAAGTATTTCAATAATTCCTTTTCTTCGCTTTCGTGTTCAGAGAAGAATCAAGTGATTGATAATGGTCGACCATGCCGAATCTCACGATATCAACATGTGTTAAAGGAAAAGTGGTGTTGGAAAAGATTTTGAGAGACATTTTCGAAAAGAACTCTATGAAATTTCAGACTGACTTTACGGGTGTGATGTGAATAAATTTTACTGTTGGACATGTTTATTATTATCGACTAAGAAAGATGTTTGGAATTATCAAGGCTATGCGGATTTGAATCATCCAATACTGTAGTGAAAAAAACACAGTGAGTCTGAATTGCATCTTTCTAGTTTCTTTAAATTTAGTAGTTTTGTTGCCACCCCTACTAGAATTGACGTTCTTTTGGATACTCAACGAAAAGCAGAAATAGTGCCACACAATAAAAAAGTAAAAAAGAACAGGGAAATAATAAGGAGGTTCATTAACGCCGTCTGCCTTTTAGCAAAGCAAGAACTGCCATTACGAGGCCATGAGGAAAATGCAGCATCTCTCAATAAGAGCAATTACATGGAATTCCTTATTGCAAGTGCCGAGTTTGATCCCTCATTAAAAGAACGTTTATTAAATTCTACAGTTTTTTGCGGTACTTCCGCAGGCATTCAAAATGATTTAATAAATTCAGTTTCGGATGTTCTGAGATATGAAATCTACAATGAAATTCAAAACACAAGACTTTGTGGCTATCATAGGTCTCAGGTATCAACCGTGTTACGTTTAGAATGTAACAAAGAGCTTAAGGTGTTCTTTTGAGGTCTTAAATCACTGTCTACGTTTTTCTCTCGTTCTCCAAAGAGGTTACACGAACTTTCTGCTTTCATGTCCAGAAAGCTCCCGTCATTAGCTCCTACCAAATGGAATTTCACCTCTAGGCTAGTGTGGACAGTCAATGACAACAGAGAAGCACTGCTTATGTTTTCTTGAACATGTTAGTGAAAGTGGAGACTTCGATCATTTGACTGTAATGACTTCAAGAGGATTTTCTAGCTTCCTGAAGGATTTCGAAAATATATTTTTAATAAATATATATATGTATATAAAGGCTTTATCCAACTTGCTTGCCTTTTCAGACGTATTATTCAGTATATTGCAGTCTAAAAATGTTGATATTTTGTATTGCAGTAATAAAATAACTGAACGGTAGGGGTGTTGATTGTTCCACCAACCCCTCTGGTTTCAAAATCGTGCTTTAAAAATTAATTGTATGGCGAAGTATTGAACATTAATTTTCTCGTTTAAACAGTCCTTGCTTCTCCTTACCCTTCAAATATATTAATATTTTAAATGAAGTATTTACTTCATTTAAAATAATTTATGTAATTTAATGTTTTTCTAAATATTTCTAAATTTACACCAAAAATGTTCGGAGAAAATTTGTAATATTGGTTCACAGAAATGAGAGGGGGGAGGGGTTAACATTCCTTCTTTGCCAACGCCTCAAGTTCAGGGTCAGGAGACGCCACTGGTTTCAATTGATGCAAGAGCTGCAATTTATAGGGCTTCATACACAGTCTCTTACGTAGCGTTCTCCAAACTGTCGTCCGTGGTATTTGTAGCTCGCGGGATGCTCGACGAACAGACTTTTTCGGACTTCTTACAAATGACTCTCTCACACAGTCAACGGTCTCCTCACTCACTGTAGGACAGCCACTTCTTTTGTTAGGGCACAGGCAACCAGTACTCACAAATTTATCATGCCAGGCATAAATAGACTTCCTGCTTGGTGCTTCTTTCTTGTACCTTGTCCTAAACTTCCGTTGCACATCTGCAGCACTCTTGTTTTTATCGAACTCCAACACACAGAAAGAACTCTCTGCACCAGAAGTCGCCATGTTTACAACACGCCAACGCCAACTGCGGTGAATGTGGGAACTACGAGCATTGCCTGAAAAATAAATAAAAAAAAAACATTTGACATATAAACGAAAGCTATATCACTTGTAGTTTTTGTGTAATGAATTAAGAAAAGTGTTACCGGACTATTGGGACACGGTGTATATATTGCAAATTTTGTATTTACCCTACTTTTACGTCCCTTTTCCGTCACTTTGTTTAACCGCAACGATGAGAACGCATGGTTAATTTAGTATGTATCTTCTCTAACATCACATTTCTTCCCACTTTTGGCTAATCGCGGCAATGAAGATGAATGACTACAAGCAGTATCCGAAGTTGGAGCGCCAGCAGACCCACACACACACACACACACACACACACACACACACTACCACCAGCAGCAACCAGCACAACCAAAGTATCACCCAACCTGCCACAATACGAGACGAACTTTTTGTTCTGTCCCATCTCATTTCGAAAACATTCGCTTGTTCCGTCTCCGTTTATGAGATTAGACGGAAAATGTCTCGTCTCGTGAGCAACACTAACGTTAACAATAGAAGCATCCCCCTAACTGTCCCCAAAGTCTCGAGCAAACATTCCCCCATATAACAATTTCCTGTTCAATGAAATGTCACTCACAAGAAAACAGTCATGCCCAGGTCGAGAGTCATTCGAGAGAATTTTGTGTATAATAATTACAACGTCAGTTCATTCTTGGTAATTCTGAATCTGCGGTTTGGTTTGCATATATAAGCAGGATAACATCCAGTTTTCAAGGGCTCGTAGCGTCGAAACAAGGAGTCAAACAAACAAAGAAAATCATTAAGAATAGTTTGTTTTTTGTATTTATAATCTCTACGGCACTGTGAAAGTTTGTACGGGGCTGGCATGTTTAAAACACACGGCTTTGTTTTTTTTACAAATGTTTTAAACGTTTAAAACAATGTGTTTTAAACATGTTTTTTTTAGAAGTGTTTGGTATGTGATAAATTTTTTGTTTGGCAACCCTTTTCATTGAATCCGTGTCAATTAATACGTGCTTTACGGGTCTCACTTAACGCACAACACTTAAGAAATCCCGTCCCGATCCCGACTTTTCGGGATCCCAAGCAGTCGGGAAATACCGAAAGCTCATTTTAAAAGGTCGTCAATTCTCGACGTTTTCTGCATTGTATATGTCTGCAACATCGGAAATTGTTAGTTTTTGTACCAGAAGTGCAAAAACAAGCACTTATGATGGGAATTACGTGTAGAATTTGAGATTTCAAGAGCTTTGGGTAATTTCGAACATATCCAGTCCAGAAAATTTCCCGACTTTGTCGGGAAATTAAGAATTCTCCCCGTCCCGAATGTCGGGATTTAAAGAATTTCCCGTCCCGACCCAAAAAATTCTGTCCCGCACGGACCCTGCAGTATGGTAAACCTTATCTCCAAAGGGAAATAAACTGTCCTTGCCTCCACTGTACTCATAAAAATGAGTATTTTTTCTTTAACGACTTGAACTATAATTTACTGGGTAAAAATTGACTTTCTTTTGTTTAAAACATGTTTAAAGCATGTTTTTTAACTCATGTTTAAAGTTATGTTTAAAACAAAAAAAACATGTCAAACAAAAAAGTTTGTTTTGTTATTTTTTAAAAACAAATTTTGCCAACATACGTTGTTAATTTTATATTTTTCGAGACTTGAGACGAGAACGAGAATTGCCCTCCTAAACCGAGACGGATGTTTGTTTATAAATCGAGACGAGACTGTCAATGAGACATTTACAAATAAACACGAGACAGACATTTACAACTCTCAACGAGAACGAGACCAAGGCTGCCATGTCTCGTTGTGAACCAACCAATTAATGCGTTCGGGGTAAAGAGATGAGGCGGTCTTTTTCGCAGTACAAAATTCAAAATATATCGTACCATTTCAGTATGGGATATAATGTTATACACATGGGCGTATATATATTAGTTCACGTAAGGGGTGTTGGTTTCAATTTTTGGTATGATTAGGGTTGCATTGTTTCGTGGGGAGCAGGGGGGAGGGGGTGCTGGAGCTGACAAAGTTGTGTGTATGTAGTATCGAAATCACGCTACTTAGTACTGATCAGTGATCAGAACGCTACATTTTAAAAGTAGCTTCGCTACAGCTACAGCTACTCTTCCAAAATGAAGCTTCGCTACAGCTACAGCTACATTTACCCAAAAGTAGCTCGCTACGCTACTCCTGTTCGCTACTCGCTACTTCGCTACTTTTTGCGCTACTTCTCCATAAAAAACAACTTAAAAACAACCATGTGGATATTAAAAAAATTCCCTACTACTGGTAAATAGGTTGTTATTTATTATCATGATTCCCGTCATTCCATAATAATTAAGATAGCAGTGTTACTTCAGTTACTTATTTGTACTATAGTTCTTGAGAATAACATACCTATGCAAGTGGCATTTTAATTCAAATTTGATATACGAATATTGCAATTAGGGTGTTACCCAAATTAATGATTACAACTATACACAAATGAAATTTGGTAGGATTACGTATTTATGTTCACATCAACATATTTTTCTTCAGAATAAATATTTCATTTTTTAATAGACTGATATGAAGACAGCATTTTAAATTAAAAGTACCTGGGGCCCTTTGCTTACAAAAGGGCTCCAGGTTCGATACCCAGCGGAGACACAAGGTGGCCCGGATCCAGTCTCGATAAGCTTATCTATGCATAAAATGGAGTCAAAACAAAAACTAGGAAAGACGCCAAGTTGGGAGGATGGGATCCTCCTGCTCCTCCATTTCCTACACTGCTTATCATTCATCATTCTTCCTCGTTCACACAATTAGCCGAAAGTGGCAGAAAGCGACAATAGATAAGAGAATAATTAAATAAACCATTCATCCTCATTGTCATGATTCAGAAAAGATGAAGAATAGATGAGGAGGTGAACATAAGAGGACAAAGGGTGGTGGACTATATCAAAGCGTTCGAAGATGAATAAGGAACAGGGATGTACCTATGAAATACATGAAGGTAATATATAACACATACTATGTGCCAATAATTACGTGACATAGAGAGACAAAAAGAAGATTCAGGCAGTGGAATTGAAATTTTTAAGGAGTCTATGGGAGAAGACTAGAATGGATAGAAAAAGGAATGAGGAGATCCTACAGTGCGTGTGGTGAAGCTTCAGGACAGGATAGATCAGGAAGAGATGAGATGGTTGGGACACATGAAGAGGATGGATGCAGAAAGACTACCAGTAAGAGCTTACAATGCACAAGGAGTGGGAATAAGGAAAAGGGGGAGACCAAGATGTCGGTGATAGTGGAGAGTGTTAGGAGAAGAGGACAAGATTGGAACACCGTGGAAAGAGATGAGTGGTGAAAGACTAGGAAAAAATGGAGAGGCTTGACTTCTATGCCGACCCAGCCAGAGGCAGGAAACGGGGAAGGATGATGATGATGTCATGGTTAGCAAATGTTACAGAAAAGTGACGCAAAAGTAGGAGAAATACATAAATTTAAAAACTATGTATATTAACTAAAGAAAATTGTAGTTTCTGCAGGAAAATCAATAACTCGTATGTACTTCATACAACATGATACAATATATTGAGGAAACTGTCGTGTAAACCCGAGTGTTCTAAACGTATTGTAATTTTAAAATTTGTGAACAAATATTATTGAAAAAATAAATGTAATTCCAGAAACTCTATCATTCTTGTAACAATACTGACAATGATGAATGTTGTTAACATACTGAGCCATTTATTGCTGGCACTAATCCTTTGTCAGTGCAGTGGAAAATCCATCGCTCGTTTTTGCATTGCTAGTTGTGTTTTACACAGCAATTAATGACATTTTGGTGTCTCTTACACCATGGATATCCACAGGATTTATTCCGGGGGTGATGCAAACGAGGCACTTTTTTCCAGCGGTGTAGAAAATGAGGCATGTTTCTCCCCAAAATAGCAATACAGCTAAAAAAAAAAAACGTAGCTGTTAGCTGGAATATATTCATATATGTCAGTTAGTTATCTGGATATCTGAATTATTCAGATACTTATTAAATAACATGCAGATATCTATAATCTACAATCTAGATAATCTGTATTTCCATGTAATTGACTATGTCTTTATGAACCTCCTGCAAAATTAAGGGTTATTGTCGATTTTTTCTGATGCTGTTGCCACATTCAAAATTCACATCAAAATGCTTAGAGAAAATGTAGCTGTAGCGAAAATTTCGCTACAACTACAGAAATTTTGTAGCTTCGCTACCGCTACAACTACAATTTTCAAAATGTAGCGTCGCTAATGCTACAGCTACAAATTTTGTAGCTAGCTACTGAAGCGATGCTTCAAGAAGCGCGCTACTTCTGACCACTGGCACTGATACTTTTTTTTTGTTCATTTTATGTCACTGCGTTTTTAAAAACCAAATTTCTTTAAGATGACTCGAGGGGGAAAAAAATACTGATTTGACAGTCTCAATGCAGTTTCTTATCGCAGGAATTACGAAACTGTCAGGAAATTGCAGACATTGGTCTCTGCAGTCCCATCTGGTGTGTGGAATTACGCAATTTCCTTCCCATCCGTATCCCGTCCTATATGTCTCAAATTCGAAACAATGAAATAAGTCCGAAGAAATTTTTATGAACAAGCGGATAGAACATGTAATCTGGTAATTTTTACTGAACCAAAATGGGGGGGGGGGGGGTTGGGCACGTTGAATCCCCATTAAATACGCCCATGGTTATACACATTATTCTTCTCAGTGTATTTTCTCTTATCTGCACAAAAATATTTGATCATAATTTGCACAACAGAATTGAAACACAAACTGCTTTATGGAAAATAGGCTTTATAAATAAAGTGAAGAGTGTGAAAATTCTTATTTTGCACTACATAGGTTTACGGTAAATTTCGATAACTATAAGTTTAAAATACATTTTTGAAAGTTTGGTCAGCAACCAATTTACAAGCAATATTTTTCGCATGACCTGAGAACACGCACGCAGCAGAACCCTTTCATTTATCTTGCACGTGAGCAGCAGGGATATTTCATAGAAGAGTGATCATTACAAAGCATAGCTTTCATTTCCACTATCGCTCCTTCTTCCATTATTTAAATCTGTACAGATTTGTAAAACTGCTGCAAATGTTCGCTCACCTTGGGCCTTGGGCTACACCCAGAAAAGTAAATTGGACGCTCGAAGCAGACGACAAACGAGCTCTCTAGGCCAGTTTTTCAATGTCCTGTAAGGGCCGGTTTTTCAATGTGCAGTTAAGGTTCATGTTAGCACGTAACTGGAAGTTAGTGAAAATTTCGGTTTTTCAATGTACAGTTAGCTCGTAATTGGAACTCTGGTGGCGATTATCTTTACTGGTACTTCTTCTTGCAGTTACCAGCCTAACTGGAAGTTACGAAGCAACATGGATGCCTCGTGCAGCTATCGAAGTTCTACACTCGCAACTTCACTGTCAAATTAAACAAGATATGATTCATAAAACTTTTAAATGCGTACAGAAAAAGACTTATTTTGTTTGGCAGAGCTTACCAACGTCCATACAAATATAGAAATTAAGCAGCGTAGTTGCTAGAATTCGCTCGGCAAGGTTGTGTTAGAGAATTTGTGACCAGGATATCCGGTCTACCAGGCGGGACAATCTCCAAACAGTAATGGGGTGTAGTGGTTAGCGGCACCACCTTTCGGAGCGTGTTGTGTTTTGTAATACGAGTTCGAGTCCTGGTCATGGGTATTTTTTTTCTTGTCAATTATTTATTACGTGTGTTGCATTCAATTCACGCTTTATTGTTGAATGATCTTCTCGGATCGATATTACTGTAAATTTTAAAATTATTTTTACTCGTACCTTCATATTTTTAGAAGTTTAGAAAGCTTGCTTACTATTAACATGTTGTTTTTTCGCTCAACAACATGCATAGAGAGGTACAGTGTCTCTCAAAAGTTTTAGGACAACGACATTTTAAACTAGGCAACCCAATTTACACAAGCCGTTGGTGGGTTGCGTGCAGAGTTAGGCTCAATTTCAGGGTTGCCACATGCACAATAGATATTTATAAAATACGCGAAAGAAATATAAACAAGTATTATTGTATAAAATTATTAAAAATATCACTATTATATCGCAAATGACAAAATTCTTTCTGAAAGAAAAAAATAGGTTTTCTAGTATTTCATCGCTGATGAGTCTACAGTAAGGAAAAGAGGTGAGAGGAAACGAAAGGTTACAAAGGAAAGGAGAAAGAGGAAGCGAAAGGAGAAGAGGAAAAGTAGAGGATAGACGAGGAGAGGAGATGTAGTGAGGAGAATGGAAAAAGATTCGAGGAGAGATGAGGAAAAAAGAACGAAGAAGAGAAAAGAGGATGAAAACGAGAGGAGAGGAGAGGAGGATACGAGCAGAGGGAAGTGGAGAGTAGAGTAAAGGAGAGAAAAAGAGATGATCGAAAAAAGAGAGTGCAGTGGAGTCGGAAATCTAAGACAGGAAAGGAGATAAGAGGAGTGGAGAAGAGTGGGATGGAGATAAGATGCGAGAAAAGTAGGGAAGGCGATATGAGATAAAAGCAGAACAGAAAGAGGGGAGAGAAGAAGGAGAAGGAACTGGAGAGAAGAGGTAGTTGCAGAAAATATCGTCTGAGCGTCGAGAATGGATGCATTGGCCAAATTATCGACATGAAACATTCAATAACATTTTGAAATGTATTGGAGAATATCGTCGGTCCAATGACATAACGACGTATCTCATTTTTTGTGAAATTGAGTTATTAACATCGTTGTGATCATACCGGTGCCCTGCATCACCTGGCAAATCGGCGTACCTCAAATCCAATTAATAAGGAAGTTATGAATATTTTTTTTATTTTGCGTATCTCAATTTGTTAAAAAATTTGGTATGACATAGCGGCGTATCTTGACTTCCGTCGTTATGTCAGATTAAGTAAATCCTAAACTGTTTCGCAAGTTGGCGTATCTCTTTTTGCTTACAGCAGAAAATGCAACAATCGGGGCCAATACACTCACAAAGAGGAAAAATAAAGCAATGCAGAAATGTATATTTCAGTATTTACAAATCAGCGGTCACAATCTTAACAATAGCGAAACGGTCTAACAGAGGATAGTTCAACTACAGGGAAGGTTGTTAGGAAAAGAAGATTGCTGAAACCCCCCTGCACAGGCTGCACCCACAAAGGAAGAAAATGTTATGTACTGAAGAACAATGAGAAATCACGAATAATTATTTTAAATGGATTTTTAGATCTTGGAAACTTGCAGCGTCAAAGGAAGTACGTAGCACGACACGTTGATGTAGAAGATACGAGACAAAAAACCACAAAACAAGCATCGAGACGTACAAAAACACAATTTTTCTATCTTTCCCTGAATGGCACAAGGCTGAAGGTTAGCAATAAGATGTTTTTGAATACTTTTTGACGTACGACAGTGAGCAACATTCAAGAAACAGGCATCTTACTGATAAACGAGGTGGAAGATACAAACATTTGAAAGAAAATGACGAGAGGAAACTGAGTATAGTAGAAGACCACATAAATCGCTTTCCACGAATGGAGTCTCACTATTGTAGAAAATATTCAACAAAGGAGTATCTGCATTCTGATTTAACTGTAAAGAAGATATATGAGATGTGCAAGGAAGAGATCGACACAACATGTCAAGCATCTTTGCAAACATACACAAATGTTTTCAAGGGTATGAATCTTGCATTTCATCAACCTAAAAAGATCAGTGTGGATTATGCATTACGTACAATGCGGGATCTGATGAAGATAAAATGAAGCTAGAAGATAAATTAAATCAGCATGTTGCAGAGAAAAGTAAAGTGAGAGAATTGAAAGCAATAAGTAAGACTACAGCGACCTATTCTGCTGTTTTTGATCTGCAACAAGTTATTCACTTGCCTATGTCGAACCACTCATCCGTGTTCTACAATAGACGTCTGGCTAACTACAACTTCACTGTCTATGAACTGAACACGAACAATTGTCATTGTTTCTTGTGGCATGAAGGAATCAGCAAGCGTGGATCATGTGAAATAGCAACATGTCTTTACCAGTATCTAATGAAAGTGGACCAAGAAAAGAAGAATACAGTTCACTTATATGATGACAGTTGTGTTGGCCAAAACAAGAATAGGATTGTGGTGGCTGCGCTTATGCATGTAATGCTAAAAGCAGAGAATATAAAAGAAAATGTGCTCAGATTTTTTGAGCCTCATCATGGGCAAAACGAGGGACACTCCGCGCACAGTGCAATCTCCAGATCGTTACGGAAATTTGGAGATTTATTTGTCCCCTCTCAGCTCGTATCCATCATAAAACTAGCCAGAAGAAACCATCCTTACATCGTGCATACAATGCAGATGGAAGATTTTCTGAATTATAAGGTAATTGCTGAAGATCTGAGGCTTTTCCAGCTTAAGAAGACCGATGATGGTATTAAGTTTAGTTGGAAAAATATTCGTGAACTACGATTGCAGAGCAACAAGCCAGATACTATCTACATAAAAACAAGTTTACTGCAAGAGAATCCCGCAAAAATCGTAGTAAAGAGATGTAATACTAAAGATATAGCTGCGAGAATGTCACCTCCATTGAACAAAGAATCTGTGAAAATAGCGCAAGAGAAATATGCAGATTTACTGTCAATGTGTGAAGGTCCTTTTCCCCGTTGTTCTAGACAGCGACTGCAAAAACTTTTATGCAAATTTGAATCACTGAATCTGTTCTCCACTCTATTCCACAAAAATGTTTTATTGATGTTTATGTAATGTAGCCAAATTATAGCTACATATAAGCATGTATAGCTTTTTAATTGTAGTTGTAGTGAAGAGTTTTGTAATTTGTACACGTACTTAAAGCATGTAAATCTAAAAAACTTCAAAATCAAAATAACCATTCACTTTGAAAAAAAGCGTCATGAACAATAAAATCATAAATATTATATAGTTTTGCTCACATTTTGACTAAAAAAGAAGATTTCTGAAATCATGAAGCTATAACTTGATACTAATTTGCATGGCGTATCTCAAAGATATTTCTGTGTGAGTAATTATTTTGATCTGACATACCGACGTGTGTCAAGAAATTATGAAATTTCAAGCACGTAACGCAACACATGTAACATTCAACCACACTATTTTACAGCAGAAACATAATACAATTTAATGACAAAACAAAATTTGTTATTTGGTAAATAGTTTTCTAACAAACGTCTACGAAAGTGTGTGCGAAAACGTTTTTTGCTTCTCCTGAAAAGTTGGAAAAAATTAGATAGGTCGTTATGTCATTGGACCGACGATATATTAGATCAGTGCGAAATGCCTTTTGGCTGAGTTCAGAGCAAATTAAAATCTTCCATGTAAGATCTTTGATTTTACCTGCGATTACACCACTAAAAAAATGAACGTAATTTTTAATATTTATAAGAATCACTCTCCACTTCTCGGTTCGTTGAAATTGAGATTTTGTAATTCAATATTTCCCCTCCCCTATCGTTAATTCCAAACTGAATCATTCCGTTTCACACGGCGTGGACAATGAACACAATGGGATATGTCTAAAACGTACGAAAATTTTCTGCCATCGGAAGGGTTTGAACCTACGACCATCAGATTGACAATCCTGAACGGTAGCCACTACCCTACAAGCTTTCGCTCCTTAAACAAGGTAGAAGAAGGACTACACCACGCCTTTACCTTCGAATGAAACAACAATTTTTTTAAAGCATTCTGTCCCTCCAATATTGTAAATGTCGTTTGGTATACGTGTAGTTGAACTTTTACTTCAATTTTGATTTGCTTTCTTGTAGTATAACCGATATCTTGGAGAAATAATTTTCGAAGTGATTAAAAACGAGAATATTGGTAGTTGTGAAAATGCGAGTTATTTCTTCTAACTTATTATTGTGATTAGACATTACTAATGGAAAATATCTAGAGGCTTGAACATTACAGGACGATGTTCTTTTCCTGTGATACTGTAACAGACGAAATGCTTGTTTACTGATGCAAGTCTTGTGTCCAGAACAGTCTTATGAATTGTATTTGCTGTTGCGTAAGGTAACACGAAATAATTACACCGTGTGCGAACTACCATATCTGTGCAACGTTATACGTAAACAGGCGGAAAATTTTATTCATAAAATCATGTCACATTTGACAGTATTAGTCAAGAGAGATTCGTGGGACACTGTGTTAAGGTGCTGGAGTAAATCCTTCTAATTTTTCTTCCTCGAAGAACAACAATTTCTAAGAAAGAGCAACAGTGATGATCTTTCTTACTTCTTTTAAATGCTTACACTTTCCTTTAATTGGGTTAAAAGTAAATAGCATATTGCTTGCATTTCTGTCATTGACGTAGACAAGAGAGAGAAACAGACAGACAGACAAAATAGTTCAAATAGTGCGAGCGCCATTAAAAAGTCATGATAATTCTATGTTGCGTACTTAGAATTATTCATACAATAAAGAACATGTCTAATTGTGAGTTAACACAAAAAAAAAAATAATAAAGAGACATTTTCATATCACGATTGCAGTTCGAAAAAGTCGGGACAGGGATTAAAAGTAACGCACTGTCCTGACTAAATCGTTGAATCGGACGTCTGGTAGCCTTGCATCAATGATTATAAAACTAAAACCACCCAATATTTCAGCTTGAAGACTTTTTCCGAAGAAACAGATTCATTTATGCAAGAGCAATATTGACATTTTTACACATTTCAAAAATCGACGATGATATTTTCGTATTTATTTATTTATAGGTTCACATTTAAATATTTTAGGGTTCGAGATTCGGCTCTCTACTCTCAACAACATACAAAATATTATCTAACATTCTTTTAACAAGACTAACCCCATATGCTAATGAAATTATAGGTAATTATCAATGTGGATTTAAACGTAACAGATCAACTACATATCAAATTTTTCACATCAGACAGACACTTGAAAAAAAGTGGGAATATAATCAAAATGTCCATCAACTATTCATTGATTTCAAGAAAGCATATGATTCGGTCAAAAGAGATAAATTATATAATATATTAGTAGAGTTTGGAATACCTAAGAAGCTTGTTAGTATGATAAAAATATGCACCAGTGAAACAGAAAGTAAAATTCGTGTGGGTATTAATATGTCTGACAAATTTACAATTCATGATGGGTTAAAACAAGGAGATGCATTATCTCCATTGCTCTTTAATTTTGCCATAGAATATGCTGTAAGGAAGGTAAAAGAAACTAAAGAAGGACTAAAATTAAATGGTGTGACTCAGTTGTTAGCATATGCAGATGATGTAGACTTACTGGGGGATGATGTGAATACAATTAAGAATAATGCTAAAATATTTTTCAAAACTGCTAAAGAGATAGGTTTGGAAGTTAACAAAGAGAAAACTAAATATATGCTTACAGGCCGAAACCAAGTGTTAGGTAATAATCAAAATCTAATTATTGATAACAACTCGTTTGAACCAGTTTCCAAATTCAAATACTTAGGAGTAATATTAACAAATGAAAATTATATTAAAGAGGAAATAAAAAGTAGGCTTAATTCAGGAAATGCATGTTACTTCTCTCTTCATAAACTTTTGTCTTCTCGTTTAATATCTAAGAAACTAAAAGTTCAAATATACAAAACAGTAATTTTGCCTGTAGTATTATAGTTTAGAAGTACATAATTTGTATTCATGTCCAGATATTATTAGAATAATTAAATCAAGAAGACTTAGGTGGGCAGGCCATGTGGCACGAATGGGAGAGGAAAGAGGAGTTTACAGGATTCTTGTTGGGAAACCTGATGGTAAGAGACCTGTAGGAAGGCCAAGACGAAGATGGAGGGACAACGTTGAGATGGACCTAAGGGAAATCGGTAGGGATGGAAAAGAGTATATAGAACTTGCTCAAGATAGGGAAAGATGGAAGGCCTGTGTTGTTGCAGCCATGAACCTTCAGGTTTAAGAAGGCTAGAGAGTTAGTTAGTTAGTTAGGGTTCGAGGGGGGAGCATGGCCCACATGGCCCCTCCCCTGGGTACTGACCTTACGTAGACAGTGGAAGAGAAATTTTGGAGAACCTTTCTTTTAAATTTAGTATTTACATTCACCTTATGCTCAGATAGGTTAAACCGTTTATTGACAATCGTGAACTTTTCGTTTAATATATAATATTTGGTTTTAGACGACGGGAGAACATTGGTCGAATTTCCTTTCTTGCTCTTTTGAGAGAATATATACTTCTACAATAGCAATCGCGTTCGGAAACCGTGAAAAAAATGACTTGGTTTTCAAAGGCAGACAAACTTGGTAGTCTAGCTTGCTCACGATCAAAGTGACTCACTCACTCACGCTATTCAAGGCCGCTTCTTATCACAAAACACTGTGCTTCGATGCACAGTGTCTGCACCGAGCACGTTACAAGTGACCAGAGTCGAATTTTAAAGAGAATCTGAAGAATGGTAGATTTCATCAGAGGCGGCTAGGTAGGCACCAGCTCAACATACAATAGTTTAAGTGATAATTCCTGACAAACAAAAAACCGTATTGAATAATTATTGATATAGTAATACATGTATCCGCTCCTTTTTAGCAATGTAAGCTCGAAGACAATCTGTATTCCATTTATTTATATTGGCAACTTGGTCAACCGGAGGTTATTTTATCGCCTTCGATAATTGAATTGTCTGATCGATTATTTTTTGTTTACCCAGGAACATGCCCCATAGGAGATTTCCGAGACCGGGTTACGCTACTCATTCGTAGCTCCCCAATTTCTTCACGATGGTGGGTTGCTACCGGTCCCATACACAGGCCGAGAACCTAGAGAGTGAGATAGGCGGACTCGAATCCATGCCGTCCTGCAGTCGGAGTCCAAAGCACAGCTCCTTCGACCGCACGGTCACGGAGGAGGACTTTTCTTATTTTACCTTTGGCTAATCGCGACGATGAGGATGAATTATGAATAGAAAAATAAAGAAGGTCACGCACAACGTAGAGGACGATCTTCAACCTCTTAGGTGACGAGTTCAAGCCCTAAATATGAGGATTTCAACCTTAGACGACCTCAATTTCAATATTATAAACAAAATGTCTACTTACACTAAACTTCTCATCAAGGCCAAAATAGTGTGTAACTGTGAAACTACCCCTGAATACAAATTGACATTTTTTTTTCCATGTGAGTAAGAATTAAATGTGTGGCATACAGAGATAGATGATACCTTGTGAGAAACAATTAACTGTATTCTGTCCCAGCATCTCTGGAGCAAAGCCGCGCATAGCGGAAGAGAAGTGGGGAGAGGGGATCGAGTGGACAGAGCGAATCAGTGCACGCTGCTGGGAAGGCTGGTAAGTGCAGTGGTTTTCCTCCCTCCACGCAATCCCATTCCTCTCACGTGTTCATCGCTGCTCAGATACTTGTTTTCGTTCACCTGCTCGAGAGGTAAGTGGGACAGAGTGTAGTTCGCATACATGTAGCAAGTAAAGAAACTTATCCCAGAATGAAAATTCCACATAGTTTTAAAACGTTTGTTTAAGCAATGAATGACTGGAAATCTTGCCAAAATCTAGTGGTCGAAAATTAATTTGAAGACATTTCATATCTATTCATCATATTCCAAGTTATAAGGATCAATTTCGTAGATGTTCATGAAACCGTTATAAAATTACAAATAAAATATATTCACAAGCTTAGATATACTAATACGAAGAAAGAAATTGAGAGTTAAATTTCAAATGCATGTGTATAAAGTAATTCTAGAAGTACAGAGCTATATCTGAGTATTTAACTTTCTTTGCAGATAACGTTTACAATATTGAGGCGACAGAATATTTAGGAACTGTAGCTCCAAGAAAACAAAGGGCGTAGTGTATTGGTTAGAGTTCTTGAAAGCATTGCGGTCCCATGTTCGATCCTCCATACTAGATGTTCCTAAAAAAAGAGTCCCTTCCATTAAACAAGAGCATGGTAACATTATTTGTAATAGCAGTATAGTGGCTACATTGTTCTGCATATGGAATTTATAAGAAAAAAATAAACAAATAAATTATTTGACACACGTTCAACGGGATATTTTTATATATAAGATCGTGAATTATGACACTCTAATGATAATTGTGTACTGCTTCAAAGACATTGACAAATATTAATGAAATAACTATTTATATGTGTGGCAATTCAGTACATGCTAATTTTACCCCTTTTCCCACTTGAGTTCAATGCAAGGATACCTCCGCAAATATCGAATGAAAAGTTCTCACCATGTGCAATTCTCCATTAAATGTTTTCGCCGAGTCGTACTACCTTCGTTTTCTTTGTTACAAACAATACTAGTTTGCACGTTACATGCAGGAGAGTTACATCTACATTTCACATTGGTCAGCTCCTTCTACCAGGCTTAAGGAGCGAAAGCTTGTAGGGAAGTTGCTACCGTTCAGGATTGTCAATCTGATGGTCGTAGGTTCAAACCCTTCCGGTGGCAGAAAATTTTCGTAAGTTTTAGACATATCCCATTGTGTTCATTGTCCACGTCGTGTGAAACGGAATGATTCAGTTTGGAATTAACAATGGGGGGAGGGGAAATATTGAATTACAAAATCTCAATTTCAACGAACCGAGAAGTGGAGAGTGATTCTTATAAATATTAAAAATTACGTTCATTTTTTTAGTGGTGTAATCGCAGGTAAAATCAAAGATCTTACATGGAAGATTTTAATTTGCTCTGAACTCAGCCAAAAGGCATTTCGCACCGATCTAATATATTCTCCAATACATTTCAAAATGTTATTGAATGTTTCATATCGATAATTTGACCAATGCATCCATTCTCGACGCTCAGACGATATTTTCTGCAACTACCTCTTCTCTCCAGTTCCTTCTCCTTCTTCTCTCCCCTCTTTCTGTTCTGCTTTTATCTCATATCGCCTTCCCTACTTTTCTCGCATCTTATCTCCATCCCACTCTTCTCCACTCCTCTTATCTCCTTTCCTGTCTTAGATTTCCGACTCCACTGCACTCTCTTTTTTCGATCATCTCTTTTTCTCTCCTTTACTCTACTCTCCACTTCCCTCTGCTCGTATCCTCCTCTCCTCTCCTCTCGTTTTCATCCTCTTTTCTCTTCTTCGTTCTTTTTTCCTCATCTCTCCTCGAATCTTTTTCCATTCTCCTCACTACATCTCCTCTCCTCGTCTATCCTCTACTTTTCCTCTTCTCCTTTCGCTTCCTCTTTCTCCTTTCCTTTGTAACCTTTCGTTTCCTCTCACCTCTTTTCCTTACTGTAGACTCATCAGCGATGAAATACTAGAAAACCTATTTTTTTCTTTCAGAAAGAATTTTGTCATTTGCGATATAATAGTGATATTTTTAATAATTTTATACAATAATACTTGTTTATATTTCTTTCGCGTATTTTATAAATATCTATTGTGCATGTGGCAACCCTGAAATTGAGCCTTACTCTGCACGCAACCCACCAACGGCTTGTGTAAATTGGGTTGCCTAGTTTAAAATGACGTTGTCCTAAAACTTTTGAGAGACACTGTACAAAGCATGCAGTCAAATGTACAATATTTACATGTTAATAATAATAATAGTGTTTATATCAACAAAAAGGTATTATTAATGTCTAGACTTTCGAGTTCTTCACGCTTCTTTACAGGAAAGTATCTGCACTTGCGCCTCATAACATCATTTCCCCCACGTGGAATTGGCCTTTATTAGAAGAAAACCAAATTTGTACTGCTGTCTTTCGTTAATTTATTTCGTAAGCATACAAAATGGATACGCAGCCATTGTTCTTATCGTTTCACATGCAATAACGTGCTTTCGAGCGCGGCGTGCTTGTAGTTCTATATTTAAACGCCAGGCTGTGTGCCAGCCGGCGCGGTTTGAATCTATACTAACAGATGGCGCGCAGATCGATTTCCTGTAATTTCCGTGCTTCAGAATTGCCAACACACTGTTTCGGAGAACGAACCATGGTTTAGTTAACGGGCAGTTGCTTTCACATTGAAAAACCCGGTGTTGGTTAAGACTGGCTGTTATCTCCAACTGACAGTTAGTTAACAGAGAGATTAACAGGACATTGAAAAACTGGCCCTCAGGGCCGTGTTTTCAATGTTCAGTTAAGGTTCATGTTAGCACGTAACTGAAAGTTAGTGAAAATTTCGGTTTTTCAATGTACAGTTAGCTCGTAACTGGAACTCTGGTGGCGATTATCTTTACTGGTGCTTCTTCTTGCAGTTACCAGCCTAACTGGAAGTTACGATGCAACATGGATGCCTCGTGCAGCTATCGAAGTTCCACACTCGCAACTTCACTGTCAGATTAAACAAGATATTATTCATAAAACTTTTAAATTCGTACAGACAAAGACTGGTTTTGTTTGTCAGAGCTTACCAACATCCATGCAAATATAGAAATTAAGCAGCGTAGTTGCTAGAATTCGTTTGGTAAGTTTGTGTTAGAGTATTTGTGGTCACGATATCCGGTCTACTAGACGGGAAAATCTCCAATCGGTAATTTGGTGTAGTGGATAGCGGTACCACCTTTCGGAGCGTGTTGTATTTTGTAATACGAGTTCGAGTCCTGGTCACGGGTATTTTTTTTTCTTGTCAATTATTTATTACGTGTGTTGCATTTAATTCACGCTTTATTGTTGAATGATCTCGGATTAATATTAGAGTAAATTTTAAAATTATTTTTACTCGTACCTTCAAATTTTTAGAAGTTTAGAAAGCGTGCTTACTATTAACATCATGTTTTTTCGCTCAACAACATGCATAGAGAGGTACAGTCATGGAAAAAAGTTCTTCCCCATAAGGCTTTATTAGGAGCAAGTAATGCAGGAGGGTAGGCAACACATATTGCACCCTTCGATGATCGGGTGATTTTGCCTGTCTTAACACCGAGAAATGTGTTCCACGCGAAGGTCAACATGACAGGAAAGCAAAGAGGGTCACGTGACTATTGGTTACGTGGAGTGTTGTGCTTCTCCACGTCCCCAGTTCTTGATCCACATTGCAGAAAAAGTAGAGCTGCATGCAATATATGAAAATAGGTTGTTTTCAACTACACGCTTAATTATGATTTTCCCAATTGTAAATCTATCAGACGTGTCTCCCGATTTAGTCGGGACAGTCTTTTACTTTGAATTCCTGTTTGTCATAGGCGTAACTTGACGGGAGCAGAAAGGGCATTTGTACCCCCCCCCAAATCAGGTTTCTTAAAGCTGCTAAAACAGGAATTAAATACTATGATTTGACGCGTCCAAAAAAAGTATTATATTGAAAGATTTTTCCCAAATACGTAGATAGCAATTTAATACTTTGAAAGTGTCTCAGATTTGTTTATTGTCACATCTTAGTGTGGCACAGGTCTACTACAAAAGTGGAATTTCGTAACAGAAATATGAACCCACTCCTTATATTTCGTAGCCGATTTCATCTTGAAACTGAAATTAAGAATATTAGTTAACAATGTCATTGGTAAACAATAAAAAAATGTGTTAGACCCAATTCTTTAATACCATATCATAATCTTTATCGCAAATTTAAATTTTGTTGTAAGTCCACTTTATGCAAAAAAAATAAAAAATAATAAAGTTCTTACCTGTGCTTGGCGCTACGCCATGAAGGCGTATAGGGGGTGTGGAGGTAACGCCCCACACTTTCTTGATTCGTTCGTGAGTGGGGGTGATGTGATCAGCATCACGCCGCCCCACACTTTCTTGATTCGTTCGTGAGTGGGGGTGATGTGATCAGCATCACGCCCCTGACCGCTTTTACCCCCAGGGTTTCCCCCAGGTACCCATGTCATTCGACGCTGGGTGGGCGCCGGGACCGCTTCCAACGTTAGAAAAGTTCCCGGGCTTGAACCGGCCGGGAATCGAACCCGGGGCCTATAGCATGGTAGTCAGACGCGTTACCGACTGAGTCACCGGCACAGATAGACTAATCTGAAGTGCATACAGTTTAAAGTGGGATCCGAACCACTATGTGCGATCACCTGGTATCGTACCCGAGACCCCTTGATTACAAGGCCTTACCACTACGCCATCAGTGAGGCGCACACAATCTTTGTATTTCGACCTTTTTAAACCTATATGTATCATATAAGAGGTTGTTTAACGTTGCTATGCCTCTATGGATTATATTTAGCAAGTATTCGAGCACATAGCGTCAGGTTTCATAGAATATAAGCTTCTCTTCCATGTTTATGGTTTCCTGTCTGCAGTAGAAAAACTGGCAGGTTCCCATAGCTTTTCTTTCAATAGTCTTCCAATGGTTGCATATCATATCACTCAAATTTGATTCATTCGTTTCGAACACAATCCCCGATGGCGCAGTGGGATCGTGGGCGCCTTGTAATTAAGGGATCCCGGGTTCGATACTCGGTGGAGGAACATAGTGGTTCGGATCCCCCTTTAAACTGTAGGTCCATTCACGATTAGCCTAACAGGACATAAAGTGGACTTAAGACACCAAATCAAGCAACCAACACAATCCCGTTATTGTCCAGATTATCGAATCCAGAACCTTCGTCGCGAATAACATAAGCAGGAAGACAACGTGAAATAACCGAACAGAAACAGAACCTAAAACCCACATCGGATAGATTGGATTAAGTCGACGATACAGCACGGGTTCTGAAATGAAAAAGAATACGAAAGTTGAAGGACCTCTATACGCACCCACTTTTCCTCCACTCAATGGGGAAGATATCCTTCTAGCTGAGAAGCCTTTACGTAGGAGTGCCCTGAGGGAACTTCAAGGCCACGACGATAAAGTGTTGTACGTGCAATGACGGGACCAAACCATACGTCAGATAGCTGTGTTCCTCCTTATTTCGTACGCCATTGATAACTGGAACACGTGACCTGGTCTTTGGTAGAGCAGAAGTCTGCTTGCTTGCCACCACCCTTTAGTTCAGTGACCTTCGCCCGTAGTCAGCAAGAGTGAATGACTCACCAGATACTTGTTGTCTGTGAGGCTACACAAGAATAGATATTTCGTTAGTGGCTGTAAGTATTGTTTCATCTGCAGTTATATCAGTTAACATTTCACTAGTTTTCTAATGGTTACGTTAGTGATAAACATGTAAATTAGTTCTCGAGAGTGAACGTTTTATCTATTTGAACGGGGGATTTTTATACAGCCTGCATGTATTATTTTTTCCTGAAACAAGAAGAAATTCGAAGACGCAAAAAGAGTAGTTAACAAAAGGAAAAAAGAAGAAGAAAACGAAAATGTAAATGCTGAAATAAATTATGGTAGAGATCGAGTGAATAACATTTTGTCATGGGGCCTCCTCGATGGCGTAGTGATAACGTCGTCGCCTTGTAATCAGTGGATCCCGGGTTTGATACACGATGGATGCACATAGTGGTTAGTATCCCACTTTAAACTGAAGGTCGAGTCCAGATTAGCATATCTGTGCACCAAACAAAAACTAAGAAAGAAATTGTCACAGTGTAAGAAAATTTCATGTTCAACCAGATACGAAACAAAAGGGAATAATATATTGCAGGTTGGAGTTCACATCTGTAGCATCTAACCAGCACAATTATGAATCGCAACATATCGTATGAGATCCATTTTTATTATACATGTATGATAATATAAGAGAAGTAGAGGAAAGAAAAAACCAAGCGAAACACGGACGCCTTCTCCAGAATTTCAAATCTCGTTACATAAGGTTCTGGGTTGGAGTCCCGAACAGGCATGACTTTCTTGTTCTTGCCCTTTTATCTGCTTCATTTCATCATAATTCATCGTTATGGTTTACCTGCAGGGGAAGAATAATGACAATAGTTGCTAATACAAAGCCAATGACAAACAGAACAACTCGATTACGGAGGTGCCAAGAAGAAACGAGACTTGACAGTTTCTCCGTCTCTCGGTTTGTCGAATTGAAAATTGCTCTCCCGTTCTCGGTCTCGATTAGTTAAATATAGAAATCGAAAATGTATGTGAATGAATATACACGTATTTTATATATTCCGGTTTTGTAGGAGATTTCGTGAGAGATGAAATAAGTACTCTTCCATCGTATTTACTTTTATAATTTTTATTCCCTATTCAATGATCGCGACGATAAGGACGAGTGACCATTACATGAAATTGATGACGAAATAGTCAAACACCCCGACAAGGACGGTACTCAAACCCGGGAACTTTGGCGACGATATCGAATGTCAATCACTTAATGAGCTTGACCACCGAGCCTGCTTAATGTTGTTTCTGTCAGGTAATTCGTAATAACTGTCAATATCCCACATTCACTATCATTTTCTTCATAATTTATCTTATTGTTGTGATTAACCTGAATTCAAAGAATTAGTTGAAAGGCAAAAATGCAAGATTGAATGTCTCTGATGTTACTTCGTGCCGAATAATATGACGTGGTATTATGATATGAATTTATTAATCATATAATATGCCTATTCATTCCATTGATTGATCCCAATTGAGCACACAAAATATGCTATAATGTCCACTCCATGGAGGAGTGGTTAGCACAGCGCGCTACGATGCCATGGGTCCCTGGTTAGAATCTCGACTTGGGCGTGGGTGTCCTTGGTAAGTGTCCCTTCATCAATTTCATCATAGCATCACTCATCTTCATCGTCGCTATTTGCCAAAAGTGAAAGAATAGCAAATCTAAATAACAAACATCCAATCAAATCGAACATCTCTACCGATTTAATTCTATACGGTACCGAATTCCCACTTTATTACTGCATCTTAAGTCATTTTACAGCATCTCAATTGTTTTCCGATTCGAAAACATTTGGAATGTTGTTTTGTGCAGTTGATTGTGCATTGTTTCGTTGTTTGGATTGTTTAATTAACGTCGCATTAATTAGTTTTAGACCAATCGTGACGGGGGAAGCAAGAGCACAAAGAAAGCGAAAAAGACAAGGAAGAGACCACGGCTTTCTTTAAAGATAGCATCCCGTGAATACAACTCAAGTGACTGCAGAATATTATGAATAAAATTTATTTCGCTTTTTCCTTTTATTTCTGTTTCAGTTATTTTACTTCGCTTTTCTTCTACCACTCGCGTTACTCGTGTCGGTGAGGAAGAATTATAAACTCGTGAAATGGACGATGGTACAAAAAAATATATGCCTCTCCCACGGTTCGAAACTGTCAGTACAAAATATTGTCTTATTTTTAAAATTTACGGGCAAATATGGTTTGTCACGTAGCAATTTTCGCTTATCTCTTTCTCAAGGGGTTCCATTGCCTCTCTGATGTCGTAGTAGTAACGTCTTCGCCATGTAATGAAAGGCTTCCGAATTCAATACCAAATAGAGAGGCATTTGGTTCGGATCCCATTTTAATCTGTAGGTCCAGTGCGTGAACTGGACTTAAACAATTAACGTGTGGCATGTGATGAGAACCATCATTTCAGCGAACCTTCTTGACGATGACTCTAATATCACTTGAAAGAATAGTATTTCCTTACGAGTAGCTCTTGTCAAGAAACCAGTTCCTGAAATTTTCTTCTGGAGGCATAGTAGCACCCAGCTGTTTGTTGTGGCTGGGGCACGAGTCATGTGACTCATGCTATCAAAGCTCAATCCTTCCCGAGAACTCAGAATCACCAGGCAAACTTAAGCGAATATTTTGTTATTTGGGTTGCATAAACAACAGGCTTTAAGACGTTACGAAATTCTACGTCCCGTGGCCCAGGTATTTTTTCTAAGACTGTACAAAGCATGCAGTCAAATGTACAATATTTACATATTAATAATAATAATAGTGTTTATATCAACAAACCGTTATTATTAATGTCTCGACTTTCGAGTTCTTCACTCTTCTTCTACAAGAAAGTATCTGCGCTTGCACCTCATAACATCATTTCCCCCAAGTGGAATTGGCCTTTATTAGAAGAAAACCAAATTTGTAGTGCTGTTTTTCGTTAATTTTTTTTTCGTAAGCATACAAAATTGATGCGCAGCCATTGTTCCTATCGTTTCACAATGCAATAACGTGCTTTCGAGCGCGGCGTGCTTGTAATTCTATATTTAAACGCCAGGCTGTGTGCCAGTCGACGCGGTTTGAAACTATACTAACAGATGGAGCGCAGATCGATTTCCTGTAATTTCCGTGCTTCAGAATTGCCAACACGCTGTTTCGGAGAACGAACCATGGTTTAGTTAACTGGCAGTTACTTTCACATTGAAAAAACCGGTGCTGTTTAAGGGCCGGTTTTTCAATGTTCAGTTAAGGTTCATGTTAGCACATAACTGGAAGTTAGTGAAAATTTCGGTTTTTCAATGTATAGTTAACTCGTAACTGGAAATCTGGTGGCGATTATCTTTACTGGTACTTCTTCTTGCAGTTACCAGCCTAACTGGAAGTTGCGAAGCAACATGGAAGCCTCGAGCAGCTATCGAAGTTCCACACTCGCAACTTCACTGTCAGATTAAACAATATATGATACATAAAACTTTTAAATTCGTACAGAAAAAGACTTATTTTGTTTGGCAGAGCTTACCAACGTCCATGAAAATATGGAAATTAAGCAGCGTAGTTGCTGGAATTCACTTGGCAAGGTTGCGTTAGAGAATTTGTGGCCAGGATATCCGGTCTACCAGGCGGGACAATCTCCAAACAGTGATTTGGTGTAGTGGTTAGTGAAACCACCTTTCGGAGCGTGTTGTGTTTTGTAATTCGAGTTCGAGTCCTGGTCACGTGTATTTTTTTTTCTTGTCAATTATTTATTACGTGTGTTGCATTCAATTCACGCTTTATTGTTGAATGATCTTCACGGATCGATATTACTGTAAATTTTAAAATTATTTTTACTCGTACCTTCATATTTTTAGAAGTTTAGAAAGCATGCTTACTATTAACATGTTTTTTTTCGCTCAACAACATGCATAGAGAGGTACAAAGCAAGCAGTCAATATTTACATATTAATAATAATAATAATAGAGTTTATATCAACAAACAGGTATTATTAATGTCTCGACTTTCGAGTTATTCACGCTTCTTCTACAAGAAAGTATCTGCGCTTGCGCCTCATAACATCATTTCCCCCACGTGGAATTAGCCTTTATTAGAAGAAAACCAAATTTGTAGTGCTGCCTTTCGTTAATTTATTTCGTAAACATACAAAATGGATACGTAGCCATTGTTCCTAGCGTTTCACAATGCAATAACGTGCTTTCGAGCGCGGCGTGATTGTAGTTCTATATTTAAACGCCAGGCTGTGCGCCAGTCGACGCGGTTTGAAACTATACTAACAGATGGCGCGCAGATCGATTTCCTGTAATTTCCGTGCTTCGGAATTGCCAACACACTGTTTCGAAGAACGAACCATGGTTTAGTTAACTGGCAGTTACTTTCACATTGAAAAACCCGTTGCTGGTTAAGACTAGCTGTTATCTCCAACTGGCAGTTAGTTAACAGAAAGATTAACAGGACATTGAAAAACTGGCCCTAAGACTGGCTGTTATCTCCAACTGGCAGTTAGTTAACAGAAAGATTAACAGGACATTGAAAAACTGGCCCTTAATCTTTCTGTTAACTAAGTGCCAGTTGGAGATAACAGCCAGTCTTAACCAGCACCGGGTTTTTCAATGTGAAAGTAACTGCCAGTTATCTAAACCATGGTTCGTTCTCCGAAACAGTGTGTTGGCAATTCTGAAGCACGGAAATTACAGGAAATCGATCTGCGCACCATCTGTTAGTATAGTTTCAAACCGCATCGACTGGCACACCGCCTGGCGTTTAAATATAGAACTACAAGCACGTTGCGCTCGAAAGCACGTTATTGTATTGTGAAACGATAAGAACAATGGCTGCGCATCCATTTTGCATGCTTAGGAAATAAATTAACGAAAGGGAAAGACAGCACTACAAATTTGGTTTTCTTCTAATAAAGGCCAATTCCACGTGGGGGAAATGATGTTATGATGCGCAAGCGCAAATACTTTCTTGTAGAAGAAGCGTGAAGAACTCGAAAGTCGAGACATTAATAATAACGGTTTGTTGATATAAACACTATTATTATTATTAATATGTAAATATTGATAATTGACTGCATGCTTTGTTCCTCTCTATGCATGTTGTTGAGCGAAAAAAGCATGATGTTAATAGTAAGCATACTTTCTAAACTTCTAAAAATATGAAGGTACGAGTAAAAATAATTTTAAAGTTTACTGTAATATTTATCCGAGAAGATCATTCAACAATAAAGCGTGAATTAAATGCAACACACGTAATAAAAAATTGACAAGAAAGAAAATACCCGTGACCAGGACTCGAACTCGTATTACAAAACACAACACGCTCCGAAAGGTGGTGTCGCTAACCACTACACCAAACTACCGATTGGGGATTGTCCCGCCTAGTAGACCAGATAACCTGGCCACAAATTCTCTAACACAACCTCACCAAGCGAATTCTAGCAACTATGCTGCTTAATTTCTATATTTGCATGCCAAACAAAACAAGTTTTTTTCTGTACCAATTTAAAAGTTTCATGAATCATATCTTGTTTAATCTGACAATGAAGTTGCGAGTGTAGAACTCCGATAGCTGCATATGTGGCAGCCATGTTGCTTCGCAACTTCCAGTTAGGTTGGTAACTGCAAGAAGAAGTACCAGTAAAGATAATCGCCACCAGAGTTCCAGTTACGAGCTAACTGTACATTGAAAAACCGAAATTTTCACTAACTTCCAGTTACGTGCTAACATGAACCTTAACTGAACATTTAAAAATCGGCGTATTAACATGGCGTGGCGTGTTTTCAGCGCAACGCTAGCCTCGAAACTTTGGAAGTCTCGTTTTTGCCAACCTTTAGCTACACCGCCGAGCGGGTTTTCGAAAGTAACCCCCTTCTGGCCCCGGCCTTTGCGCGCGATTTTTAGATTTTTACACCTATTTATTTATTTATTTATTTATTCAAAGTTTCAGATACAGCACTTATAAGGCCATTTTACACTGAAAACTCTAACAAATAACAAGAACAAGTCAAGATGGTTTAAGGTAAAAACAAGAAAAGTTAAAAATAAACATAAAGCATAAACAAGGAAACAAACAAAGATTTACATATTAATTTTTAGGGAAGATCGGAAAATGCTTTCAGGGGCAAAAATGTCTATGTTTGTGGGTAGTTTATTGTAGAACTGGGGCATCCTGTAGAATAGAGCGCGCTGTATAAGGGAAAGCCTAGCTGTGGAGGTGTGGAACAATTCAGTGTTTCGGGTCGATCGAGAGGGAACTCTGAAGTTGAATTCTGTAAGAAGAAATTCAGATCTTAATTTCCCATTGATGATTTTATAGAAAAAATTCATATCGGCCATATCGCGTCGGGTCTGCAGTAACTGAATGTTCAAAGTAGTCAGGATGTCAGGTTTCTGAAGATGCCGCAAAGAAGGAATTCTATGACGAACAACAATGGCGGTAAAGAAGCTGAGGACGGAATCCATGCTAGAAAGATTTGTATTGGAAGCCATGGCCCAGACTGGAGAACAGTATTCGAGAATCGGAGAAATGAAAGACTTGGAAAACAGGCTAAGAGAAGTTGGAGTATCAATTTCAGTGAATCTGTAGAGGAAGCCTAAGAGGCGCATTGCACTTTTAGTTGTAGCTGCGATGTGTTCCTTAAAGTTCAGTTTTTCATCTATGATAACACCTAGATCTTTTTGGGTCGCAACTGTAGTAATATAATTGTTTTCAAGAACATAATGAGAATGTATTTTGTTCTTTTTAAAAGAGACTGTGAGGGAGGAACATTTCTGTGGGTTAAGTTGTAGATTCCACTGCTTACACCATGTGACAAGTTCGGAAAGAGCATTCTGGAGAATCACAGCAAAAAAAACACGTTATATCTCGGAGACTATTTGAGAAATCTACTTCGGGCAACTTTCGTTTTGTATCTAGAACATCAGAGCATGCAACCGTGCAGGAATCAAAACGCCATATCCAATAAGAGGTGTTAAGTGGGCCGCGGCTTCCAACTTTCAATGAAAAAATCATAAAAACGGGGAGTTTTTTCACATATTCGATAATGTAATGCACCCAGATACATGAAATCCATTTTCATTCGGTTGAGAAAGGACCATTCTTTGAAAATAAGGCTAAAGTTTACCTCTCCTTCCCAAAATAGCGGGGAAAGAAGGGCAAACTCCCCATTTGTATGATTTTTTCATTGAAAGTTGGGGGCCGCGACCCACCCAACCCCTCTTATTGGCTTTGGCGTTTTGATTCCTGCACGGTTGCATGCCCTGATGTTTTAGCTGCAACACAAAAGTTACCCGAAGTAGATTGGTCAAATACTCTAGGAGTTATAACATTTTTTTGTCGGGGGGGGGGGGTGGGAAGGGGTCCTGGGTGGGTGGGTTTTCTTCCACATGACATTTCAAAGTTTTATCTGAGCATCTGTCAGCGTTTACAACCTCACATACAAGTATGAAGGTGCTAAAGGACCATGAACTTTTTAATCAGCACGATGGATCACCAGTGACCAATCGGCCGACTACGCCTATATTTTCTATGGGTTACATGTGACCCATTGGCAGTGACGTGCGGTGACGTCGACACTTGGGCTAGCAGTCAGTGGCGTGCTCAAGGGTGGGGGGTTGGGTAGTCACACCCCTCCCCCTTTTAGGGCCCAGTATTTCTAAAAAAGAAGAATGTCAATAACAGGAAAAGATTGCAAAATGATGAATGAGTACTAAAAAAAAGTGCACAACCCCCACCCACATTCGAAAATAAAAAACGATTTGATTTGACTACTAAGCCAGAGATCCTGCGTTCGAATCTCGGCTTGGCAATGGGTATTCTTTGTGTGTGCCCCTTCATCAATTTTATCGTACCATCTTCGTGATTAGCCAAATGTGGTGGGAAAACGAAGTAAAATAAACCAAATCGAGCAATCAATCAATGATTTGATTTCATTTCTGTTACTTAGCGTCGCCTTTTTGTCACATTTGGTTAATTGCGAAGATGCTGCGATAAAATTAATAAAGGGACAAACACAAAGAACACCCATGTCCAGGTAGGGGTTCGAACCCGGAACTCCTGGTGTCGTAGCGCGCTGTGATAACCACTCTCCCACGGTTGGTTGATTTGGTGTTTTAAGTACACTTTGTGCACAGAAACAAAACAGGTAACAAAACCCAACACACTTTTTTGCAGTTTCTTCAATGATATTCATTTGTCTTTTTAGTTCAGAGATACATTTTTCATTCCAAATTATTTCATTATTCACTGCAACACATAGGACAAGAATGCGCACTCATCACGGGTTCGAATCCTGACCTGGATTGTTCATATGAGGTCCCTTCATCAATTTCATCATATCACCACTCATCCTCATTTTCGCGACAACCAAATGTGACAGACAAGCGAAGTAAAATAAACCAAACCAACAACAATATGAACGCGCGTTCTCTTGCCCAAATAAATACATCCGTATTTATGACTGCTAGAGGCCAAGAGTAGTATATTAAAATAAAACACTTCTAAAACGAGAGTGAGAGAGAACCTGAGCACATATTTGTAATTTAATCATTACATATTCCATATTTTTTTTAAAAAAAGCATTACATTATTGTCTGCACATAACACGTTCCCATTTCATAAATAATAAAACTACAGCCCATATTATACATCCATATTGTACAACTTGTAAAAGGTTGTGTAAATACAGAGAACATAAGTACTGCAGAAAATTTTACCCTGAGTTCTTCAGAGGATTTACAAAAATATCTATGAGAAACCAATCCCCTATCTGTCCTATAGGAGATAGACTGGGGGACCTGAAAGCCTGGGCTTTCAACCATTGCAGCGGGGAGCGAGGGGGCAAGGGAGGTAGAGGTAGAAATATTCCCTTTCCTTCGGCTGGCCGTTTCTACCTGCAAACTGGTCAGGCGGAAGAAGAGCGAGCTAGGGTATCCAGCAAGCTTTGCTCGCGGATCACACCGATGGACGAGAAGCGCGTGGAAAAGAAAGTGTTGCATATGAACTGTGGCTTTAACAAGACATAAATATTGTGATTTGAATATAATTCGAGATGTGAGATTGATTGATCTATCTCTGCTAGACTAGCTACTCCTCAGTGCACGTCACTGCCCATTGGCCGAGTAAAGTTTTACTGAACGCAGAGAAACGCGAGAACTTGCAGGGGTCATTTTTCCAGGGTGTAGTTTTTAAAATTGTTGTAAAAAAATTGAGTGGAAATGTCCATTGCAAGTGACTTAAACAAGTGCTGCGCAAATTTTAAGGCTTTTTTAGGTTTACATATATTTTCTGTTGTTGACGATCGTCTTATTACAGCACTGATTATTCATCTATCATGTTCCGACATAATTTCTGACGTTAAGATGACCCGAAAAGTCGGGACCGGGATGGGGAAAAAATTTCCCCTTTCCCGACTTCTGGAAATGACTTCACGACTTTACGGGATTCCGGGATCTATTTGCAAGTAAGTTTGCATGCTTTTTTAACTCCCGCTCAAGGTCGCTGACCCTCGCGCCAGGCATAAGAACGGTTTATTGCTAGTGATGGGTCGTTCGTGAACGAGTCGTTCAAAAGTAACGACTCTCTCTTGTGAGCGGTGAACGACTCGTTCACCAGAATTGAACGACACGTTCAAAGAGTCGTATGTGTGCCACGACTCCTCCGCCCGCCAAGCAACTATTATTCCATTATTCCCTCTCCTTTCCACGAATTTTGCGAGGAAG
Organism: Lepisma saccharinum; assembly: GCF_977018435.1. Lineage (NCBI taxonomy): Eukaryota > Metazoa > Arthropoda > Insecta > Zygentoma > Lepismatidae > Lepisma > Lepisma saccharinum. The sequence goes on along the minus strand of NC_139231.1, from coordinate 88,286,354 downwards.
GCGCATGCGCAAGTGTATACTCGCCTGGCGGCCGGAATTTTTTAAAGAAAGCAAGTCGATTCTGCGGGCAGCAAATGGGGACTGGAGAGGAGAGGGAGGGGGGGTCCTCTCTGTTCCTTTTCCCTACCCCTAGTTGAGTAAAGCTGGCTGAAACGTGCCGTGTACGATGAGAGGGGAAGGAGCATGCTCGCGAGTCGACTCTTTCCTTCGTTCAAAGAGTCGTGGCACACTTTAGCGACTCTTTGAACGAAGGAAAGAGTCGACTCGCGAGCTCGCGAGTGTTGTTTGCAGAGAGAGAGAGAGCGCAACCTCAGCCCATGACGGGCAGCGAAGAACAGCCAACAAATTTGTCCTGTAGTTTCAAGTTCGGCCAAACCATTAGCGCTAAAATTACAAGAAATTAAATGTTAGTAAAAAATATTAGGGGAGTCTTGTAAAGATTTTGGGAAGGTGTTAGGCACAGACCTCTTGATTACAATATTCCGATTAGCCTATTTTGAGTTGTTATTGTTTAAGTCCACTTTATGTGCAGATAGTATAGTCGGGACTGGACCTACAGTTTAAAGTGGGATCCGAACCTCCACTTTGTATTGAACACGGTACCCCTTGATTACCGGCGACGTTATAACTAAGCCATCGGGGAGACCCGATTAGCCTATTGGAGCATAAAAGTGGACTTATAACAATTTTTGCCAAGCAAACCATTTTAATACATGACAGCGTTAACCACTATGCTATTAAAGTGAATCAGAAAAGGCAGGCAGTAATTTATAATTTGCAACACAAAATACTTAGTGTGGAAAGCGATTGTTACTTTTAATTATTTTCTAAAGCGCCGGCCTCCATGGTGGAGTGGTTAGTACACCTCATTACTCATCCTGATCTTCGCGATTACCCAAAAAAAGTGACAGAAAGGCGAAGTAAAATAAACCAAATCAATCAACCAATCATTATTTTCTAAAGCAAGATCAAAGACAATAAACGCCTTTTGTTTTATGTTACTCCAAATCCAAAAATGACGTAATACAAGCAGCAAGCACAAGTTCAAATGATAAACCTTTAGTGAAAATAACAAACATGTATTAAAACAAAAATTATAACTTACAATTTTTTATATTCAGTTAAGAATTACCTAATAGAACAAACCACATGATAATGAATTAATTATAAGTGGACTCGTGAAATGAAGGTCTTTTTATATTTGAATACTACATTATGTTCTGTTTTTATGATTTTTTAATAAAGAACCTGAGAGACAAACACACGCTCACACACGCAGTTATACATAATTTCTTATAATCCGATCTATAATAGATATTCAATTTGTTATAACATTAATTTAATATATTTTGTGTAATACAAGGAACAAATTTGAAATTATGCGGGGAACGGTGGGGATTTCCCCTCTAACGATCATATCATGCAATTTCCCTCTCTTTCTCTCTGTATGCATGTGTACATACATATACTTATATATTATACACGTGAGATTAGAAGATTAAAATTTAAATCACATTGAAATGATAACGTTATTAGAGACGAATCACAAATTTACACCAATAGAAACACAGCATTATATACAAAATAAAAGTAAAACACAAATGAAAAGCAAAGATAAATATGAAAATTCAGTGCGCAAAATCATTGCAAAACAAAAATGCAATCAATAAAATTAATATTGACAAAACTAACTCAAGTATTCTATAATGTATGCCGGCGTGGTTAGCACATCAAGGGTCTCGAGAAATATAGTTTAAGGGATGTAAGGGATGATCCTTCCACGTAGTACACCCAATTGTCAACCTCAGTTCCACATAGTACACCCTGGACTGCATTTTGCAGACTAACGAGGCTCTGGCGTCTATACCTACGGCCTGTATAATTTTCGTAGGAATGTGTGTGTGTGTGTGTTGTCCTGTGTTTTGTCCTTATGTGTGCAGAGTGCCTTTACAGCCTCAGCTTTTAACCGGTCAGATTATTTTAATATTTTAGTTACTACAGGACATTACAGTTATGTTATTTTAGTTCTGGTAAGGGGCTGGATCCCGTATAAAGTGAAGGGTGAAAGATAGCCTAAGTGACGCACACAAAATTTTAAATTCATATTCAATCATAGCCTTTAGTATAAAACAGAGATGTGATGGGGAGGGCCGGCCCCCGTGGCGGAGTGGTTAGCACATCGCGGCACGAGGGCAGGGAATCCTGAGGCCGATATTCGGTGGAAACACATAGCGCTCGGGATACCACTTTTGCCCAGGCTTTGCTCTTCTGCCACTTTGGCTAATCGCGAACATGAAAATCAGTGACGATATAATGAAATTGATGAAGTGACACTCAATTCCGAGATTCCTCTTAGCGCACTGTTCTAACCACTCCTCCACAGAGGCGACTGAAATTGTTGGAAGTGAATCAGTTTCACAAGTAGCAGGGCATTACAAAATCGCAATGAAAACAGGGCCAACCCTTCCAAAGTTGGTGAGATGATGAGAGACACTGTGTAAAATGTACTGTCCGAGAATCTCGTCTCATTGGAGTAACGATACCGATTTATGCTTTGAAATCGATAAGCGAACAAGACCTGACAGGTGTTTTTAACTTGAAATCAAATCACGAACAAGATATGCATTCTCATTCACGAGTTGAAACGATGTGCCAAGTCATCTTGTCTCACCACGATACTCGATCGAGTTGCTCTTCCGCTTCGTGCACATGTAAACCTTTTAATTTACACGTTCAATTTTATTTATCCAAGAAAACAAATCTGTTAACATGAGAATGAACAGAAGAAATAAGCTACTAGTTATTTTCCCATTAAGGAACAAACAAATTTTAAAATGCTATAATTTCTTATAAATTAGCATGCAGTAATTATATTTTATAATTTATTAATTCAGTTTTAATATTTTAACTGCCTAACACGCTTTGTTGTATTTTATGCATCTTTTATACCTAATTACTTAGTATTGACAGCGAGGATGAATGAATTTTACGTACAGATAAGCTAATCGGGACTGGATCTACAGTTTAAAGTGGGATCCACCAGGTATCGTTACAAGGCAACGACGGAGGATGGATGGTGATTAGAGTAATTGACAAGAGGTTAAATACAGATTACCACTCATCTCTGGGCTGGGGTTCGAACCCGGAACTTTCGGTGTCAATAGGCTTACTTTGAGGAGAGCGACACCACTTATCTGTCACTCCAAGATTATTTCAAGCTGGCCAACATAGAAACCAAGAAACAAAGAACATGCACCATGGAGTATGTTTTATTTATGTTATTCAGCCATTCTTTCATTCCTTGTTAAATCCTGGTAAGGAAATCGCTTCCTGTCTCGGATTCGATCCTCTGTGGAGGCACCTTGCCCAGTGATTTAGACCCCCAGTTTAAAATGTAGCTTCAATCCCGATTAGACTATCTGAGCATAAAGTGAACTTTAAACATTGTCTGACAAAATCGTTTTCATATGACGTGAAATATTTCATTAACATTAACGTGTAAATATTTTACTAATGAAAACAGCATTAAAGAATAAATATAGAAGTTTAATCATAAATCTCATCGTACATGATACTGCAAAAAAGCTTTTATTGAATGACTGCAGAATTAGGCACAACTACGTAAGATGGACATGGGTCATGTTCACGAGTGATATAAACAGCTGTTGGCCATCAGCGGTGAGCCTACGTGTTAAGGTGTTTTACTAGTAGAAAGCAACATTAAAAAAAAATACATACGTATAATTTGGCCCGCTTTATAGAAATTCGATCATACATTATGATATTGGCAGAAACTTATATTGAATGACTGTAGAACAACAAAAACATGGATATGGGATGGACATGGATAATGTTCAAGAGCGATATATATTTCTTAAACACAGCTGTTAGCCATCCGCGGAGAGCGAGCGGGTGGATCCTACTTTAAACTATAGATCCAGTCTGCTGGCGAGACTGCCGCCGCCGCGCCTTGTGTAAGAGAGCTCGCGACTCGCGAGCGAACGATGAGTGAGGAGAAGAGTCGCTAAGGCGAGCGAGTCGTTAAGGTGCTTAATGACTCTTCGTGCCGACTCGCGAGTCGTGAACGATGAGGGAGGAGAAGAGTCGCTAAGGTGCTTAATGACTCTTCGTGCCGACTCGCGAGTCGTGAACGAATGATGGGGAAAGAGTCGTGGGACTGTGCTGTGACTCTTCGTGCTGTTTCAAGAGTCGTGAACGAGCGATGCTCGTGGAAATGCAAGCATGTGTCGCAGCGCAGATCTGGAGTGCATTTTGTTGCGATATTAAAACCAGTGATCGAATGCAAAAAAGGAAGAATATGTAAATGCACGTTATTACTAATAAAAGGTTGATATAATTATATAGCATTTCTGTGTATGCTATCGTACTGCATAATTTGCATTATCCGGAGCATGAAATGTAAACTGAAACAAGATACAAATATAGAAAATCTCACTCATGAGGCAGAGTAATGAAAACAAGTATGTGTATAAAAAAAGTATAAATTTTGTTTGTGTGTGTGTGTGTGTGTTTACTGTTTACACATATATGTATATCCACACACATACAGAATCGTATTTGTATTTTTCTTATTTTATGCCGCTTTTCTTCAAATTTTAAGTAATCGCGACGATGAGGATGATGCGTGATGATATAGATGAAGGGACACTCGTAAAGAATATCCTTGCCCAGACCGGGACTAGATCCCGGGAACTTCTGTGGCAAGATCAAATGTCGATTACTTCAGAATCTTGGCCATCTAGTCGGCTACACGCACACACACATACACAAAAATGCAATACAATTTATTAATCTTGAAGGACGTACATTGTGTTCGTTTACTTAAATACAATCATCTGCTTCAACACCACCTACCCCCTTCCCCCTCTTCAGGCATGTGTTTCGAGAAAAAGAAGCTTGGCGACTCTTTTGAACGACTCATTTGAACGACTCTTCTCAGTGAGCGAGCGCTCATGAGTCGACTCGCACAAATGAACGGCTTGAACCCTGCTGCCCCAACCAGATGTGAAAGTGGATGGGGGTTGTGGGTGGGATCAAGTTCCAAGTTTTCCACAAAATTCAGGCATTCCAAACATTTGGAAGTTTTGCACCAGTCTGCCTGGCCAATTCGCGCGTGCGCAAAGCTTCCTTCGCCGTTGTGTTTGATGGAGGTGGTTTGCGGGTTTGGGGGGATTTTCTGTATTGGTATTTATGCAAACTTTGTTAAATCATGCGCGGATCCACAGGGAGGGCGATCGGCCGTTCCAAATCAAAAGGTTAGACTAGATTTATACATACATTATATTTAATTTATATTTTCTTTGTTGTCCAGTCAACGGCAAACATAATGGTAAGCAAATTGTCCACCACTATTTCATTACCTTTTTATTCTACATCGTGTGTTGTTTTAAGGAATGAAACAATGTTGGTTCGAAGCAGACATTGTTCTCTGCTTATTGACGTCTTTATTTCAATTCATTGTCATCACATTGTGTAAATCAGACCGAATGAAAATGGTGGTGGACAATTCGCCTACTGTTTCTTTCGCCGTTGGGTGTACAGTGGGATCCATGAGTATTATCGTGCAAATTGTCCATGACTATTTTCATTAATTTTTCTCTTACATCCTATGAATTTTTAAGCGATGAGTTTTTATGTATGCTGGTGCAGAAGTTATCAAGAGCTTGTTTTGAGTTTTCTTTTAATTCTTGAAGCTCTAATTGGGTCAAATAATAAACGTCAACGATTACCGACCAATCAGCATCCTCCCAGCCTTGTCTAAAGCCCTAGAGCATCTCGTCAGCGATCAAACCCGGGACTTTCTAACGCGAAATAATTTAATAGATCCTCTTCAGTCTGGCTTTCGAAGTAACCACAGCACTTGCACGGCTCTTGTCAACGTAACCGATGACATGAGGCTAGCCATGGACAATAAACAACTTACGATTCTGGTACTTCTAGACTTTACAAAAGCTTTTCAGACAATTGATCATGAAATTCTACTCGCTAAATTATCATCGATTTTCAATTTTTCCGACTCCGCGGTTAATTGGTTCTGCTCCTATCTACAAGAACGTCGACAATGTGTCGTTGACCTATATGGAAAATCGTCGTGGAAAAACATTATATGTGGTGTCCCTCAAGGCACCGTACTCGGCCCCCTCTTATTTGCTCTGTATATAAACGACCTCCCGACGGTGCTTAACGGCTGTAAATACCATATCTATGCCGACGATTTTCAGTTATATTTCTCTTTCCCCCCGCAAGAAATACTGCATGCAATAGAAATTGTGAACAATGACCTTAAACAAATAAGTACTTGGTCTGCACACCATGGCTTACATCTAAACCCGACTAAAACCCAGTGTATTCTTGTAGGTTCCCCTAGAATTTTGAGCAAAATAGATAAATCTAGCCTCCCTAGACTCAACATAAATGACATTCATCTGCCCTTCTCCACTACTGTTAAGAATCTGGGTGTGATACTCAACCAACATCTCACCTGGGCAGAGCAAGTTAACTCTGTATCTAGAAGAGCTTTCGGCGCATTGCATTCACTCTATCGGCTCAAAAACTTCCTCCCTGAACGCATAAAAATTAAACTGGTCCAGTCTCTTGTATTTCCCATTGTTGACTATTGCGACATTGCTTTCTTGGATGTCAATCACGAGCAAGCTAAACGACTGCAGCGAATTCAAAATGCCTGCATTCGTTTCGTTTTCGACCTAAAATATTCAGACCATTTGACATCGTACTTTGCGAAGGTCGAGTGGCTTAAATTAAGCGATAAACGTAATTTTCATAAGTTAATTTTACTGTACAAAATCCTCCAAATAAAAGACCCGCAATATCTCTATAACCGATTTCAACATCTTTCCGACTTTCACAGCCACAACACCAGATCGCGCGAAAGGTCTCTGCTGTCCATTCCACTCCACAAATCCAACTTTTATGCAAATTCTTTTACTGTTACCTCAGCAGGCCTTTGGAACAAGTTGCCACCTGAAATTCATGTCTCTTCCTCAATTGTGACGTTCAAAAAATTGTTAAAGTTACACATATTATACAATGAAAATTAAATGTTTGATTTCCCTATTAATATGGCGGGTGCAGAGAATGATAGAAGGACGTAAGGCACTAAAATGAATTAGAGTAATAGTTAAGATGAATTATCGTCAAAGTATACCGTATTGGACTGTGTTTTAAGTATGTGTAATATTGGACTGTGCTTAAGTAAGTGTAGTGTTATGTATTTGCTTGTACGTGTGTAAGGGCAAAGATATGTATGTGTGTGTGTGAGTGTGTGTGTCCGTATCTATAGGTTAGATTACCTTTCTTATATGTAATTTCTCTTTGTATTTTTTATTTCTCTGTAATTTTTTATATATTTTTTTTCTTCCTTTTTTTTCAAAATTTTAATTATTTCATATTCAATTTTTTTGTAAACATGGTCAAGTGGAAGAAAAGGCTCCACAGCCTTAACTTCGCCATGTAAAAGAAGACGAAATAAATAAATAAATAAATAAATAAATAAAGTGCATGAACATGGTGATGGGCAATTTGCACGGTAATACTCATGGATCCCACTGTACAGTAAGCTCTCCTTTATTTAATTGGTGTAATCATTATAGATGGTTATTATGAATATTTTATAAATATTGTGATACCAATTTTCACTTATTATTATTATTATTATTAATTATTTGTTCCCAAGCTTGCATTGAGGATGTGCGCTAAGAATACACATTCTAAATCAAAATTGTAAAATATAAGTAAATAACAACCCTAATGCTTTATGCATGTTTATACATTTTTACATCAACAGGGGTGACATGATTCTACAGGAGAGGTCCTTGTTTCTTCATTTCCCCATTTCTATTCACATCTTTACGTAATTACTAATTAGTTTGATCACGGCAATGGAAATATATAATAATGATTAAGAAAATTAATTAGCATCCTTTACTTATCCCAGATTCGGACCCAGTACCCTTGTTTTCAGCTGTGCGCGTTAATCCCTGTAGACCACGGGGTGGTTCTTTCATTCTGTTTATGTAAAAGCTATGTAAATATTGGTTAGAATGGACTTCCGCGGGAAAATCGCCCCTCCAAAGTGCAATTCCTGGATGAGCGCAGCATGCACTTCATTCGATATTTGAACCTAGAATTTCAGATTGCAAAAATTGATGTATGGTGTCATAAAGCTCGTCATAAAGCACGCAAATATCCATACCTCACATGGGATTCGAACCCAGAACTAGTAATATCGCAAGACACTAATTTGCTCGTGAAGAGTGCCTATTTACCTATTTGTAATATGACTACGACAGGTCTAGAAAAATACGTGAATGCAAAAGTAATGAACATACTTTCAAATACTATGTTCTCATAACAATAAAGTGCATGATATTTTTCCGAGATTATTCGTCCAATTGTTTGTGGTGCAAACAATTCGAGATTTGCAGAGCTTCGGGATATTTCGAACATTTCCGTCCCAACTTTGTTGAGAAATTGCAGATTCTTTTCCGTTTACAAAAGTGGACAAAAAGTGGTGCAACTGCAACCACGGCCCCTAATCGCCGCTACTGCACGCGCATATAATAAAAATCTTCCAAAATCTCGCTAACGCACCACTTTCACCCTTCAATAATATTTTGTAAAGATTTTTCCAGCCAAAACATTTGTCAGCTATTTCGAACTTCAATGAGATCACGACATTGACAGAGAACACAACACACAGAGATCGTCTCGTCTGAAACCAACCCCGGTAGAAAGGAAAATCTCTATGAAAAGGGGAAATTGTGGCGTCTGAAAGGGAAATTGCGGTTTTAGTAGTGACAACACTGATGCAGTTAAGGCAAGATGGCGCGATAGGTGTAATGTGCTTTTGTGTCAATTAAATACGTTTATTGTTGAATAAATAAGTATGAAGCATAATATAATTTAAGGAATAAATTAAAGAACGCATCAATACAAACAAAAATCATGAATTTACACTATTAGATTGAAGATGTGCGATGCATGTGCAGAGTTTTTGGATCTGCTACGAACTTGTAAGCAAAGATAGTTTACTCTGGTTTATACACATTCGATTGGGTCAACGACTGTAGTGCTTTATACCGAATTTATTTAATTAGTTTTTAAGTTACACTTAACCGTTTTTATGCGTATTTTCTCTACCAAATTGCGAATAAAGATTTTAACTGTAAAATTTAATTTGTCTCTGTCTCAAATACGTAATTAGATACTGAAATGTGTACAAAGAAAAATACGGCCCTATTCAAAAATCAATACGTGGTTTATAGAGGAGGGGCATTGAGGAGAATAATTTTGAATCGTTGCAGATAAATAAAGGTGTTTTGATATTTCGCTGTCTGTCGTTAGTAAATTATATTTAGAAAGCTTCAGTTAATCCACACTGCTTTGAGATAAATGCTTTAAGTTGACATAATAAATTTTCGGCAATAAATAACATTCACGGGCAGAAGTTTACTCTAATAAACACTGCAATCCTCACACTTGTATACCTTATCCTTTTACAGTAATGTAATGTTTTAAGTCAGCATTTTTAGAATCCTCAAAATATGGTTTCTTTATTTGGCATTGTCTTACAATCACCATTTTTCTTCCCTTGATGCTACATTATTTTATTTATGTTCATGATTTATTAAATAGCATTAATATATATCAGTATACATGAATGTATAACTAACTAATATATTGACCAGTGTGATTTATTGCCAAATGCATTTAAAGAGTTTTAAGATTTTATCAAGATAATATAATATTGATTGCAGGTTAATTTTATTTGCCCCAGTACTGTCACAAGCCACAGATAAAAAAAAATAAACACTAAGAAAAGCAGGAAAGTCAAAATTACATTAGTCATAATTGAAAATTGTCTGTTGGAAAGTTTGCATATGTAGTTATAAATTTACAGTATAGTATTGTCAATGATTAATAATAGAGCTATAACTCAAGCATAGTTTGTTGATTTTATCAGAGGTAAAGGTCAATAGCAATTCAGTTGTACTATTTAAGGAATTGGGGGAATAGATGTAATCAAAGGAGATAATGAAACAAATTAAGAAGATTGTCTTGTTTATACATTTTGGACCTTTGTGATGACATCACTCAGTTTTTTTTAATGTTTCCAACTTGGTTTGTGTTTTTTTTTTCTTTTGAGAAATTTGTTGGTGGACCTAATTTTCTTACAATTTAATGTGGGGAAACTATTTTATGTTGCATGCATTTATTGATAAAAATATGTGTGTATGTTTAAAATGCTACATGTTGCCCAATTATTTTGTGAAAAAATGTAGAAAAAGAATGTGCAATTTGAAAGTAAATTGAATATTTGTCAGTTTTTAAGTGCTAAGGACATTATTAATCATGATATATTATCTGTTCTGTTGCAGATGAGGAAAGAGTTTCAAAGGAATCTGATGAAAGACCTAATCTTTCAAAAGATGAAGTGGAAACTGTGTTCCTTTTTGTTCAATCATGGTCACAGAGGTGAGTGACAAGGAAAAATATTATTTCTATCTGAAAATGTTATTTCATTTCTAGTTTTCCTTTTTGTTGTATTAACAGTTAGGTTAATCATGGATTTTAATAATCATACATACATATGTTACAAATTCTGGAAATTTACAAGGAGTTATACATTCTGGTAACTCTCTATATTGATTTGTCTTTTTTTGGTTAAGATATATTGTTACTAACAGGCTGGTGCCTGAAATTGGAGATAATGTGTAAAACAGGTGGTTATAAGTCATGAACTCTGACTTCATATATTTATGTGTGTGTGTAAGTAAAGACTAGTGTAGCACCTATTTCGAATTATATATAATTGAATTTATTCAATAATTCATGATTGGCAATATTTCACAGATAAGGGGTAGTATTAATTGATATATTTATCATAGAACTGGAACTTGCTGACTTATATGTACACATTTCTAATTACTGACATAAATGTTGCATTTTGTAATTTTCCCTCCTAGATTCTGGTTGTGAAATTCTGTATCATCATGATACACAAGTGTTTTGTACATGGATTAATTTCTGTACACATGTACAGAGCATTCCCTGACATTCGCTACGAGAGACGGCGCCAAGTGGCCCAGCATCAGCGATTGCCTTTCCCGGTGAACGGGGTCCGCAACAGTCGCATGCTAGAGTCTGTTTTTTTTTTTTTTTTTTTTACGCTCTCTCTTTCCCTTTCTGTTGACATTGCAGACTGACAACCAGTATAATCCTCCCTCGGAAGTTGTGTTGTGTTGTGTCTGTGTGTTGAAGATTGTGACTTAATATGGCACCACAAAAGTTTACATAACAACAAAGGATTTATCTTGTCGAGTGTTACTTCGGAAAGAGGAATTGTGGAGAAGTGCGATGACGTTTTGCAATGAAATTTTGTGGTGTTCCCGTTCCACATAGGACCACTATATTAAACCTTGTAAAAAAGTTTAAAGTAACAGGATCAGTTCTGAATGAAAGTGGAAAGAAAAACCCATGTGTACTTACTGAGATAAAACTCGATGAGATAGGACTAAGGTTAGAACAGTCTCCTCGGAAATCTATCCACCGCCTCTCACAAGAAACGGGTGTTTCAAAAACCACATCATTTAGAGCCGATAAAATTCTTAAATTTAAGCCCTACAGTGTGACAATAGTGCATGAATTACAACCTAGAGATAATGCGAGTCGTGTGAATTTTTGTAACTGGGCTTTACAAAGTGTTGTCGATGGCGTTGTGGATCCTAAATTTATTATTTTCACAGATGAAGCATGGTTTCACTTACATGGCCATGTTGTAACGCAAAGCAATAGATACTGGAGTACAGAAAATCCTCATCTCATTCATGAAACTCCGTTACATGATGAGAAGGTTGGCGTATGGTGTGCTTTAACTGCACGTAGGATTATAGACCCTATATTTTTTTACGATACAATCAATGGACAGATACAGAATACAAATACTCACCCCATTTTTTGAACAGTTAACCAATATTGAGTGTCAGAGTGCTTATTTCCAGCAGGATTCAGCAACTGCCCATACAGCAGATGAAACATTGAATTTAATAAAGGAAATTTTCGAGGACAGGGTTATTAGTAGAGGATTATGGCCCTCTAGGTCCCCCGATTTGTCATCCTGCAATTTTTATTTATGGGGAAATCTAAAAAATAAAGTATACAAGGACAATCCGTACACCATCCATGAGTTAAAAGACAGTATTGTACGAGAAATCGGGAGAATTACAAATGCCAATTTCCTTCGGAGATGCCAGGAATGTGTTGCAGCAGAGGGACATCATTTTCAACACCTTCTGTAGTCAAGGTTAGTACACAATATGAAAACTGTAATTTTAATAGCCGACTCTAGCAACTGTTGCGAACCCTGTTCACCGGGAAAGACAAGCGCTGACGCCGGCCCGCTTGCCGCCGAGTCTCGTAGCGAATGTCAGGGAATGCTCTGTAGAAGCACGAACTGAACAGCTTTTCTCATTACTGGGTGCCCTTTCCTACATAACAAAATTTTCTCTCCTATTTGTGTGTAGGGTGGTATGTTTAGTGAACTTAGCGTTGCCATTATTCTTCTACCTACTTACAGCTTTACTATTAAAACATTTTGAGTGAATTAGGTTCATTAACATTTATACACTTTCGTTCAACTCTTACATGTGGATACTACATTTTTATGTGAAAGGAATACTTTTGACAGTGCTGAGTTAACAAGTGGTCAGTTGCATAACCTACTTTTCATGAAGTAATTATCAGAAATTAATACTTTCTGCTTCTTTGAGTCACACAAATTAGTTTCTCCAAACTTCAAACTTACTTGCACATTTTTTTCCAATATCCTAAACTCATAATTACACAATCTGAACTGTGATTCAAAATTTCAAGAATGTAATCTGTATCCCAAGAGGAATCCCCCTTTCTCATAATCACCATGACCTAAATATGACAGATTTTGTGAGTACTTATATAAGAAGACTATAAACTTTTTTGTATTTATGTTGTGCAGTATATATTTAACATGTGTGGAGCTAAGTTTTTACAAATATATTACCTGCTGTTGCTGCTTTTGTACTAAAAAAATGCTACAGGTTGCTATAACATTATCATTGTTTCTTTTCAGACAGTGTATGTGTTGCTTTAGAGATTCCAAAAACTTCGAGAGATTTAATTTAGTCACTCAGAGCATTGTTTGCTTGACTGTGTGTCAGTTAAAGGAACTTCGGAAACAGTTGGTGCAGAAGTGTAAACCTGTAACTGCAGGTGAGCCGGTGGAAAAGTCCTGTAAGTCAAAGTTGGATAGTGAGTGCATTGCTGAGAAAGAGCCGACCGAGGAAGATGCTAGTGAGAAGAAGCTGTCTGAAACTGAAGCAGACAGGAATAAGGATGAAGAGGAAAAGGAGAAGAAGAATGAATCTGCAGAAGAAGTTGTAGAAGAGTGGAGCATGGAGGAGAAAGAGAAGCTTCTGCTTTTCTTGTCCAAAGTGTTTCTATTGAATTACCCTTTGTATGTGGCATATAAGCACAGTGTTCATTCAAAACTTGAGGAAGTGTCCCAGCAAGAAGCAACAAGTTTGAGCGTGTTCTGTGACCTTCATGACCCGGAGATTCCAGTGTATTTGCTGAGGAATGTGTGTTTATTTTGTAAAACTGGTGGTGTTCATGCGATGACCGTGTGCTTTACCGAACAAACTCCGGACACATTACCAGTTTCTGTTGCTCATGCAATCATAACTATTGTTTGTAACTTGAAATTGTGGTTGAATTTTAGATCAATAGTTCAGCTGTTTGTTCCGTTGCGCTCAAAGGTTTTGAGATATATGTGCAATTTATCTGACAAAGACTTAAGGATGCCAGGGATAAAGACAATGGCGGGTAAGTTTTATTTTATGTATTTTTTTGTTAATTTTCTAATAATAGTTGAATTAGCTACTGCTAAGTGTGTATGTGCTTATCTGTTGTTCTCTGCATCCAAAATGTTGAAATAATCATTTGTGCATGAAAACATTTAAAAGCATGAATATAAATTGCATGACAGCGACCTTACTGTGATGTACAAGAACATATTATTAAAATGATTTTAAATGCACATATTTAAAAAAAACTATATAACTATATCTCATCATGTGTTTATGAGTAACAGTGTAGTGCGGCTTTGCAAACATGACAGAGGAGACTGGAAATGGTTCAGTGAAAAGAAGGTACCTCCCTCGCTGAAGTATTTTTATCCAAAAGCCAAGCACTGCTGCTTTACTGCATTCTGGCTTCGATGTGTAGTTAGGAAGTTTGAATGTACAGAGTGCTCACTGATATCCACAAGGGCAACAAGATGCTCAAGCCTGATGCTGTCCTGTCATATAGATGCAGTTGACCAAGAAGTTACGGAGTCACACCAATGTGGGTAACGTTACCCCTGTACTCCAAGAGAACCAACGACTCCTCTAACTTTATATGTACACATCCTCATTTACCACATTTATGGCAGCTTGTACCCAGCCAACAATCAACACCACCTCATTTGCCACCATTTGGAGGTAAGTTATTATTTAGGCGAAGAAGCCTATAGAAATGAGACTGCTGTAGAAAGGAGAACCTTGTAGTGGGATTGTGAAAGAGCCATGTCGGTATTTGTAGATGAAATTGGTTGATTAGAAATTTGTATTTAATTTTGCCATTGATGATTTTATGCAAATATTTCATGTCTGCTAATTCACGACAAATGTGTGTTGGTTGGATATTCAAGACAGTCATAATACTGGAAGGTATTCTATGGTGAGAAGAAAGCTGAAGACAGAATCGATCCTGGAAAGATTAGTTTTAGATCAATTTAATTTTAGATATAGGGTCATTCCATGTCAAATGAACCAATTTTAAAATAATTGGTTGCATGACCATTTTAGAAAAAAATCATTTTTAGTACATATCTTTGCACATGTTTCTAGATGTCAAAACCAATGTTCAAAATAATGAATTGTCTTTAGTTCTCCTGGGGCAGCCATTTTTCCAACATGCCGCATGGCTTTTTTTGCTCATGTAGCAGTATACAGAAACCTTAATATCTCAAAAACCATTACAACTAGAGACCTGAGACAAAATTCATTTTGTAGCTAATGAAGTATACTTTCTATGATATTCAAGTATGTTTTGCTTAAAATTGCATCCTAAGTACGAAAATTAGGGTGGAAATTGGGGTAACAAGTTAAAAAATTGGATTTTTAAGCCTGATTTTTACAATGAAGGGGTTTAGTCTAAGGCTTGATTTTTTTTCTTGTGTAGACCTGCCTGCAGGGTGTCTGTAAATAAAATATCAGTGCTTAGAAATGCCACCCTTTTTCACAGCATGGGCTCAAACATGGCTGTTCATAGAATTTTGACATTTTTCAGAGTTAAGTATCTCAGATGGGTCCTCTTGAAAAATTCTGAAATTTGGCACAAAGGAAGCCCTGCATGAACCTAACTCACAGTAAAAAATCCCAACTTTTAGATTCAACTCGTTTTGGTCAATATGAGGTATAACGTATGTCACCTAATTTCTGACGTTGCAAGGTAAGGTTAAACTACATCCTATACTTAGAATAATTAAGTTTTTTCTTTTTTAAATTTGTGTTAAATGAAGCCTCAGAAAATATACACAGCATTCTCTGACATTCGCTACGAGACTCGGCAGCAAGCGGCCCGGCATCAGCGCTTGTCTTTCCCGGTGAACGGTTCCGCGACAGTCGCTTATATTAAACCTCATAAAAAAAGTTTAGAGTAACAGGTTCAGTTCTGAATAAAAGTGGGGAAAAAAATGGGGAAATAAAGTATACAAAGACAATCCGCACATCATTCGTGAGTTAAAAGAGAATATTGTACGAAAAATTGGGAGAATTACAGTAGACGAACTTGCACGTGTAAATGCCAATTTCTTTCAGAGATGCCAGGAATGTGTTGCAGCAGAGGGACATAATTTTCAACACCTTTTGTAGTCAAGGTTAGTACACAATATGAAAACTGTAATTTTAATAGCCGACTCTAGCGACTGTCGCTGACCCGTTCACCGGGAAAGACAAGCGCTGATGCCGGGCAGCTTGCCGCCGAATGTCAGGGAATGCTCTGTAGTAACATAAGGTTTAATACTTGACTTACAAGAAATTGAAATTACAAGGTATGACAATTGAAAATCTGCGAAATCTCATTGCAAAAGGTTTGATTTATTAGGTACTTACGACCATTTGGTATTGTCAGCTCCAAAACTGAGCTTCACCCACATTTTTTAAATGTAGCAGTACATGCAGCTTAAGATAGGCAGTGGCATGCCCAGGAATTTCGAAAGGGAGGGGAGGGTTACATATAATTTTTAGTATACAGCCCTGTTTTTGCCACATTATCCTGCCTTTGACATAATTGTTTGTGGAACACTAGGCCAAAGGTATTGGTTTATTACCCCCACCAACCCTTATTGGTCACTCCCTTGAAAGTAGGCTATTTTTTTTTTTAGGGTCAAAGTTGGTAGAAGATATTATTTTTTTGTTTCCCTTATTTTCCACATTTTTTTCTTGAAGAAAATTCATTTGGTTGAAGTAGATGTGAGTCATGCACAGCAAAAGATTGAGAGACATGTTTTGATAGGATGTGAGGCAAGCCTGGATTTGATCTGTGCATGGACAATCTCTGCTGTCATTCTTCCTTTGCCTAATGTGCCGAGAGTAGTGACTTGTGAATGTTCGTTATCTGTGACTGGAAGTGGAGTGTTCTGTAGATTTTTTAACTGGTAAGGTTCCCAAAGACCTAATTAATCTTAACGAACTTGGTTAAAATGATAAAACACTTCTTAGGTCAAGACTACAGGTGGATGACTTAGAGACAATATGCAAATACCATTGAAAATAGTTTTTTATATGGTAAAATATGTTATGATCTTCAGAAGTACCACTTAAAGAAAAAGTTAAGTAAGGGAATTTTTAAAATCAATTTGCATCATATGGTAAGGCAAAAAAGTGTCAAGTAAGCCTTATACCAGTTAAATCAATATGCCTGACATGTTGGAGTAAAATTTTCATATCTGGAGAAAGTGACACACTTAAATGGAAATGATGTATTTGTGCCAACCCAAGAAAAACTAAAAGAAATGTACGAAGTCTGTTCTGTTTTTGATGTATCTCCTGTTTCAAAAATGAGGAGGCTGATTGCAGAAAAACAATAAAGTGCTCTTGCTCGAAAAACTATTCACATCATACAAGAAGTGTAAAGGAAACTGGAAAGTTGCTTTTCACAAAGTATTAGAACTGAAGAAAAGGAAGGCAAGTGTGAAAGTCCTTTGCATGGCCAGTACAATCATATAATTGAAATTATAATAAGAAAAATATAAATTGCTGAAAACTAATGTTGAAAAGG
Source organism: Lepisma saccharinum (assembly GCF_977018435.1). Classification (NCBI taxonomy): domain Eukaryota; kingdom Metazoa; phylum Arthropoda; class Insecta; order Zygentoma; family Lepismatidae; genus Lepisma; species Lepisma saccharinum. The sequence continues at coordinate 88,268,954 of NC_139231.1, read as the reverse complement.
TCAGAATCATCAGTTTGATTGCTACCACTTGGTCAATAAAAAAATATATGTGATGAACTGAAGGTTTCTGATAATGTACTTGGGAACATAGTGAAAGAACAAAGAATTATGCCTGATTTGACAAAGAGAATGAATAGGAAACTGGAGCTGACAACACCAACTAGTCATGGGTACCTAATGAATCAAACCTTTGCAATGAGATTTCACAGATTTTCAATTGTCATACCTTGTAATTTCAATTTCTGGTAAGTCAAGTATTAAAACCTTATGTTACTATATTTTCTGAGGCTTTATTTAACCAAAATTTAAAAAAAGAAAAAGAAAAAACTTAATTGTTCTAAGTATGGGATGTAGTTTAACCTTACCTTGCAACGTCAGAAATTAGGTGACATACGTTATACATCATATTGACCCAAACGAGTTGAATCTAAAAGTTGAGATTTTTACTGTGAGTTAGGTTCATGCAGGGCTTCCTTTGTGCCAAATTTCAGAATTTTTCAAGAGGACCCATCTGAGATACTTAACTTCGAAAAATGTCAAAATTCTATGAACAGCCATGTTTGAGCCCATGCTGTGAAAAAGGGTGGCATTTCTAAGCACTGATATTTTATTTACAGACACCCTGCAGGTAGGTCTACACATGGAAAATCATGAAGCCTTAGACTAAACCCCTTCATTGTAAAAATCAGGCTTAAAAATCCAATTTTTTAACTTGTTACCCCAATTTCCACCCTAATTTTCGTACTTACGTTGCAATTTTAAGCAAAACATACTTGAATATCATAGAAAGTATACTTCATTAGCTACAAAATGAATTTTGTCTCAGGTCTCTAGTTGTAATGGTTTTTGAGATATTAAGGTTTCTGTATATACTGCTACATGAGCAAAAAAAGCCATGCGGCATGTTGGAAAAATGGTGGCCCCAGGAGAACTAAAAACAATACATTTTTTTTGAACATTGGTTTTGATATTTAGAAATGTGTACAATCGTATGTACTAAAAAGGATTTTTTTCTAAAATGGTCATGCAACCACCATTGGATCGTTGGGCATGGAATGACCATATAGATTTTCATTACAACTAAAATATATCCATCATGGATGTGGTAAACGTGATTTAAGTATTACCTACGTGAAGTTTCCACGTTGCACAATAGGATCAGACTGGTACACAAACCTGTATCTTAAATCAGAAGAGCCCTACCCAACTTCAAGAGATACTGCCTACTCAAACTTGCATCCCATGGTGTCTACAAGGCCACATGCCAATATCACGACAGTTACGTCAGCAGAACTATCCGCACTATTCAAGAACGGATTGATGAACATATGAAAGTGCCAAAACAGACACCAAGATCAGGCTTTTCACAGCACTTCACACCATAAACCACTCAATCTCCTCCACATCCATACTTCACCCAACTGGCTCTATCATAGAAAACACCATCAAGGAAACCCATGCCATCATCCAACAGAAACCAGCGCTGAACCTGGACAATGGACAACAAACCCAACTTTTGGCATCACTTTCTTCAAAATATCCCAGACCACGAGAAGAAAACACTTGCCCCCACTCGACCCCCTCCACCCACAAAAAGAACAGAAACTACACCAAGCAATGCAATGCAGCAGATGGCCCAACTCATGGACCACCACCCAGCAACAACACATGACAATAGAAACCACAGCAGACGACGCAAGCCAGGAAACACATCAGCACCACCAAATGGGAGAAAATGCAACTACTGCTGCTCAGGAACTAGCAAGGAAGTGAAACGCTACCATCTCTTCTCCAGAGGCCGTACCCGTAGTGAATGAAGGCAGTGAGCCTTCGAAATTAATCTGAAGAAACATCCTATTGTGCACCGTGGAAACATGAAACTTCACGTAGGTAAATCATATCCATGTAGAAAATTTTGCTGAAAAATTTTCATAATTTCAAATGAGTGAGTTGCTTAATCACAATGTACTTTACTGTTGATGTTAAAATAATGAAAATTATATATTTTGCATAATATACGGGATATTTAGACATTGAATGTATGACATGGCATTTTTGCAGACTGTGAGATTTTTAGATCCTTTAAAAGTATTGGCTTGTATCAATGGTCTGGAAAGTTATTTAAAACAGGGTGTCTACCAGTCAAGAAAAAGTTAAGAAATTATGCGTATGGTCAAGAATTTTTGCATTTTTTTTTACAGTATAGTGAATTTACACTGTTATATACCTGTACTGGGATTTGTTAAATTGGATATTTGGAAATCTAAAATTGCATTGAGTTGTGGTTATGATTTGTGTACTTTGTTTCTTAAGAATTTCATTCTTGCATATAAGTTGTGTAAAAATATTAAATAAAATAATGTGGCCGTTCCCCATCCAGAGTGAAGTCTGAAGCATGAATTTTTCATGCATAGCAAGTCTAAATCTCTTGTTAAACTTCAGTTTTCATCCGGATACTGTAGTAGGGGTTTTTCATTAAATAAAGAATATATTTTCTTAATTTTCAACTTTTCCTAAGTAAAGAGAAAGGAAAAAAAAGGTCAAGAAAAAGAAAGAAAGGTCAAGAAAAAGTTAAGAATTTTCGAGTTGTTATTTTGGTAGACACCCTGTAAAAGTGCCTGAAAAATTCAGGGGATTTGAAGCAATACTTTCCAATAGGGATGGGCCGATATGAAAATTTGCCCGATACCGATAAAGTACCGATATAAAATTTACCGATACCGATAACCGATATTCTACCGATCCGATATAAACTTACAAATAGTCCTTGAAGAACCTGAAAGGTTCACTGATCTCTTTAATAAATGTGTGTTTCAAGGTGACTGCAGTGCAAGAGAAATTGCATATTTAGACATTTACTTTTTTAGAAAGTAGGGCATGTATATTATCCATAAAAATTACAACAAAATGGCACAATTTTGCACTAAATTATCAGAAAATAATCGATATATCGGATCGGTAAAATAATCGGTAATTTTACCGATAAACCGATACACCGATATGCCTATATCGGCCGATACCGATAGAGTACCGATTAATCGGTCCCATCCCTACTTTCCAATAATGATGCCGATGCCAATAGATCATCAACAGTATCAGCAAAGCCATAGTAATACCATTATAATCTCTCATGTACTTTCAAATTCTAGCAATTGGTCTGTAATTAAAGTAATTATTATTTTTTTTCCCCTTTCTTTTGGCAGACTTTATGTGGAGTGCCGTGAAGGACCCCTTGGATGCACCATTGACGTTTGATAGAGATGGACTGGACTTGGCATTTAAATACTTTTCAAGTTCAACCCTCACTATGCGATTAGCAGGCATTGCCCAAATCAACAGTCACATTAACATATTCAACGAATTATGTAACAATGAGAGCATAATAGAAGTGGAAAATGTAGGGCAGAATTTGGCTAATTGGTTGATCGAAAATCAAATAATTTCACACATTTTTGGACCAAATCTTCATGTAGAGGTAATAAAAATAATAATAATTGTTTCATATAGTAATTGTAGTAATTGAATAAGAATATATATTGTGGGTCTATAGTGTGAAATTATTATAGGCATCCACGACAATAAGTTTAATATAAGGATGATTCTTCGTGACACATCTTGTTACCATCCTTGCATATATAGCCAAATATAAGAATATTATAACTGAATTACTATTATAACAAGTACAACATTCAACATTTTTATTTTTAAGTAGAACTTTTTTTTCGTACAACTTTAATGTGGGATTATGTGTATTCAGACAGTGTAAAGTATCTTTTGATGTGCTTTGTAGTATGTTAGATATAACTGTCATGATTCTATCTATCAAACATTGTTTGAGTTTTAGATATTTACCTGGTATACAGTGTTGTTCCCATAGCCCAAAGAAAATATCTAGTGAACTACAGATGGGGGACAAAATAATACAAACACCTGTGAAAAAGTATGCCACATTTCACACCGGCAGTACAGCAGCACCACCTGACACTGAAGTCTGCCACCTAGTGGCCGTGAAGGGGAAGGTATTAGTCTGTCAACAGCAGTCATTGGTGGTACATTCGTCTATCGTACGCTCTCAAGAGACGCTGCAATGTCAGACCTGACAGAGTTCCAAAGAGGCATGATTGTTGGAGCACGTTCAGCTGGAGCCACGGTGACGGAAACCTCAAACCTTGTGGGGTGTGCTAGGAGCACAGTATCAGCCGTTATGACAGCATACACAACACAAGGTAAGATGGCGTCTTCAAGGCACAACACTGGACGAAAGACAAAGCTTGCTGCTCGGGATAGGAGGGTGTTGAAGCGCATAGTGGCCCGAAAGCACACGCAATCGTTATCCGAGATAACATCTGAAATGAACAGGTATCTCCAGGACCCCATTTCAACCAAAACTTTCAAAAGGGAACTCCATGCTGCAAACATTCATGGCAGAGTGGCAATTCGTAAGCCGTTGGTGATATCACGTAATGCTGTCAAGCGACGCCATTGGTGCAGAGCTCACAGAAGTTGGTCTCCACATCAGTGGCAACAAGTCATCTGGTCTGATGAATCAACATTCACGTTATTTCAGACCACCGGGCACGTTTATGTGTGTAGAACGCCCCGAGATGCGTTTCATCCTGACTGCCTCTTGCCGACTGTGAAGCATGGAGGTGGGTCCATTATGGTATGGGGTGCAATATCTTGACACAGTGTGGGACCACTTGTTTTTCTGCATGGGAAGATCAACTCCAATCACTATAGGAGCATTTTCGGGGATCATCTCCATCCTTTTGTCCAGACTTTATTTTCTGGGGAGCGGCCACTTTTTCAAGACGACAACGCTCCTATCCACACTGCTGGGTCTGTCCAAACATGGTTCGAAGAACATGACGATGAAGTGGGACATCTTGAATGGCCCCCACAGTCTCCTGACTTGAACATTATAGAACAATTTGTGGGGATATTTGGAGTCCAAACTTCGTGCTCGAAGTCCTCCTCCAGCCACACTTTCGGAATTGGAGACTCCTCTGGAGGAAGAATGGCTCCATATTCCCTTAAACATTGTGCATAACCTTTATGCGTCCATCTCACGTCGCATACAAAGTGTACTTCAGTCACAGGGTGGTCCAACCCCATATTAATAAAGATTTTCTCTAATTTCACAGGTGTTCATATTATTTTGTCCCCCATCTGTATATATGGTGAGCAACAGTGTAAATAATGTTACTGAGAATTATTTATCAAAGTTTGTGCTCAGATGCTGAAATGGCAGCAACAGCTGATCTAAATTTATTTCTCATTACCAATCAACTACACAGACTAAAGTCTTATGATGACATACATCATTTTTTGTTTGGGTATCACATTATTATGATTTTGATGAAACTTAATTTCATTTTCTTTCAGCTAATAAAGCAAAGCCATGTAATCCTGAGTTTCTTGGCTATGGAAGGAAAGATCACCAATGATCATATTGATATAATTTGGCAGGCTGCTCAGTTGAAGCACTGCAGCAAACAGGTGCATGATCTTTTGCCTCCCCTCATAAAGAATTTGGAAGCAGGTCCAGTACTGCATCTATATAGCTTGCTGTGCAAGCTAGAACCTAAGGATCATACTGAACAGGTATGCATTTCTGATAGAACATGTTAACACACTCAGTATTGACTATGCATTTTCCATATTCAATAATATGTACTTTTTTAATCATCAAAGTTGAGTATACTAATGGTATCAGTGATGGAAAGTATCTGTTGAAATTTAATTATCAATAGTGGCCGGTACTTTTCTGGAGTTCGTGTGTTCTGCAGAGTCCATAATAATGACTCATTGCAGTTTAAATATTCTGGAATTGTAAATTGGGGTTCCAAGGTATTTAGGGATAGTTTTGGCATCAAGGCATTACAGCCTGTCAAAGAGTGTATGTAATCTTTGCATCAATTCACCGTTAATCTTAATAGCAAAATGGCAGTTATTCATTGGTATCAGTATTGGAAAGTATAGGTTTAAATTTGATCACTGATACCAACTGATATTTTTCCACATTCTGGGCATTGTATGGGATCCACAAAAATTGCTAAAGGGTCAAATTATCCTGGAAATTTTTCTTCTACAAATTTTCTCTACAATGTGTAATTCTTGTTAAAAATATTTTCATGCATTTGAAGAACCCAGATTTTAATGTTCTTAACCAGTCGAAAATAAAATTTGCGTTTGAAAAATTTACAATACAGTCAACTCTCAATGCAATGACCTTTCACAGTTCCCGGGAAAAGGGTTGTTATTTCGAAGGGGTCGTTATTGGAATTTGCAGCTTAAACGAAGGTCAAATGGACACAAAGATTCCTAGGAGACTGTAGCACCATTTATCCTGGCAGTTATACAACCTGTTATGCACAGGATGTGTGTTGCGAGAAGGAAAATAGAACATAAAAACGTTTTCACAAAAAAGGATTTAAAATGATGTTATTTTCCATATTGAGGGGAATAAACAACGCGGTTGATAATATAAGACGTAAGCGACTTACTAAGATATATCAGCGATACTTACTTGTAAATGTTCTATTAATTTTGGTGGCCTCTGCCACCATCCACTTGGGAACTCGATGCTTTACTGTTAGGTTGAATTCCAGTTCCGGTTGTTGTTTCCTCGACTACAGCTAGGGGTGCTGGTGTAGCCATTTCGTCTGCTGGGCAGGATGGGTTTGTACTGTTGTAATAGCAGGAGCCAAACATGATTAGTCCGACTGCTGTCGATATTCAGCTCGTGCGGAAAGTGCATAATTGCATGTGTCTGATTTTGGTGTTGATTAGGGTGTGTGATGTATGCCTAACTGAAAATTTTTGGATCCTGTGTTTGTTGAACTTGAGGTGCCTTGCTAGTCTGTAGTGGGTTGGGATTTCTTTGCGTTGTGTATGCTTGTTGACAGGTCTGATAGATCTGCCAATGTAGTGAGTTGCACTCACACTGGGCATCAAGAGATCATTCCTTTCCGCACTAGACAACCCAGGTGTATATGATCCTGAAGAGGTTAAATGTAAATACATACATGTTAATTTTAATAGTTCTCTCAATATTTTAAATCAAAACTCTTCTAGTAAATTGATGTGGTATACTCAAATTGGAAAACTTATACATGACCTTAATCAATATTGCAGACAATTTTAATTGTTACAATCCTAAAGGATCGGCATTGGTTGGAATTGGTATGAGTAACAGAACAGGTGGTGGACACATGATGAATGAAGGAAATCAAAAGACATGACACACGAATAAGGCTTTGTTCAATATAGTTACCATTTACTATTGAGATGAAGAGGAAATGCTGGCACAACCTTAGCAAGGATATACAACTCCATAGAAGAAAAAACAACTTGTTACAACTACAATCCTCTTTTTTATGATATATTGGTATTTAAAAGTGAACTTTTTTTATTGCTGGCTTAAGAATCATCTTAAGTTTTTGATTGATTGTAAACATACAATTTTGTTTTTCTGTAGAGTTTGTATCTGGCATCGGCTCTAATTAAATTCATTTGGACGAGTGGAGGTACCTATACCCATATACAAAGTGAATCTCCATTTAGTGGTCTCAGCAAAACTGCCATTGGAGCCATAAAGAATAGACGACCAGATGTCACCAGCAGTGAGAATAGTGTCAGTATGGAAGGGAGCAACTCAGAGGATGAGCAGGTATGAATATTGGAATGATCTGGGTTGAATTTAATTGTCAATGCTTGCCAACACTTTTCCACTATTTTACGAAGTCAGAATATCCTGTAAATTATTCAAAATGTGTTATTTGTTTTATTAATTGGCGGTAGTTTAAGTAATCTGTTATTTCAGAAGTGTATCTGGTGCAGCCCAGATTTTTTCAGTCTCGAATTGTACATTTTTTTACGCTTTTAAGTTTTTAGCCACTGACACCTGAAGAACATATACGAGGTTCACTATTTATATTTTGAGCCTAACAATGAAAAAAACAGGAATTTGGCATTGAAAACTGCTTTATTGTTTTTCGAAGTATTCTCCTTTATGGTCAATACACTTTTGCATTCGTTCGAACCATTTGCCAAAGCAGTTTTTCCAATCTTCTTGAGACACCTCCATAATATGGTTTTTGAATGCATCAACGGCGTCTTCTGCCAACGAAAATCGTTGTCCACGCAATTTATTCTCGACATTCGGGAACAAGAAGAAGTCATTGGGTGCCAAATCAGGACTGTACAGTGGAAGACCCATCAGTTCGATTTTTTGACTGTTCATAAAGTCGGTTGTTAGACGAGATGTGTAACAGCTGGCATTGTCTTGATGAAGAATGATCCGACGGCGTTTGTTTGTTTTCCGTATTTGACCGAAGACCTCTGGCAAACAAATTGTTGTACCATTCAGAGTTGACCGTTCTACGTTCCTCTAAAGGCAGAGTTGCCACATGACCAGTTTTCCTGAAAAAACAGGCGACCATTTGTTTCGATGTGCTTCGAGCGCGAACAACTTTTGTTGGATTGGGTTCATCTTGAAACACCCATACAGTCGACTGCTGTTTACGTTCCGGCTCATATGCATATATCCATGATTCGTCACCTGTTACAATCTTATATACGTCTTTTGAAGCACCACGATTGTATTTATTGAGCATTTCTTTGCACCAATTGACGCGAGCATCTTTTTGAGTTTTTGTCAAATTGTGTGGGATCCATCGAGAACATACCTTTCTCACAGCTAAATGATCATGTAATATTTTATATATGCTGGTGGAACTAATGCCTATGGTTGCCTCAATCTCACAGTATGTCACATGACGATCTTGCAGTATTAGGTTTTGCACAGCATCAATGTTTTCTTGAACAACAACTGATTTTGGACGACCTTCGCGAATCTCGTCGGTGAGCGAATGGTGGCCACGGTTAAATTCGTTATACCAGCATTTCACAGTGGCAAAGGATGGGGCTTCATCGCCAAATGTGGAAGTAAGTTGATCGATGCACTGTTGTCTTGATAATCCACGTCGAAAATCGTAAAAAATCATCGCACGAAAATGTTCACGAGTTAATTCCATTTTATTGTTGTCATGCAATCTCCAAGGCAACATAAACAACACAAATGAAGCTATTGACAAAACATTTGAAGTACGTTATGGTCAATAATGCCAGACGATTTCGTGCAAACGTCAAATCGCGCGTAACTTCAATCAGTGTTGCCAAGGCTCAAAATATAAATAGTGACCCTCATACATATTTGAACTTGCACTATATATATGAGTATATTTAAAAGCCATCTGAATGACAGAGAATATTGAGTAATCAACTCTCAATCTCACCATTGAAAATTCGGGGTTCAACTCCTGGCCTGGGCATGTGCACTTCTTTGTGAGCACTTGTTCATCAATTTCATCTAATCCTCATCATCACAGTTAGCTTACAAAGATGGAAAAGTTATGTAAAAATAAGAAAAATGAGTATTTGAAAGTAATGCAGGTTGTCAGATCAGTTTTTGGATGTCATTGACACTGAGTAAAGCAACAGAGTCTTCTGCCGTACAATTGGAGAACAAGTGCCCTCAGAAATTCACAGGGTTTTATTGCTTGATAAATTTTGTTTGAGGCTTGAGCAAAAGCTAAAACCCTGACCTTGTCCCTCCAAGAAAGGGGCCAATTTACGGAGATTGGCCACTACATTCCCAGATTTTACATTTTACATCCGTATGCATTTTTCTGCCTTCAAAACATATAATATATGTTGCACTGTATTCAGGCCCATAGCTAGAATTGGTCTCCAGGGGTGTTTTGTAAACCAAGTCCATTTCTAAAAAAAATAACAGAATTAAATGAAGGTAAATTATGTGTTTGTGTGTGTGGGGGGGGGGGGGCCTCATTAAGTTATATAAAATTTATAAATATACTACACAAATACTACATTTTTCTACATCTTTTAAAACATCTCTTGAAGTGTTAATTGATTGATTCTGAAATCATCCCTTACACACCATACTTCTTTAGATTATACAGCTATTTATATCACACACAAGAAAATACACAATATTCAATCACAGTGCCTACAGTATATTCCACCTCCGGCTGAAGCAATTAAACTCCCCTTCCTTCCCAAAACTTTGGAGCTGTTGACCTTTGATGCAAATACAGAGCGAATATGCTTGATGACATCAAAGTCGCAGATTTCTGTCTAAACGGGAGGTCGCAACAGGGACAGTGAAGGTACAGATAATGAAGCTCTCCTATGAAAGAACTTTCTGAAGTCTAGAGAATATTCTAAATACTTGGAGCTACTTCTTCTCATAAACAAAATGAGCGAATGTAATAGCTGCTGTTCATATTCTGTGGATTTATCCTTAAGGTTGTGAGTTGTCTATATTTTCACTCTTCACTGCAACCAAATTATGCAAAATAGTTTACCTAATGTCAAGGAAGGCTGACGGCAGTTCCAGCCACCCCCCCCCCACCCCCACCCCCTGCCTGGCTACGGGCCTGACTGTATTTGCTTTTTTCATGTGCTTTCACGAGAACCTTTCAGCTGTCGTCCTAGTTGAAAAGGACATCACATTATTACAACTTCCAAACATCTGCATTATCAACGTACAGGTATTCATAATTGGGAAATAAGACGCGGTAGTATATAAATATGGAGAAACTAGTACTCACTTTATCCGCGAAACTGTTTTTTTCTTCTTTGTTCTGTAATTCTGCAGTAATTCTAGATACACGAATGTGCTTATATCGACCAATATTGAGTACTAGTTTCGCCGTATTTACACATGTATTGTTAGAAATTTTTTGACTTACTGGTCTTTAATAGGAATTTTTAACTCGCACAAAAAGCTTGGAACACCACATGCTGAGCAGAATATGTTTGTTTTACCTGTCAGAGAGCAGGAATACAAGAGGAAACAGAGCATACAAAAAATAAAAATAAAAGTTACAGGTATATTTTAGCTGTAGATATGTATCCATATCTGTGATTGATGCAGTGAACCAAGTTTTTGTGATTTTTTGTTGTAGCCTGATAGTTCACAGCAAAGTGAAATTCATAAAACACCAAGTGAAGCAAGCGAGGGACCATCACCATGCAAGCATGCGAGGAAGCAGCGTAGGAATCACTTGCGTCATGGAAGCGAAGTAGAGAGTTCAGATGGTAAGTTGCACTCCTATTTATTCATTTATTTCGAACACACAGGCACATGCCCAATTACAGTGTTCACAGAGTGTTATGTAAACAAGAAAGTAATACAAAAAGAATATTAAATCAAGTGAGAAGTATGACATTTCAATCTACAACATACTTATAAACATGACTGATTTCATATATTGCTTGAATTAATAGAGTTTATGTAATATTTGTATATGAGTTATACATAGATAATCAGCTTATATACATGTAAATATTAGTACTGATGGTATGTCACATCTTCAGGAGTAGAGAGACGTTGTAGTACTTGGTGACAAGAAGGAAGAGTAAGCATGACCTGCAGTGTTGCCAGGTCCCGAAAAAAAAAAGAAAAACTGTTGACAGTGCCACAAAAAAAAAAATATACATATAGATGGTTCTTTCACCAGGCTTGTCGAAAACTGTGAGTGGTGGTGGTGGTGGGGGGAAAGGTGGTGGTAAGGGTGAGGTTAGCGGATGAGGGGCGTTACTGGGTGGCCTTGTTCAGGCCTGGGGGTGTGGTTGCATTCATGGTCAATATGTAGGCCCTCTCCCATCTTCTACGTATTGAGGTGGTGGTGGATTGGGTCAAGCAGTGGGCGATCGCTACCTGGAAGCAGTCATTAAAAGGAATATTGTGGTGATTGGTGTGAATGGCAACAGCAAAGTCCAGGTTTTGGGTAGAGGAGCGGTGGTTGTTGATGCGGAGGTTCAGGGCTGTGGATATTTCCCCCAGGTAGAAGCTCCCACAGATGTTGCAGGTGAGGATATAAATTAGGTTAGATCTGTAGCAGGTTCCTTTGGGGTAGAGGGTGAATTTGCCGGTGGCAGTGTGAATCTGGAGGGTGCGGGAAGTGACAAATATGGGTCAGGTTTTGCACCTTGGGTGGTTGCATTTGCGGGCAGGTGCGAGTTGATTGTGAGTAGGTGGATTGTGGTGGACCAGGATGTTTTGGAGATTGGGAGGGCGTTTGAAAACAACTCTGGGCTTGTCGGGGAAGATATTTCTGGTGTCAGGATCACTGTGCAGGATGGGAAGGAGGGAATGTAGAGTGTGTGTGATTTTGTTGAGGTGGGGGTGATATTGGGTGACAAGTGCAGGGGGATTGGTGGCAGGTTTCTTGGTGGGAGTGTATGAAGCAGCTCTGGATATTTGTTCAGTGACCAGGGTGGAAGGATATCCACGGTTGGTCAAGGCTTGTCACTCCACCAACCAAATCACCTTCCTAGATGTGGATGTGCACATGAAGGAAGGACATTTGGAAACCTCCATCCACATCAAACCTACCAACCATATGCAATACCTACACTTTTCCAGCTCCCATCTGTTCCACACCAAGAAAGCCATCCCATTCTCCCTGGCCCTCAGAGGTCAACGCCTCAACACCTCACCCACCTCCCGACAGAGCTGTAACCTCCGCTTACACCAAGACTTGACCAACCGTGGATATCCTTCCACCCTGGTCACTAGCAACTGTTTCACTCTTTTCAGATTTTGTCATTATTCTTAGGCAATCATTTTCTAAATTATTTTCAGATTCAACATAAGTGCATGAAATTGGAATTAACTTAACTAAATGTGAACTTTGTTCTGAGTTAAAGATCATAGAATTATCTCTGAAGTCAATCTGAGCTTCTATACTATATAAAAAGTCTAAACCTAACAACACATCAACTGATAAATCTCTTACAACAAACTGGATCAGAAATTCAATGGTATCAATTTCAAGATTTACACAGAATTTACGTAGTATTTTTTGCTTTCTTTTACCAGTATAATCAAGTAAAATTATGTTTTCCACAAAATCAAGTTTAGGACTTTTTACTTCAGACGTTATTTCTCTCTTTTCTCTGACATAAGCGTAATTTCACACCAGGGATGGCGACAGGGGTGGGCACGGGTGGGTAAGCGCCCACCCAAAAATTCCTGTGCCCACCCGATTGCTCACCCAATCAAACTCAGTAAGTACATATACTTGGAGATAGCTATATGAATGATTCGATAAATAAGTGTATTCTGGTGTTCATAACATGTATATTTTACTTGTGAATATTATCTATGCTAGAAATGTTCACATATTATCATCCCATAAAAAGCCAATTTTCTCATTAGAAAGTGAAAGAGCTATTAAAACAAAAACTGTGATCAAATGAATACTTCCATGATGAAAAGCAGTTAGTAGGCTTAGGAGGCTCAAAATTATGCAGGGTATGATCAACATTAGATCAGAATTTAGGTTGAAGTTGAGGACTGCAGCTCCGGGCCTCCAAATTCGTATATAAATCTCGGCTTGGCTATGGTTAAAATAATCTCCAAATAAACAAATGAAAACATCATGTTAGCGTTACTTCCTCCGGCAACACAATACATTATTTCGGCTTTTTAATTATTAGAATAATTTAACCAAGAAGACATGGGCAGGCCATGTGACACGAATGGCAGAGGAAAGAATAGTTTACAGGATTTTTGTTGGGAAACCTGATGGTAAGAGACCAGTAGGAAGGCCAAGATGGAAGGCTTGTGTTGCTGCAGCCATAAACCTTCAGGTTTAAGTATGCTAGAGAGTATAATATAGTTTTAATTAGCTCTGCATTGACATTCCAGAAGTGTCCCTTTTTTTTATTTCATTACAATTTTTATATGCCTGTTACATACAAATATCAATATGGTATGCGACATATCAACTTTATATTCATTCTACTAATAAGAAGGAATCACAATAATCACTACAATACTGAAGTGGATAAATTTTAATAAACCAGTTATGTATGGAAAAAGCTACAGAATTATTCAATTACTAATGAGTGGCTTATCCTATTTAAAAATCCTCGTCCCACACATAAATTTTGCCACATTAATCAACCGAAAATATCAACAGAATCTGTAGATGCAGTTGAAGTAAAGAAAAAAAAGTTTTGTCACTAAGTGTCCAGGAGACAATTTTGTTAGTTTGTTTTAAAGCCCACTTTTATGCTCAGATAGGCTAATCGGGACTAAATCTACAGTTTAACGTGTAGTCCGAACCCGTGTACATTGTGCTTCCACCAGAGGAGGGGGCAGTCGAACACAGGACCTCTTCATTATAATGCGACAGCGTTATGCCATTGGTGAAAAATATATACAAAGAAGTCGCACCAAACGTGCCATTTCATCGCCACAGAAGATTCATCCATTTTAACCCATTATGTACCAGCGTCCTATAAATAGGACAGTTGATTTCATAATTTTTATTAAATGTAAAAATAAGTTTATGAACAAGCAATTGTTTTATTATTCAATAAAGCATATTAATAACTATGTTCATAAATAAAGATAACAATTTGGATTGAGAACAGCATAAGTAAAAGTACAGTTAATTAAAGCAATATTTAGTACTATGTCATGCTATCAGTTTCATTCATCTAGTTTGCAAACAATATGCAGTGGGCATGTAAAAATGCTATATATAACTTTGAAAGGGTCTCCATACGATTTATATGAAGAATATCTCAAACCCACGAGGGTTTTGTCTTTGTGGAATGGTAATGAAGTTTGCTGTCCTATTTATAGGATGCTGGAACTTAAAGGTATCAATTTCATCTTTTTCCTCACAGATGTCTCTAGCTTCGTTGCAACACAAGACAAACGAGTAGCTGCGTATGCAAAACCATTGTGATTTTTGCGTGTCAGGAGGTAACATCTTGCATGTTACTGTGCCCATTATTCATCATCTTACCTTTGTCGACATGTTTAGGAAGGGGCTTACAGCAAGTGAAATAAAGGATATTCTCCTTGATCCAGCCGTAGCTGACAACTCTGCAGAACTGAGTGTGGTGGTTCTGCCTCCCGATAATGACATCATCAGCGATGAAGATATTTTTGAAGATGATCAAATAAATGATGTGGAGGTTGCGGATGTCCCTGGTGAGTTACTTTTGCAAATTGTACCAAATGAAGAAAACACGGAGTCTTCTTCTTTGAATGTGGAAGAACCTGAAGAAATCCCTACACCTGGTTGCAGCAAAAGTAGAAAGTTACGAGGGGGAGTGAAGAAGAGGCAGCTATCAACATGTGATGTAAATTGGAGGAAATGTGACCCAGTGTACACCAAATTGCAAGTTGAAGGTCTTTGTGCAGAATCATAGGCAGCCGATATGGAAACTACATTGGCAGGCAAATCTTCGCTTCAAGTTTTTGAAATGTTTTTCGATTGCGATGTTTTGAATTTGATTACTACACAGTCTGTGAAGTATGCAACAGAAACAAAAAACGAATTGCAGTTTTCTCTATCAGTTGATGAGTTAAAGCGATTCTTAAGGATTCTGTTACTATCAGGCTATCACAAGGTGCCCAGTGAGAAGCACTTTTGGAGTGAAGATGATGATTTATGTGTAGATATTGTGAGAAAGGCCATGCCAAGAAATAAGTATCCCAAAATTAAGAGTTTTATACACTTCAATGATAACAGCAAAGTGAACGAATTCAAAGATGATCGAGGTTTCAAAATCTGTCCACTATTGGATGCTGTGAATGAGAAATTCCGAAATATTCGAGAAATATTTGTCAGTGGATGAAATGATAGTGAAATATTATGGCCGCCATGGACTGAAGCAATTCATTCGGGGAAATCCAATCCGATTTGGATATAAGATGTGGGCTTTGTGTGGTGAAAGTGGATACTGCTTTAATTTTGACCTATATTGTGGCAAAGACATAGCACACAATGAAAGAGAAAACTTAGTTTTGGGTTCCCGTGTTGTGTTCAATAAGTTGGAACCAATTCAAGAGCCAAACAGCTACTGGGTATTTTTTGATAATTTATTTACCAGCAGAGACTTACTTGTGCACTTGCGAGACAAAGGCATTAGAGCTACAGATACGTTGAGGCAGAATCGCCTTAGTAAGTGTCCCTTGAAGGATTCAAAAGAATTGAGTAAAGATGCAAGGGGCACATTTGACTACTATTTTGATGTGGAAGGAGAGATACTATTTGTCAAGTGGAACGATAATAAATGTGTTGCTATTGGTACCAACTTTGATACTATTGAGCCATTGTGTCAAACATCACGATGGAGCAGAACATCTAGAGCGAAAATTTCCATCCCTCAGCCACATATTGTAAAGGCATATAATAAATACATGGGTGGCGTTGACCACCACGACTGGCTCGTAAGCAAATACAATGCTTCTGTTCGAGGTAAAAAATGGTATTGGTGTCTGTTTACAAGAATGCTTGACATGGCAGTTGTAAATTCGTGGATTGTGTACAGAAAGGTACCACAATCAGGAATGGACTTGCTGGAATACAGAAGAACAATTGCAGTGGCATATTTGAAGGCAGGACAAGGACGTCCATCTGCATTTGGAAAACCCACGAAAACAACATCACACTCCACATTTCAAGATGTGAGGTATGATGGCATTGGACATTATGTTGTGCGAAGAGATAAACAGAGAAGGTGCCAAGGACTGAACTGCAAATCTAAACCCTTAACATTTTGTGAGAAATGTCTGGTAACATTGTGCAAAGATTGTTTCACACCTTACCACACACAATAAGCAACCAGAGTTCCATATATGTATTGTTTCCTTGTCTTATTATTTGAAAATGTATGTGTATCGTGTGTATCAAATGTAATAATCAATAAACAGAGAAGTAGTAATACAACTTTTAACCAAGCTTTGAAACTTCTTATATCATCTTAGGTTATGTGAGAAAGGTGCATATGTTGAGTATGATACCCTATTGTACCAGCATCCTATTTTTAGGACAGTTATTTATATGAAACTGGCAACAGGTAAATTTTTTATTACTGCGTTGATCACTTTAAAACAACCCCCTTATCATATCCAATCAGAATTTCAGTCAATAAAATCAAAAGAAAAAGTGTGGTACTTAAAGGGTTAAGATGGTGATTGCCTGAGACAAATATTTGAGACTTTCGGAAAACAACATCATTGTTCATGGAATTAGCTGCCTTGATCCACTAATGAAACGCTGTGCAATTGAAACTACCACCTTAACTTTCTAAGAGCTATGGACTAATGAAATTCCATTTTTGGAAGAGTAAGTTGTGGTTGATTGTTCTATTTAAAGTCATTTTTCTTCTAATTTTGATAATGACGACGATAAGGTTGAATGGTGATTAGATGAAAGTAACGAAGGGGCGAAAACAAACACATGCTGACACTCAAGTGCCAGGGACTCGTTGTCCTGAAAGAATAAAGTTTCCAGGGTTTGCTGCACAGGGTAGAGATTGACATTCTAGTGTGTTCGAAGTGGTCACACCATACAACCCAAGTCATCTATGAAAAATATATGAATTATTACTGGCACGGTGATCAACTTCGATGAATTCCTTGTGTCCTAAATCATTTTGTTACCTCAAAAAATATGTTCATGTAACCATACGTGTATTGCTTCTCCCACATTAGTAACATGACAGTTCAGAAAACGAATAGCAACTTAGCTAATAATCTCTTCAATTCTGAACAGATTTTTCAATCCTACATGTTAATTACTTATGAGTGATATTTTGTCAAAATAGCCTTTCATTAGCCTAGGAGTACTTCATGGACAATGAACAAAGAATTAGTTTTCCGTGTGTGTTTTAAATCATTCCTAATAAGACATTCATTTTTATCCAAACATTCAGTGGCGGCGATTAGGAGTACCGGACAGTGGGGGATGCAGTTCCCCCACCACATTTTGCCACCTTTTGCCCCACACTATGGCCTCTTTATGCTAAGCCTTTTCTACCAAGAAAAAGTATACAAAGTATTGTCCTTGCCCCTCAAATGTTGCCACCCAATCGCAGCTATTACAAACATTCAGAAAATTTCTCAGTTGTACAAACCTTGTAAGCTAAGAAAAGTGACCCCCAAGGAGTAAGAAACTCAGTCAAAAACTCATACGATGAAATACTATGCTCAGGAACATGCATTTAAATTACGAGAAACTTCACGATTGTCTACCATCGCACTTTCTATCATTGTCGCCGAATACATAAAATAAAGTATGTGTCTTGTATTTGCTACACAAGCTTAAACCTAATTCACATTTATTTCACTGTATTAACATGCATGAAAGAATGTGATTAGAATGTATGGGTGAGGTATGGCTGTGCATGGGTAAACACTTCCTTGAAATAATTGTGTCCATCAGAGACAAAGCGAAAGGAAATGGAACAAGTTGCGAGAATAGATTAGAAAGGAATAAAGGGGAAAGCAAGAAAAGGAAAGGGAAAAGAAGTAAGAGGAAAATCTGGAGTATAAGAGAGAAGGGGATACATACATCTTACATACACATATATACTATATATGGTCTTACATTTATACTGCCCACCCAAATCTATCAATAAGGAACTTCTTCCCACCTGGTTCAAAATTTCTGGCGCCACCCCTGTTTTACACCCAGTATCTAATAAACATCTATTGTTCACTCCATTAATGTTTGAAAAAAGAAATGTAGTACTTTTTATCTTATTTCTTAAATTCACAGGTAACACCATATTACTTGAGTTACACTGTGCTTCATTTTCCAATATATCCTCGTAGAAATCAATATCTATCTTACATACAGTTTTCAATTGAGCTTCACCTATCTTTGGATTGGTATTACATTACAAACCTCCTTTACATGAGTTTCAATGTCAGAATTAATTAGACACAACATCATTGTCTTCATCTACGCTACTCAGTGTCAATGTAACAATAGACTCGGGTCTTAGTTTAAAGATTGTGATTGCATGTACAAAGGTGCATTCGCTGTAGGCGAAGAATCTACATTTACAGTTTCTGTCTCTTCAGAACAAGATCTCAGTCCACTAATTTCAGAATTTCTTAACACAGACTCTCTCATAGGTCTACTATGACTATTGTTACTAACTTGAATATTGTTATATGGAACTGTATTTGTACTGCTATTTCTATAACTAGTTCCACTTACAATTCTCTCATTACTATCATATCTAACAGAGTCATCATTACCAACATTGTAACTATATCTACTTCTTCTAATTACATTTGAATCATTCCAATTTCTATGAGGTAATCTGTAACTTAATTGAGAATGGTTAGGTCTTTGAACCCATGACCATTGTCTTACATTCACATTTTGGTTAGACATGTTTTGATCTCTATCAACATTGCCACTATTTTCATTCACATGGTTTCTTTGAAAACTGTTTTAACGGTCCGCTCTAGCGGGGTTGCCTAAGCCTGACTATTCCATAAGATTACTTATCCCTCCTCCATTGCCACTCCCACCTATCACATCCAATTCAAACAAGCTAATCTTTCCAAATCAGTTCCCTCTCGTAGAATAACCGTACGGTCGCGCTGGCGACGATTGATTGGTCTCAACAAGTCAACCCCTGCTAGTAAGAATAGTATAACTATGTTTCAAGTTCACATTGATTTAAGATGAAATAAGAGAAATTCAAAAATCAGTCAATTTGTTGAAAACTGCCCTGTACTAGGCAGATGCACAAAGCAGTTACTGAAAATCCCTTAATTAATGTTCCCGCTCTTTCCCTGCATCATGCCTGATAAGTCTGAAAGATCAATTCGCGGTAAGACGTGAAAATGTCAATTCACTTTCACTCTTATGATTTATGAATAAAACAAGTTCAGTATCATGCTTAAAAAGTGTCACCACTATCGAACAAGCACTCGGACATCTCTCTCACCTGAAAGAAATTACATGGTTAGTGAATACTCATAAATGGAGAACTAGACATCATGCATGAGTACCTTGGTGAATTGTAACTCATTTGTACATTCAGTTATTTATTCAAATCCGTGATGAATCCAAATTTACATTAGCTATTGCAATTAGTTTGAATGATATTCCTTTCATACAAAATAAACAATTTATGTTTGAAAACTCTTGAGTTACAAACGATGACGTTAACTTTAATGTACTTGATCAGATGGCAATATGATATAATACCTGAGGTACCTAGTTTTCAAAAACTAGAATGAAGTGTAAGATTAAACGTCAAAATAAATTCTCATGTTCTACTGACAAACCAGCTGGTGCACCTTGTATATCTAAATAGTACATGCACGAATTAAATATTACAATAATAACATCATATTATGTCAAAGCAGGTTTCAATACATCCAAATATTATCAGTTGTACTTTCTAGTCGCTTTTCATATCAGGTTTGTCCGTGCACTGGACGTTACCCCAACCTCATAGCACTAGTCCAATTATTGATGCTCTAGCATCGCGAGGAAATGTATACGTGACGTCACAATTTCGTACGATCGACATCAATACAGTTCTAATCACGTTTGTTCCTTCACCAGCTGCAGAACATTCAATGCATGGGTTAGATTTAATTTTCCTAGAGAAAATCCCGTTGACGAAAAGTACTTTACCTCTTTTCAATATGGCAACTTCCGCTGAGCCAAATGCGTTCATGGATTTAAGCCGAATATTGCTATCCAGTTGTGTGAATGACACTTATGAAAGATAAGTACAATAACTAAAAATTGTATGTGATGTTTATTTTATTTTCTCTCGTCGCGATTGTCATGAAGGTAGATTTACCTGACGCTGGATTCTTTGTCTCGATCGTCACTGCACTTAATGGAACGAATGGCCTTACCTCATGGGTGAGCTCTCATGCTTTGCATCAAACAGTCTACACAGCCGTTACTCACTGCTCCTTGTGACCAAAATCTAACTGCATCCCCATCTGGGTACAGACGAATTCACCTTTGTCCAGGCTTTTCGACAACAACTCTGTCAAAACTGTCAAACCGTTTCGCGCCGGTCCTATGTCAACTACCATCATTTCCCTCCATCTTCCTGGGGTGCAGTCATTGTTTCTTCACCGCCACACGGAGTCTCCGAACTCTTCATATCCAAATTCCATCGTGGTGCGTGTTTTAAGATACAATTATCAATTACTTATACCCCACCTTTAGAATTTTTACATTAGAATATTCCCTCGAGACGTAGATATTTTGATGTCTTTTTTCCATCCCTTCCGCCTCCAAGTTTCCGAACACGACCGTTCCCTTAAGATTAGTCAAAATGTCCCTCATCGAGTGATAATTAGACTAAAAGTATTCACGTAATTTTGAAAATAAATGTTTGATGGCTGTTAAGTTCCCAATGAATAAACTGAGAGTTCTACAAAATATTTAATAATATTCACTACTAATTCAACTAGTATTTCCTTCCTTTTTTAAAATTAATATAAAGGACGACCTCTTGCGGGTAAATTTGTAACCCTAGTTTCCAGATCAAGTTATTCCCGTGAGCAGCAGCCCTCTTCCGTAAATTTCTCTTGAGTTTCATGTGCGTTCACACCATGGACGAGCAATCTCAATAGGTTAGATCAGTTCTCCAACCATCAAAATTTTACCGTAGCTGACTTACGTTTTATCAACAAGGGAATTATGACCCTATACCGTCATATTGTTATAGGTAGTTTATTCCTCACTGTATCACCTCATACAATTTTCATTTGTCTTACACCCAGGCCCGTACCCAGGATTTTTTTTCAGGGGGGGGGGCAGACCCAAAGGCAGGTTTTATATTTTTTTTTCTAAAGAGGCACATCATGTGTATTAATGTTGTAAACATACATATATATATATATATATACCATACCTAGGTATATATATATGGGAGAGGGTGTGTAGAAAAATTTGCTCATTTCGATGCTAGGAATCTTTGACGAACATTTTCTAACCTGCGATTTTTTAAAAATTAAATAATAAAAATAGCCTACGAGAAGCAATATGATAGAGGAGTGTTCACCGATTTTGCAAAATCAAAGTTCCTGAGTTTTCCAGGCATTTTACATAACTTTTCAGACGACTGCATAATGATTTAACATGCTAATAAATTAGAGTTGTACTTCAACTTTGCAAGTTAATCAAACGAACCAAGTTTGTTGAACATTTTTGAAAATAAATGAAAAATAAAAGGAAGGAATTAACGAAAAAGGAAGATTGTTGGGAAGAAAAAACAAAATGTGTTTTCAGTTACAAGCAAACAAGCAAAAATCATGTAATTCACCTGACTTTTCCAGGTTTTGAACGCTTTTAAAAAAATTCCTTTGTTTCCAATTACCTTCTTACTCCTATCCTGGTTTGCCGGACTTCTCCAGTTGTTCAGGACTTTCAGGTCACTGCGAGCCCTGTAAATTTATTATCTGAAGGGAACGGCTAAGATAAGTGACTTCACCCTGGCAGTGTCTCTGCTGGCAAAATATTGTCTCGCTTTTTTTTTTTTGCTTTTTGAATCTTATTTGACAGTAAAAATAAATGCCAGTGGCAACCAAGAAGATATTAAATGCATACATGTGGGATAGAAAATGCAAATTGCAGCATCTTGCAACATCGAATTTATTCAACTTGAAGTCCTCTACATACTGTGCAAGTTGTCAGTCTTGTATGGCCACACCCCATGTATTTATGTTCAAAACAATTACAAGTAGAAAAGAATAAAAGTTGTAGTAAAATAAATTCAGATTGATTGAATCTCGTAAATATTATTGTACGTATTTTCTTGAGTATTTTGGGAAAATAACAATATCTGTTGAAAGTACTTCAGGCAATCTTTTGCCCCCAAAATCTAGCAACGATTCTGCGCGAAGTGGATTCTCCTATTTACATACAATCGTAAGCTATTCTATGATTGGCAGAATCAATATCAGTTGCAGAGAAACCCTGATGCTGGAGAAAGATAAAGGTTTTATGATTCTGCTCAGTGGCGGCAAAAAGGGACCGGACCTTGCGGTCCTGGTGGAGAGCTAAATGCCCCAACCCCCCTATATGGCTGGTTTTGTATTACAGTCATTGAGGAACCTTTGTTCCATAATGTAAAAAGCATACAAAATTCCCCTTTATGCAAATTAATGTTAAAAATTAGTGACACTAACAAAAGGAACCATTCAATAATCAAAGGGTTCCTGTTTCTCGAGTGTCAAACAATTTTAAAAATGTACACAGTATTCTACAGAAAGTACTACATAACCAGTAGCTACAATGTCTGCAGTGGCGCAAGAGTCTTCCTTCATAGCACATAGTGTTCGAGCTGAGACAAAAAAAGTCGGGACATGGATTGAAAGGAATGGACCTTCCGAACTAAATCGGGATGTCTGATAGCCTTGCATCAATGGTTATAAATCTAAAATTGCCAAATATTGCAGACTGCAGAATTCTGGAGCCCATTCTTGCAAAATTTGAAAAATCATCGTTATTTTCATAGGTCTTTATACTTTCAAATTAAATTTTTCCATGGTTTAAGGGGGGGCATGGCCCCCTGCCCCCCCCTTGGGTACGGGCCTGCTTACACCTACAAATCTACCATCTCTTTTTCTTTCTTGTTCATGCCCTGTATATAAAGCTTCATGTCTAGCTACAAGCTCAGCTGCTACATTCAAACTTACATATGGCTGATTTAAAATAGCTTCTTTTCCTTTTACAGGTAACTGTTGAGCTACTAGAATTATCTTTTGTTGATCACTCATATCAGGCTGTATTGTGTTTAACAGATTAATCTGAGACCAAAAGTAACTCAAAAGAGTCTGTTAACTCTTTAGAATACATTTTACTCAAAATATTTGCCAAAAGAGTCGATTTCCATGAAGAACTCTGGAATACATTAAAAAACATAAGCTTAAATTCATAATAACTACATATTTGTGCTTTTTCTTGTAAGTACCAGTTTTTAGCAACTCCTTCTAATAACAATGGAATGTATTTCATGTATTCTTTTCTAGACACATTCAACATTTCAAACCTATCTCCCACTTCCTGTAAGAACTGGGAAGCTAAATAATCGGTTCTTGTTGCATTAAACTTCGGAAATCTATCTACATCAGAATATTTTAATATTCCTTGCTTTAATTTTCTTTCTGACCTTCTAAGTCTTTGGTCTGATTCACTATCAGAACTATTACATTCTGTTACATGTACTTTACTTAACCTACTATCACGTTTACTTTCTTTGCTTTTGCCATACTGAAATCCTACATTTCTATCAGCCTTATCTTTCACTTTCGCTTGATATTTAGAACCTGAAGAAATACATTCAGTATTACATTCTTTTTCAACATAATGACGTTTTCTGTACGTAATATGTTCAGATACTTTACTTGGAAAAGGTACTCTATTTTCTTTCTTAGACTTAGGTAAAGAACTTACATCTATTCTGGATTCTCTATCTACGTATGTGTTAAAAGGAACATTCATACTAGACAAAATATTATCTAAACTAAGTTTCAACATGGCTATTTCATTGCTCAAATCTCTTAATTGATATTCCATGCCAACGCATTTCCCTTCCGTTATATCAATTTTATGTGTAATATCAGAAATTTGCTGGACACAGCCTTTTACAGTAGTATCACATTCTGTAATTTTACATTTGGCAGATTGCACACTTTGATTCAAATCTTGAAAAGTATGACCTACTTTTGTAAATTAACATCATAATTATCTGACCTTACTTCTAATTCTTTCGTACTATGTTCATTACTCTTAACAAGATCGAACATTACTCTTAACAAGATCACAGTCTTCGTACCAAACTATTTCCTTCGCTTGACTCTGGTACAATAAGAAACAGGCAACCTCTCACACATGCGTGACACACAAAATCCTGTACAACAGGAAATGGTCATAAACTTTTGCTCTTTAAGTCATTAATATCTAGAAAGTATTTCAGTTCACGACAATGCAAACCTGATGAAAGTAAGTTGCTACTGGGATTTGTTATTTCAGGGATGTTGAAATCGCCAGCAATGAGAAGTGGGTTCCCTAGAGGACAATGTGCAGTTATGTGGGAAAACAGGTTTTCGTTTGACACTAAAGGGGATGATGGCTGAATGTACACTACACAAACATAACTCTCGAGACCGTGTTCTGTTTTAAATTTTATAATTAAAGAATAGATCTTTTCTTCCACTATTGTAGCATTTACTAATACAGGATTAAACTTTTTTTTTTACGGCTATGAGGATCCCACCACCTAGAGTTTTCCCCGTTTCAAGCGAAGTACGGTCTGACCTAAATACAACTTAACAGTCGTCAATTATTCTGAATTGGAGATGGAGGGATTTAGCCATGTTTCTGTACAAAGGATTGTCATAGTTATTACTGATTACACTAAGGAAAAAGTGTTTTGTTTTTGATCGAATGCCTCTAAGATTTTGGTAAATAGTATTTATCACTACATTGTTTGACTGTTTATCACAAACATTTTTTGATGTGACTGGACATAGAGGTGTATCAGAAGGATGAGTGGCAACACTGATTGTACTGTTATTTGCTTCGCTGGATGCCGTGATTTCAGTAGTGAGTGCTAAAGTGCTATCAAAAGAACTAATCTTCAATAAAAGTT
Organism: Lepisma saccharinum; assembly: GCF_977018435.1. Lineage (NCBI taxonomy): Eukaryota > Metazoa > Arthropoda > Insecta > Zygentoma > Lepismatidae > Lepisma > Lepisma saccharinum. The sequence continues at coordinate 88,243,463 of NC_139231.1, read as the reverse complement.
GTTGCTTGAGCACACATAATAGTGTGGAAAAGTGTGGATTTTCATTCACTATTCATGAACTTTTCTTCATTGTTAAGTCTTTATGAGAAAGCTATTCACTCATTGAAAGGAATGTGTAGAATAGATAAATGTTACAGTAAATTGGGGGATTTTCATAGGTATGTTATGGAAAGAACAATTTTATAATTTTGAGAGCAAGTGCTACTGCTAAAGTGCAAGTAGTATCGTTAGAGGCACATATTTTTGGTAAATAAAAAAGCAAAATTTCGGTACAAAAACTGAGTCAATTTCGGTTTCAAAAGCGGTAAATAAAATAAAATATCGGTGTTATAGCATTGAAAAATTGGATGAAAAGTGGTATATAAAAAGACATTTTGGTTTTAAAATTGTGAATATAATCCTAAATTTGATTTAAAAACTACACTTATTCCACAGAATTAACATTTCACTTCTAATAGCACATTTATGTAGTTATCAGAGTATTAAGTTTATTTCTGTGTAAAGGAGTCCATTTTTGCTTCTCCAATATTAATAGCAGAATTAATCAATTTTCCGGAAATTGCATAACTCTCAGGATAATTCAGACCTCGGAAGGTGTCGCGTCGGTGAATAAACCCTGAATTTTGTGTTTAAGAGTTAATTTCACTTTTTGCAGTTCATTTCGCATTATTTCGTGATAAAACATGGTCACAAAATGCATCTCACACCTTTCAAAAACATGAAAAATGAACACTACAATGTGTTTTTTCAAATTTGGTTTTTTCGTCAAAAACGAAATATGCATCGTATAAAAACAGATGTATCAACAACCATGCTTCTCCATAATCGATATTCTACCAATCCGATATAAAACTGCAAACATTGAATGAAGACTGTAGTTAATTAACCTTCACCAGGTGAGTATAATAGGTTTTATCTTAGAAAATTTAACTGGCATATTTAGGCATTTACTTTACAAAATAAAGCATATGTGAATTACACCTCTGTACTCATAAAAATAGTAACAACATGGCTTAAAATATGTCATCAGTAAAATTGGCAGTAATTCTATTGATACAGCAATGAGTAATTCTATTGATACACCAATGTGCTTATATATTGATAAGATTCAAATAAATGTGACCCATACTCAATATGGACATATAACAGTTCCTGAAAGAAAAATGAACTCATTATTTCTTTGGTTCATCTTTTGCAGGGAGTATAAAAATAGAGGAACTTGATGGTGAAGAAATGAAGGATGATGAATGTAGTGAAGAACCAGATGAAGATGCACCTCATGAAGATAGCCAAGAAAATTTGGAAGTTGCCATTGAAGAGGAGGAGAAGCTATTGTGAGTACTTTATACACTGAAATCGCAATTATATGTTTCGTGATAGTACGTTTTTCTCAGTACATTTTTTTTCTGGTATTCCCTGCCAATTCCCCTAAGGCTGTGTACTATTATATTTCAGTTATACAATATTCAGATATACGATTTTTCCAGTTATACAAGGTAACCAAAAAAGTTCTTGCCGTTTTTGACGTCCCATTAATCATGCGCTCACAGAGAGGAAACGAAATGACGCACGTGCCTGCCAAGCGATCGGGAGTTAGTCTGACCATCGACTGTCAGTAATACAGGCACGTTGCACACACACAGCAGTCATAGCTCGTCCAGTGTCGAAGAGAAATGGAGGTATGGAAGCAGCTTGTTCGCGTGTGTTTGTTGTATGACTTTAAAGTGGGCCTGTCAGCTGCCTCATCAAGTTGCCGCATTTGCCAGGCATTTGGGGAGAATGTCGTGAACGAACGCACTGCCTGTCATTGGTTTCAGAAATTCCGTTTGGGAGATGTGAGCCTTTCGGATGAACCTCGCAGTGGACGACCACAAGTGTTGGATGACGAGGCCCTGAAAGCAGCCATCGAGGAGGACAGTGGTCTAACGTGTGATGAACTTGCAGAAAGGTTCTATGTTTCCGCTGAAACAGTCAGACTGCACCTGCATGGGATAGGGAAGTCATACAAGTTATGCAAGTGGGTACCCCACACATTGTCGGCAGCCTACAAGGAACAACGAGTGACAGCCTGTTTGTCCTTGCTCACTCGGCACCTGAACACACCCATATTTGATCGCTTGCTCACTGGTGACGTAAAGTGGGTCCTGTATGGCACTCCAAAGTGTCCACTCCTTTGGTTGTCGCCATGTGACCCTGTTCCTCACACCTCAAGACCACCTTTGCACCCACGAAAGGTTATGCTCTCTGTAAGGTGGAATTGTCGGCAAGTGGTGCATTACGAGCTCCTTCCACCTGGTCAGACCATCACTGCTGACCTCTACTCTCAACAGTTGCAAAGGGTGCACCGTGCATTGCGACATAAGGAGCCGGCATTGGTGAATCGCAAGGGTGTGCTGTTCCTGCACGACAATGCCAAGCCACATGTGGCAAAGAGGACCCGGGAGACCCTTCAGCAACTTGGCTGGGAGACACTGTGCCATCCACCACATTCACCGGACCTTCTGTCGTGGGAGATCCTTCCCAAATGAGGGAGACCTTCAGAACGACTTCACGTACTTCTTTGCATCCAAGCCAGCCGAGTTTTATCACCAGGGTATTGTGCAGCTGCAGGAACGTTGGCAAAAGGTGTTGGATGCTGATGGAGATTACTTCGAAACCTAAAGGTACGTACCGTCCACTGTATTGCTCTTTGTTTATCACTGCTCTAGAACAGCAAGAACTTTTTTGGTTACCTTGTACATTCAATGAGTTCAGTCCCAACAAGGTAAATAGTTCAGGTATACGTTTTTAACTGTTTCCTGGAAAGAATTTCGTGACGATAACATCTGCCATCCATTCCCATACAGGTTTTCTTATCAGCTACAACCAAGGGACCAGACTCTCGACTTGGAATTATATTTATGTCGCTTGCATCGGAGTGCATGGAATGAGAAATACACGATTGGGCCAGATTGTCCCTGTGCTAAATAATCCTGCTTTTGTTCTTTGCATTGTGTTGGGCAAGTCGTATCTGCCTAACGTAACGCAGATTGGAAACTGATATCTCTCAAGCTGTCAGACAAGTTACTGGCACCACACTTCCCAGCCTATCATAAACATTACAAACAAGCTGAAGAAAGGGAGGGGGTCAAGTGTGGCCTGCAGGGAAGGGGGCCATTTCACTGTGTCTTATTACCATCATATTTAAAGATAATACAGTTGTTGAAAACAGAGAAGTTGCAGAACTTTTTTTTTGTGCAAAACAAAATCCCAAATAAACTAATTATTGACCACTGTGACTTATTTTTATCGTGAATGGTTCTGAAGAAAAGCAGTGATCATACTAAACACTGGTTGCATTTTCTTTCTGCAAGCCCTTTTGAAAAAAGCACTTTGTTTCCCTTTTGTTACTATGGGATAAATTTAAGATAAAAGGCTATAACCGCTCAACCACTGCATCTTTTTGAAAAACTTTCATTCTAAATGTAAGAATGATCAAAAAGCAACATTTTAAGAAACATCAAACAATTAAGGGTCCAGGAGGATAGCGGAAGCAAAAGCCTAAAGTTCGAATTTTTCAGTAATTACGCAAAATTTCTGAAAGTTGCGGCAGGAGAACTACATATCCTCATAGATCAGGCTTTTGTCGTGCTTCCCTCATAATTTGGTCCATCCAGCATCCATAGGGCCAACACTAGAAGCGATTATCCTTAATTATGCAAAATTTCTGATTGTGGTAATTCCAGTTTTTTTTATATATATATATATTTTCAAAGTTGCAGCACGACCATTACAAATCCTCATAGAGTGGTCTTTTCTCGTGCTTCCCTCAAAATGTGGTCCATTCAGTGTCTGTAGGATTGACGCTAGAAGCAAAATTCCTTAAATAAGCAAAATTCCCGAATGCCGTAATTTCCTTTCCCCCCCCCCCTAAACTTCCAGCACAAGCATTACAAATCCTAACACAGTAGTCTTTTGTCATGATTCCCTCAAAATTTGGTCCATCCAGCATCCATAGGACTGATGCTAGAAGCGAAATTCTGTAATTACTCAAGATTTCCAAATGCCATCATTTAATTTTTTCTAAAGTTGTGGCATGAGCATTACATATCCTCATAGAGTGGTCTTTTATCGTGCTCCACTCCAATTTTTTTTAACCATAATTATTGGGAAACAGGCACAATGTATAAATTTTACCTCTGCTAAAAGCAGTGTCTTTAAGAAAGAAAACTAAACCAATTTCCTTCTCTCTACAAGAAGTAGTTCTCGACCTATGATATTTTTGTACTTGCTGCAAGTTTGAAAAGCCCATGCTTGAAAAGTCACCTGCTTCAACAGGAATACAGGCACCCGAGGCTCCGTCCGCTAAAGATTTTTAAGTTCACTCTATGCACAGAAGGCTAATTGCGACTGGATCTTCAGTTTAAAGTGGGATCCGAACCACTATGTGCCTCCATCGGGTATCTAACCCTGAACCCCTTGATTACAAGGTGATGTTATCACGACGCATCAGGAGGCATAAATATAAAATTTATAGGTAAGCTCCTCCCCCTTGAAAATCCTGGGTATGCCACTGGCTCTAGTGTTCAAAAGGATTAATCTTGTGTTATCCGCAAGATAAAAGTTATGGTTTTGTTTATCAGAAGGCAGAACAAGAACAAAAAATTGTATCCTTTATGTTGGTCGAGTCATTGCTATCAGAAGTGATATCGACAAGGGACTGCTTTGGAGAGCTAGACATAACACTGGTGCGGGTAGCAGCCTCCCTTCAGACAGACTGGCACCAACGTGCAGGTGGTGGAATAGGTCTTGTGTGTTTAAAATATTTTAAAGCATCTGTTGAAGACAAGAAAAGCTGGACTGCAGCATTCATTTCATTTTAGTATGCCGAATCAAGTTGCAAAAAGAAGGGGAAGGTTAAGGACACACGAGCAATATTTCCTATGCAAATAGCTGCATTAAAAAGAAGGCTGCTTCATGAAATCATTGCATAGCCCTGCACAGCAGTTGCAGATTATTTATCTCTTGTGAGAGGAGATTTGATATTTTTTTTCACTCATACCTAAACCAATATCGGATAACTGTTGTTGGCAAATTCTTCTTACTTCTTTTCTGACAAACAAGAAGAATGGAAAATTTTCGAAGCAAGCCCCTCATCTCCCGTATACTAGAAAGGATTACGTAAAAATGTCTGTAAAGAAGTGTGGATAGTGATTGAGTCATGTTCTCAATTGTCCACATACATTTTTGTGGAGGGAGGGAGAACAAAGACACCTGAGTCACACTTTTAAAATGTATTAAAACCCTAGAGAAAGCAGAATTAGTGACTATCGTTTTGGCAATAGTGCGCTTATTCCCCGAAGGTAAGGCAGGAGTTCAAGGTTGCATGGTGAATGAATGAGACTGCTGCAAATGCAAGGAAGAGGGGAGGGAGAGGTTGCCTGGAATGCGGAAAATCGTGTCTGGCAAATTTTGTAATCGCAAGGCTTGGAAAACTTATAAAGCAGTAAAAAGAGAGTTACGATATACATAAGATCGAGATGAACGTCCTAATGTTCAACATGTTTTTTTTTTTTTTTTCAGGGAATTGGCTGAATGGATTAAGCGGGTAAATCTTGCTTACAACCCTTCCACCCCACCCCCCCAGCACCTTCACTTTCTATTTCTCGTGATTTTGCAAATTTATAACGATTTAGAACAGATCAATGCAATACGTGTAACGTATACTTGGTTTGTTGCGGGAGTTATACTAATTTAGGAAGTCGCGGGAAAGGTCCATGGATAAACTCCTAGACCAAAGTATCGTACAAAGTCTTTGGGTAGAAGCAATGAACACTGGGTAAAATGTTCGCTTCTGTACCCCTTATTGGGATAACAAACAACGCCAAGAAAAACTTCCAAACCCATTGTCACTTTCAATTATAGCCTGGAAACGCAAGAACATGCATTTGCTTCACAAGCTGTAAAAGAAACACAGTATTATTAAATAACACTATTATATTGTTATTACAACCAAATAACCAATAGATAAGGTAGAGGTATTTGCAGATTTAGCTTTTATCAAGAAAGAAGCAGTACTGATTTAAATTTTAACAAGAACAAGAATTTATCATCAATTGTCGCCTTCGTCAACTCCTTACAAGAGTAAATAACAAGATTGGAAAATTGAAAGTATCATTAAATCAATTAATAAGATCCTTAAGAAAATATTTGGACCTAAAAGGGATGAGGAGACAGGTGAGTGGAGAAGGTTACATAATTTAGAACTACATAATTTGTATTCATGTCCAGATATTATTAGAATAATTAAATCAAGAAGACTTAGGTGGGCAGGCCATGTGGCACGAATGGGAGAGGAACGAGGAGTTTACAGGATTCTTGTTGGGAAACCTGATGGTAAGAGACCTGTAGGAAGGCCAAGACGAAGATGGAGGGACAACGTTGAGATGGACCTAAGGGAAATCAGTAGGGATGGAAAAGAGTATATAGAACTTGCTCAAAATAGGGAAACATGGAAGGCCTGTGTTGCTGCAGCCATGAACCTTCGGGTTTAAGAAGGCTAGAGAGTTAGTTAGTTTTAGTTAGTTAGTTATCATTAAATCAATTAATACATTTTTTGTGAGGCCCCATTCATCCTTTTGTTCATTCACGTCATGCACTGGTTTTATAAATGTCCACAATTATCAAAATGCTTTTAATTTGATTCATCATACCATAGTTGCATGTACATACGCGTACGTACATATAACGGTTACGCCTGCGCAATAGCATAAATAACTTTGGTACAAAAGGCAATTGCTAATACATTAGTTTCACGTGGTCCAGAAGGTACTTTTTTCCAACTACTTATTGCATTCTTTAATTTATATAATGTTCCATAAAAAATCTACCTTCGCAGTTAAAAACTCCAATAGGATCAGGTATAACTAGTGCAAAATTAACCAGGGGGATGACAAAGGGTAAACCAATTCTCTTTCACAATTAACAACTTTATTTTCATCGCCGAAGATAGGCTTACGTAATTTCAATTTTACACGTTAACTTGCATAAAGCCTATCTCGTAATATGCGTGTAACGGGAAAATGCGACATGTCAGTGATAGTTACGAGATATTAATAATTACTAATTGCAGTCAAGTACATCCTTTTATGTCTATAGGTACTTCACAATGTAATCACACTTTATGACGTAACAACACATACACCCTTGTGCAAATTAATTGAAACAAAGTATGTTTTCTACATTACGTCAGGTTACTGTATTGCATCAGATTTGAGAATCCTGTCTGATCGCTGTAGTGATCATTGACTGATGCAATCATGACGTAAGCAACTGCAGTATTGCATCAGATTTTAGAAACATCACCAGATGTGATTCGACCGCAGGTCGAGATGGATGTGACACCTAGGAAACGCACGAAGATCGTAACATACAGCTAAAATGTATAGAGAGATCGCGTCAGTGGTTGGTGTGAGTTTGGCAACTGTCAGTCGTGTCATCAAGTTGCAGGAGGAAACCGGATCGGTTTCTCCTAAACGTAAAGGAAAGTGTGGACGTAAGAAGAAACCAACTCCTAGAGATGATGCTTACTTGCTTCGACAAAGCAAAAAGGATCCCTGCAAAACGAGTGAAGCACTGACAATGGATTTGTAGGAGAAAGGAATCAAAATTAGTTCCTCTACAGTTCGCAGTCGCCTTATTCCGGTCGGACGAAAAGCCAGAACTGTCAAGAAACAGCTTTCAATGACAACAATGAAACAAAATCGGTATAAATGGGCAAAAAAGTATAAGGAATAGACGAAAGACCAGTGGCAAAAAGTCCTATTCACCGACGAAAGCCATTTTTTTGTACAGGGTCAGCGAAGTCAGCATGTTCGAAGGTCACGAGGAGAGAATCTTCGTGATTGCCACATCGATCAGTCTGTCAAGCACCCACAAGATAAGATGTTTTGGGGATGTTTCAGTTATTATGGTGTCGGAAGCCTGCATCCAATAGAAGAAACGTGCGCTCGCAACAAAATATTGAGGTTCTACGAAAGTGTGCTACTCCAGAGCTGAAAACGAGGTATCCTGACGGTACTGGGATATTGCAGCAGGACCTAGCCCCCTGTTACACATCGAAAGTGGTGAAGAAATTCATGACAGAGCAGCAAATACAGGTACTTGATTGGCCAGGGAATTCTACGGACGTAAATCCCATTGAGAATTTGTGGGCTATATGCAAAAGTTGCCTCCGTACTGTGGACTGTATGACTATGGAGAAGCTCATTTAGGAGCTCATTCAAGTGGTACAGGGATCCAAAAATCAACAGTGACTGTTCGAAACTAGTAGACTCCATGCCAAACCGTGTTCAAATGCTGCTTAAAAATAGAGGAGTTCATATCCATTACTAATGTACGTGTAGGTGAGTTTTGTACATGTATATGTGAGTTTTGTACAATAAACTACTAAATTCATGCTTTGTTTCAATTAATTTGCACAAGGGTGTAACTGCTTCACAAACGTTAAATAAGAAAGAAAAGTCATGAGAATGTCAAAGATACCGAAAAGACCAGGAATACTGAAATATTGTGGATACCAAGAATAACAGGACACCAGTTTTCAATATATGAATATTCCATGTTAATAACTCTCGGTACATAGTGTTTTCATTCTTTCTGACAAGCTGCTTGCTTTCCTGCTGGATATACTAAAAAAAAAAAACACTTTGATGATGAATTCAAACTATGGCTGCCAAGTATTGAGTTTTAGATTCCAGGTTTTGGTATATGTAGCATAACCAACAATATTGATATACTAAAGTACCAGCAAGTCTTGCAATAGTTTTTTTTTTTTTTATCTGCTCACTGCATACACACACCCCTCTGTTCTTTCTTGTTTTGTGTAAAATGTAATGTTTGGGTATACTTTTTTTTATTTAGGAAGCACGGCTGTCCATGTCAAGAAAGTGTTGATGATGAATTAAAGAAGGAAACAGAAGCGGAAGAAATACATGAAGTATACAGCGAAAATGATGCAGATGCTGATGCAGAGAAGTCTGGAGGAGAAGATGGTCCTAACAAAATAAAGAAGAAAGTTTTGAGGAAAAGAAAAAAGCCTAAGAAGTTAATACCAGGTAATTTCATTGAACATTTCCCAGCTGTGTGTGATATTCAGTATTAGTGGTGTGAATAACAAGTGTTTGGATTCCCTCTCATGGTTGAATTCTAGTGTCGGATGCCCTGTAAAATAAGCAAATAAGCTCTTTTTTTTTTTCCAACTCTTCCATAAGCATGTTGACATACAGAGACAAAATGACTGAGGCTAAAAGCTTAGAGCAACTCGTGATGGATTATTATTTTCTTAGCATCTGACCTTGTTACCTATTTCAATCTATAGTCTTTTGTCTGAAAAGAGAATGTCCTGGATCAGGTAGTAATCTCACGTGCGAAGTGAACATCATTTCCCTTGAGACAATATTGCTGTGTGTGCAAGTTCAATGTCAGTACAGTGAGTCAAGACCCTTTGACTGCTATTTCCGCTCCCACGATCATAAGGATCCTCTCGTAACAGGCTTCTATAGCAACCCTTGCATTTACAACCACACAAGGGAGGAAACTATGCACTTACAATAGGATTGGCAACATGTAGTGTCTTCAGTTCTCTTTTGTTTAGTTCTGCAAGTATTGTTTGTCTGACTCAAAGGTTCAGAAGATACTTGGTATAAAATTAAACACTAATAATTTTTTTACCAATTTGATAGTTTTGTAAGGAAAAGATAAATATTAGAAAACTTGTAGGAAGGTATGCTGGAAAGGCAATTTTGAAATGGATCTGAAGGAAATTAGTAAAGATGTTCAAAGTTGGACTGATCTTGCTCAGAATAGGGCAGATGGAAGGCTTGTATTGCTTCGGCAATAAAAGTTTGTGGTTAGGACTGCCAGTGAGTTATAATTTGTTATGCAATTTTTATGAAATTTCCCTACAATAAATGTCCACTCCTGCAGATCATTTGGTTTTAATTTTTTTTACACAGCTTGTGTGGTGTTTTGCTGCATAATGTATATTTCTCTATTCAGGTAAAAGAAAATCAACATCAAATGGAGACCAGAAAAAGTCTGAGGTTAAAATTGAGGAGTGCAGTGAGGAAGAAAGTGGAAGTGAAGAAGATGGTGATGTAAAAATTAAAGAAATAACTAGTCCTGGGAAAGAAATAGCCAAGGATGGAAATGAAGAGGTTGTTGAGCAAGATCAGGAAGTTCCTAACATGGTGCTGAGGTATGTTTGTTAACTTTTGGCAGTAAGAAACTTACTTTTTTTTGGGGGGGGGGGAGGTTCTGAGAGTGGATATAAGGATATTAAAGATTGCAAAATGCCTCTCTATTTGTTACTGTTTTCATTTACTTTCAGTTTTGGATTGGATTGAACCAGGACTGACACTGATGAAGAAACTTCTTACTAATTCCTGTTCATACTATTTTACTAATTCCTTCTTTCACTTCTTTACTGATTTTACTTACTAATTTCTGTTGAACTTTGTACTAATTTGTGCTGACACCTCTTACTAATTCCTGTTGATACTCCTTACTGATTCTTCTGAATATGGAGGCCAGATAATATACTTTAAGTGAAATCCAAGTTTTTCTTTTATTGTTAGGATGTAACTAAATTGGTTAGTAATTATTCAGTATTTTGTCAGTATCAGTTGGGTCCTAGTTCTCTACCCCAAGTTCAATTTCCATTTGAGGGTTCAGAAATCGATACTGTGTATTGAAAAAAAATGTATCCTCGGCAAACAAGGATCCAAATTTTTGTATAATATGTTCATTGTTTCCAATATATTTATTGCAGGGAGCTAATGGAGGAAATGATGAGCGGTGAGGAGGGTAGCTATTCTTCTAGAATGAGCAATAAGTCTGAGAAAAACATGGCTGACTTTGATGGAGAAGAATCAGGATGCGAAGATGAATTGGTACGACTTGCTGCACAGGTTAGCAAGATTTTAATATGATCCACTCTTCTTTTACCATTATATGTTCTGCGTATGTTGCACCAAAAGTTTGTTGTTTCTATTATTTGCTGAAGAATTCCCTTTTTCCAACTTCAGACAAATCATATTTTTTCAGTCCATGTCAACAATTCCTGTATGAATTCATTTTTCTTTTAATTTGTGTGTGTTACAATCAAGTAAACAATTTTTTTACTTGCTTGTACTTGTGTTTACTTGCTTGTAACAATTGTAATTTAATAGAAAGAAATCCTTTACATACAATATAATCACAAAATCCATTTTTCGTATAATACTGGTGAAAATAAATTAAAATTTTGAATTTTGCAAAATATATACTTACAGACTGTAAAAATATTTTGTGCCAGTTTATGGACCCTACAACTTATTACGGTTCTTGAAAAGTATTGGTGATTATATTTGAACCAATACTTTCTGATATCTACTAGCGTATCCTGCATCTCATCAGCCCTAATCAGTATGTATTTACTACTATGCAATTAGGGGAAAGAGCACCTGCACATACTTGTATGTAGAGATGGGTTAAGAATATACTCTGCAGTTTATTTCTTGATCCAGCTCTTGAAATTGAAAATTTGTAGGTGGGAAGATGTTTACTTGAGGAGGGATGTCCCCCTTCACCCCTCCTCCCTGTTCTTGTACTACAGTCTTGATCTTAATTGGCATTTTATTGTCTGTGTTTAAATTTACTCATCCTTTCGGAACTATAATTTTTTGTGTGATATAAAGTTTAATTTTCTCATATTTCTAGGCCCACCTAGCATCCCATGCAATTCCACAGCATTTGACAAGCATGGCTTCACTATATCACCCAAGATTCCACACACCTAAGATATCTTGTAGGCAAGGGAATCATGAAATATCTCGCATATTCTCCCAGTTTAGGATAGAAAATGTCTGCAAGCCAGGCAGTACTCTTCTGTGGGATCTACTACAGGATGACAAAATTGTAAGTAAATCTTATTATATACATTCAGATGATAACATATTTTGTGTTGTAGAATGGGAGATATATTTGTGTTATAAAGAATCAAAGATAAATTTCTTTCCATCACAAAGTTTACAATTTACAAATATAATTGATATCAGACAAAGAAGGGGAATTAAGTGCCACAAATTGTTCCTTTTTGTATGTGTATTTGTTTAGGTGTGTATTTTAATTCAGAAGATTACAACTGTATATTTTCTCTTTTTAAACTGAAGTGATTTAATTTTACTGTGAATAGTTATAATGAAAGGCACACTTGTTTAAGTAGTTAGTAAACATTGCTGCAGCCTCAGGGTCAAATTGGCTACAGCAGCGATCAAACTAGTGGTGGCACACTTCAAAGCTCATGTAACAATGAAAACATTAACCATGTTAAGCCAGGAGAAAATTGCTGTTGTTATGGAATCATTAGACCCCACCCTAATGTTCCTACAATTTATATTCCTCTTGGGCAGCCAAGCCAATTAATGATAAAACCAAGAGGCAATGCATGATTCAAAGTTGTAGACAAAGTTGTTTTCCACAATGGGTTGTAAATTTTAGAAATTTTAGAGTGTTTTTCAATAAGTCCCTAACAACAGCAACTTTCCCCTGACTGTACCATGCCAGCATGGGTTGTATCCATTTCTCCTTGTGAGGTGGCCATCTTCACTCATCAGGATGCAAGAAATGAGGATTTTAAGATTATGTACAATAAAATGTGTACAGCACATTGTGTAGCTTAAATATTTAATATTTAAAATTTACCATATATTTTGTAATTTGTGATGCTTCTTTGCAGGTTCAACTAGGAGAGGGACTTGCAGTTGAAGCTGAGAAAGCTCTCTGTAGTCTGTTGTGTTTTAATACGGAGCGTATAATAAGAATGAAATTCATAGAAGGCTGCCTTGAAAATGTAGCAAATAATTGGTGAGTTAAAAAAAATCAGAAGTACAGTCAACTCTCGATACAGCGACCTTTCACGGTTCCCGGGAAAAGGGTCGTTATTTCGAAGGGGTCGTTATTGGAATTTGCACCAATTTTTAGCTTCAACGGAGCTGAAACTGACACGAAGATTCGTAGGAGACAGTAACACAATTTATCCTGCATAGTTATACAACCTGTAATGCACAGGATGCATGTCATGAGAAGGAAAATAGAACACGAAAACGTTTAAAAAGAGAAAAGGATTTTAAATAATGTTATTTTCTTTTAATTGTGCACAGTCGTTGCTCTTCCCCAAAATTCTTACAATTCTAGTTCATGAGAAACCCGTTTGCAATGAGATCTACAAAAAGAAAAACAATCGTTTATTGCAAGCGAAACTCGAAGAATCTTGACACCAGTTACACTGACGCCAGCAAAAGTCAGGAGATAATCGGGCAGAATGAATGTTGGATTTTATACAGGTCTACTAGAGCATTGTACAGGATTAAATGGTAAGATAAAATCTCTTGGGAGACACAACACAACCTTTCTTGGCACCAGGCCAAAAAAAAATCGCGGCTGTAAATTTTGTTCTGGTTCGGCTGTGTAATATACATCGTCAAAAAAGTCACTTTTTCTTTGCTTCAACCAACATCATATTCATCCCCCTCCCCCCACTCAAGTGATCAGGGCAAACTCTTCCCTGACTTGAATCGAAATCCTGCCTGAAAAAGGAAACATGTTAGTACGTATGCTTTTTTTTTGTCTGTCCCTGCCAATTCCCCTAAGGTTGTGTACTATTATATTTCAGTTATGTAGATCACACTTTAAACTGCATACAGGTATCCAGTGTCAATTAGCCCAACAGCATAAACTGAACTCTAAACAAGTTTTGACACTTTCGCAAGTTCACTTTTCTGTGCAAAATTTATTTGCGATCGATTTCACCACCCGTCTGGAAGTGTCGTCTTCTCTTTGCTGCGGGCGGCATGGTTCCTTCTTCCGTGAAAGGCAGAAAGTAAAAGGCTCGCATCAACTAGCATCGCCATGAACACAAGCAGAAGAAGATGGAACCACCCCGCCGCAAGATAAGAGTTATGGTCTCTTTTTTTTTTTCAGAAAGCTGGAGAAGAGCGGAAGAAACTGTCTTATCCTTTAACTCCTCGCTTTGTGTACGGTGTTTGAATTTCGTAATCATCAAAGCAAAACAGTCTTGTGAAGCTGCAGATTCAAAACAATTCCGTTTTTCTTCTGGATGAGTCATTGTGATTATTACCGTAGTTGATAAGGGCAAGCGATGTTTGCCACCTAGACAAAACACTGGCCTGAAAAGGAAAGGAGGGGGAAACAGGTGGTTGAACGAGTTTTAAAGGACATCGCACTGCACGTGTTGAAGAAGAGAAGTCTTATCAGTAAAGTGCTAATTTTCGAAGCATGCTGCAGAAGGATAAAAAAGAAAAGAAGGGTGGATCGAGCACTGCTTAACGCATTCCCATGCTGTCAATGAACACACGAGCAATGTTTCAGATGCAGAACTTGAATAAAAACCACCGCGTGCCTTATACTGTATACGCATAAATAGGGTATATATGTAGTACTTTTTTTCCCCTGTGTATCAAATTTTACCTTTTTCAGACATTTTCACTAAGTGAGCAAACTTGGAGTCTGCAATTATTGCAGTTGCGACGAAAATTAAAAGCAACATAATCGTCCAATATGTCAGTCCTGATGATACCTTTAATGGAGGCCATGGATGCATAATTCTTCCTCCTTACATGTATATATTTTTACCATGTCAAAAGTCGCATTAACAAAACAATAATTAAATATTGCTAGATAGTGAAACGGACAAAAAACACGTAATTTTATAAACATAGAACATCAATAAGTCTACTCGTCATTGGCAATATTCAGGCTTATTTTTATCAATTGTCAGTAAACAAGTCAGTCCAAGCGAATGGTGGGATGACACCTTTAATGGAGGCCATAGATGCATAATTCTACCTCCTTATATGTACATATATGTTAACCATGTAAAATATCGCATTACCAAAACAAAACAATAAATATTGCTAGAAAATTAGAGACAAAAACACGTAATTTTATAAACACAAAACACCAATAAGTCTACTCACCATTGGCAATATTCAGGCTTATTTTTATCAATTGTCAGTTTGTCCTTGATCAAATTCACTGGTCCCCCCCCCCCCTGCGCACACACACACACACACACACTGATTCCCCCTCCCCACTACTTTCTGAAGAAGTCTATTATCGATGTCTGTTTCTTCTTAGACTGTTCTGCAAAGTCTTTCACTTTGTAAAAGTGAGACCACATCTCTTCACTGGCACCCCTGTGTTTCAGTATGCCTTCATACACATCCCCGCTTTGAGAATGTCTTTGATGGTGGGGACATCTTCAGGCTCTTCTTCAATTTCTTCCTCCCCCTCTTCATCGCTAGATTCCTGCTGCCCTCTGACTATATCCTCATCATCGAGGGTGCCCCAGACAGCAATGTCATTGTCCGCTGTTATGTACTGCTCGTACGTGCAGCCTGGGGCCAAACTCTGCCGAGTTTCTTCATTGTACGGACGAGAGAAAGTCAGGGGGACAGATGCAGGCGCTGTCGATTGGCAGGCTGGGGCTCCTCATACACTGGCGGCAGGCTGTCTGAGTCTTTGGTGGCAGCGGAAGGCACACCGATGGCAGGTTCTTTGTCGACTCGTGGGACAAAGTGGGCATATCGGAAACAGTTTTTAATAACTTCAGGCCTCACAGCCCTCCAACTGGCGACGATTCCTCCCATGGCCCTGAACACATCCCACTTCTTGACTTCCTGGCCCATGTCAAGTTTCCACACCATACCCCGCACAAGCATCTCACGGTACTTCACCTTCACTTGTTGGATTATCCCCTGGTCCAGAGGCTGAAGCACGCTGGTGGTGTTCTTTGGTAAGAAAACCAGCTCGATGTTCCGGAGATTGTCGAGAGAAGGATGTGCAGGGCAATTGTCGACGAAGAGTACGACTTTCCTGTTTGCCGCACCCATCCTCGAGTCCAAACCTCGAAGCTACCTCGTAAAAACCCCCGAGGTCATCCATGCCTTCTTATTAAAGTCATAATCACAAGGCAGGATGTTGCCCTTGAAACCTCGGGGTTTCTTGAACTTTCCGATCACGAGGGGCTTCATTTTATCGCTGCCATCCATGTTGCAGCACCGAAGGACGGTGAGACGGTCTTTACTCCTCTTCGCACCCTTGCACTTATCCCCTTTCACAGCAAGAGTGCGATCTGGCATCAGGTTGTAGAATATCCCCAGCTCGTCAGCGTTGTACACATCTTGAGGCGGATAGTGGTTGAGGATGTTTTGTACCAACGGCAGCCACTTACTCACCGATTTCGGATGGACCGATGCACTTTCTCCGACGACTTTGTGGCTGGATATTTCGTGACGCACTTTGAAACACTCCAGCCACCCACTTGAACATTTAAAGTTATCTATCCCCAACTTCAGGGCAAAGTCATCAGCCTTCTTCTGCATCATTGGTCCATTAATAGGTATATTTTGAGCTCTATGCTGGCCAAACCACTCCAGCATAGCCTTTTCCAGGTTTGCATGCGCGCCTTTCAAATTTTTCGATTTAACATTGTGACCTTCCTTCTGCACTGCGTTCACGATTTCATCTCTCATTTTGAGAATCGTGAAAAACGTCGACTTCAGAATACCATGCCGCCGCGCAATCTCTGTCTTTGTGATTTTCTTTTCGTCCACTTCCTGGATGATCTCGTACTTCTTGATAAGCGTCAAGAATGTCCTCTTTCCACTCATTTTGCCGAAATCACAAGTCCGTAATAAATAGTGTGGGTCGTCAAAAATCGTTTACAAAATCAAATCCAAAAATACAAACAAATCGAAATATAAAAAAGCGTAAGTCGTCAAAATAGCCGTAATCAAAACCAAAAGAAATCCAAAATCGTAATCCAAAACACAATGCACAAATCCAAGATGTAATAGCACAAGCACAAAAAGAGGGTAGTGTATCCAAGAGCAAGCAAAATCACAATGGCAAAACAAGCCTGGCGCGTAAGTAGCGACCGTTGCTGAGCTTGTGGGAGGGGATAACAGAGGTCAAGTGCTATTGGATATCACTCAAGCGTGGTGTGGTGGTGTCTATTTTTAGATCAGGCCCACTTGCGACCCGAAGAGTGCTCGTGAAGGGAAAATCAACACAGCAAATAAAATGAGTGCAAGAAACGTATTTTTCGGTCGATTTCCTTGAATTTTTCAACGTTTTTCACTTTTTTTTTCACGGTTCCTGGGAAAAGGGACGTTACTTCAAGAGGGTCGTTAAATCCGGGGTCTTAGAATCGAGAGTTGACTGTATGCACTTAGGCATTACAAAAGTTATGCTCATTAAAATAATAACCATAGTCAGGAATTATAAAATGTAATATTTGTTAATAATAGTTTGTTACATTTATTTTAATAAAACTTTGGGATGTGACAAGCTGAAAATTTACCGATGCCGATAATTTTTGGAACCGAAACTGATGCTGATATTTAACCAATTCCGATACATAAGATTATTTAACTGAAATGGAATGTTATTTTCAGCATGACAGAAATAAATTTGCTATGTACATTTCTATTGCATATCATATGTATATACATATATATTCTCAAGAAATGTGAATGTACATTTGCATCTACAAAGAGTGCTTATGTGAATCTTTAAGATGAACATAGATTCTCAAGAGATTTAACATTAGTACACAAACAGTTCTTTGAAATGCAAAATGAATTCCTGTTCATAATGTTTCAACTTCAGAAACACAAATTTTGGAAAAACTAAATATGCTGACCAAGGCAGTAATTTATTTTATTAAAAACATAAACTAAACGTAACGTTTCAACCTTCTAGCAAGGTCTTCTTCAGACTCTGTATCAAGTACAAAAGTTTGGTACTTGATACAGAGTCTGAAGAAGACCTTGCTAGAAGGTTGAAACGTTACATTTAGTTTATGTTTTTAATAAAATAAATTACTGCTTTGGTCAGCATATTTAGTTTTTCATAATCATGGAAACAAGGCTTAATGGTGTTACAAGTTTTGGAAGCACTTCTAGAAGTAACCTACTTCTTCTCTTATCGCAAATCTCTCCAGCAACACTGAACACTAGTTCACTGAATACTGATGCAGCAGGTATGCCCAAGTATTTTCTCACCACTTGTTTCAGGTTTGGATACTCATTTTTGAATTTCCAATACAACAGCGGATCCTGGTCAGGTGGACTAGTTGGTTCAGGAATGTACTGTTTTATTTCTGATTTTGTGTTAGGTTGATCCTCTGAATGAGAGTTTGCAATAATTTTATTAAAAAAAAATCTACAATGATGAAGAATCATAACCTAATTTTCAATAATCTTACAAAACTAAAATATAAAACTTATTAGATGCTAAAACTCAAGTATTATCTGTACCGGTTTAAATATCGGATTTTTGACGATGCCGATATGTTATTTTCTGCCAATTTTCATACATCTGTAATCGGCTTCGGCACATTCCAATAAAACTAATACAGTCAAACCCTGATTTTACGTTTTTCAGGGGCCCGTAAATAAAGAAAACGTAAAATGCGGGAAACTTAAAAAGCGGGAAAGCATATGGGAGGGGTGAAACTCAAGTGTCAGTAAGAAATTACTACACAATCGACTTTTTAGGGGTATATTATGTCAAAAATTGTTTAACAATGTAATAGAAGTATGATTATGAATTTCTAAGAAGAAAAAAAAAGCAAGACCTGCTGTTAAAGTCAATGACGGATTAACGGGACCCACTTTCATAGGGTAGGGATGGTGGATGACTGCTTGTAACTGCCACCTATTCGGTTCAGTTGATGCATTTGATTGTGCGGGATCTCCATTTACTCTGTAAACTGGTAATTATATGCTAGTTTTTGAAGTCCTGGGTAATTGGATGGGGAGGTGATCATTTATAGCTGGACGTCAAGCATCTTTATATACTGTAATCAAAGTGTCCTGAAGACATGCAGAATTGTTCAGACTCCACTTTGAGCTGCTTATATATATCCAGTCCCGATCAGCTAAACAGCATGAAGTGAACAAAACAAGCTTTGTCAAAGTTATGCATTTTTAGACGTCGCAATAAATTATCAGATGGGGTTACGTATACTTTTTATAGTAGTCAGCCCTCACTTTGCCATCTTTTCCTGCCTATGACGTTCTCCTTTTTTTTTTATTTCAGAAATACTGTCCAAAGGGGGGTGGGTTACGACTCCATCATCCCCCCTCCCCTTGGGCATACCACTGAGTGTTATTTACATCCACATTAATCAACGATTTATTATTAGATTTATAAGTATTGCAGAGGGTAAACCCCCCTTCCACCAATATTTTCCCCGTAAATAATGTTTCCCTTTTTTTTTGTGTGTGTCTGTCTGTCTGTCTGTCTGTCTGTCTGTCTCTCTCTCTCTCTCTCTCTCTCTTTTTTTTTTCCGTCAACGTTTTAATATTGCGTGATTTATTTTCAGCACGTGAATGGTTCCGAAGAAAACTGTGATTATATCATTCTTAGCATCATGTGCATTTCCATCCTGCACTGCTCCGTGTGTTCAAGGTGTTTATCAGAAGGCAGAACAAGAAAAAAAAATTGTCCTTTTTTTTAACTTTTGCATTGTGTCTGCTGCTCGTGTTTCCTAATCATCAAAGCAAAACAACCTTCTGAGACGAGATTCAAAACACTGCCGTTTTTCTTCACTTCAGACTGAATGAGTCATAGCTCTGAAGCCAGGAGACGAAACATTGGCGTTGGTTGCCAGCTGCTCACTGCTCGCAGACACCCCTCCGACCAGTTTGTAATGGCGGGAGGGGAAGGGGGAGATGAACAGATGGTGGAGCAGCATGACATCTTATCAGAAGTGTGCTCAGTCCCGCCCTGCCAAGTTGCAGAAAGAAAAAAAGGAAAAGGGGGGTGGGGTGGAGGAACAATCACTGCTTGACACTTTCCCATGTTGTCAAGTCAATGCTTCAGACATAGGAGTAAGATTTCCGACGCAAGGCATTAAAGAATGAGAAACAGGTTCAAGTCTTTTTTCTTTTTACTTGCAGTACGCTATGTTCGTTGAATGTGCATATTCAGGTTCAAGAGCAACTGCGTAATTTTAGATGCCAGAGGAAAAGAGACAGGAGATTGCTTTTTGCCTTTATGTTAATTGGTTAAGATGTCTCGTGTAAAGGGGCTCACTTCCACACAAGCAAGAAAATCGGGGCAGCAATACTTGGCACTTCTCAGTGATTACAAGACTAGTGATGATACCATGGGGGCATGAGAAGGCAACCCCCCTCGCTTCAAATGAGAAAAAGGTGAAGATAAAGTTCCCAATGCACTTTGCACCATGCCGTGATGCATATATAGCGGATGTGGGAGATCATGTGATCAGCACCATGCTCCGGCCATCTTTACCCCACATACTCTTCGATCTCTGCCAATTTGGAGGTGACGTGATCAGCACCATGCTTGGGCAGCCTTAATCCTCCAAGGTTGCCCCCAGGTACAAATTTATTTTAGGCTGGGTGAGCCCCAGAGCCACTTTATGTGGTAGCTTGGATCACCCGCATTTTAATAGCATTTAGATGTGCACTAAATTTGGCTGCTCTCAGAAAATATTGCTGCACCCCTCGTTTATTCACTCATTTTTCCTGGCACCATCACTTTACAACACACGAGTTACGTAATCTGCATAAAATAATCCATTATCTGAATCACGCAGAAAAATACATGTCCGAACTTCGCTCCCCTCTTCCCCCAAACAATTGATTTGACAAGAATATTTTTCTGTCAGTGAGTAAAATATCGCTCATCTATCCATAGAAAAAAAGAATCAAGTTAGCTTCAGCTTCATTCTGATGATCAAATGGCATTAGCATTCATAAAAAAACTTCAGATTAAAAATAATTTACAGTGAAATATAGACTAGATCCAGTCGTATTTCCTTAGGAATCTAAATGACTTCCCATTATGGAAGTGCAGTTCTTATTCAGTATCGGATAGCGGAGGTTGGCAAACCCTTCTTATTTTTTTTTTCTTTCTATTCCAATGCTGCAGACAAGAAGAAAGGAAAAGTTTTGACAAACAAGCATCCTTCTCGCTTTTCATTTTCCGTCCCGTCAACTAGGAAGGATTCTGTAAATCTGTCTGGGCAAAGAAGCGAATCATGATCAAGTCTTGTTGTCAATTTTCCTGTCGGACTGGGGAGAGCGAACTTTCGTTGTTCAAATTCTAAGGCAGGCACCATTTAGCGAGAATCTGTTTGGCAACTGTGTGCTTGTTGTCTGATCCTGTGGCAGAAGAATCGGCTCATTGTATGTTTACTGGGAATACAAGAAGTACCGTTTTCCCTTCCTGTCTGTAAAGGTAGGTGCGACAAATGCAAGCTGCACCCTGCCTCCTCCTCCCCCCCCCCACCTTTCACTGAACCATGCCTCTTCGCTCCCTCCTCTTACATGAAAGCCTAACATCTGCAAGTTCAAGGTCGCATGGTGAATGAACCAGCTTCGAAAGCAAGAAAAAGGAGGGATAACTCGCGTGGTCAACAGAACAGATTTCTGCCAAATTTTAAGACATCGTCACGGCTCGGAAAACGTATAAAGCGGAAAAGTGGAGTTAGAACAAACGTAAGATCGAGGTGAACGTTCTATTATTTAACATGGCCTTTTGCCGGGGCTTGACTGGATGGACGTATTAAGCGGGAAAACGTATAATGCGGGAACATAAAATCAGGGTTTCACTGTATATAGTAAATGAACACTTACTTGTATTGTATCCATTTTTCTGGCACACATTGCTTTTTTATTCACAGAAATTGAACTGTCTGAAAGTAACAAGAAATGTTACTCTTTGTATCAAACAGTCATTATCAGGCAATTCAAGTAAGGTATATTTTCATAGGCTATAATGTTTCACAGGTGAAAGTTAATTCACAGGTAACATAGTTTCTTCTTGTATTGAAGGAAGCTGGGGGAAGTTGTATTTCTAATATTAGTATTATACTGGGTATTTCAGTTGGAAGTCTGTGGCATTATGTGTGACATCTTGCTGATTGTGATAGAACTGGTGAATAAAAGTGGGAACATCTGGAACAGAGACATATCACAATCTGCTGCTGTTCATATCAAACTTACATTTCACTACAAGTATGATCACAAAAGTTACATATTATTAACATGTAAGACTTCCCACAGAAATATCCTGCACGTATTTCATACGCAAAGCTTGGCATTTGAGCATTGCGAATTTGGATGTTTTCTGATAAATTTCGAAGGCCTACTGCCTTCATTAACTGAGGATGCGACATCTGGAATGGGGATGTTAGTGCATCACTTCGTTTATTCCCGGGTGGAAGTGCTTCCATTTTCTCCCATCTGGCAGCACCGGTGTGTGTTTCTTAGTTTGCATCATCTGCTGTGCTTTCCGCTGGCAGCAATTTTGGTTTCCATCATCTGTTGCTGGTGGTGACTGGCAATTTGGGTTGTCGGCTGTGTTGTGTTGCTTGATGCAACATGGTTCATGCTCCTTACGTGGGTGGGATGGGGGAGGGGCAGGACTGCATTTTTTCTTCTTGTGGCCTGGGATTTATTGCAGAGCGGTGCCATGTTGTGCTTGTCTGTTGTCTAGGTTTAGTGCTGGTTTATGTTGGATGATGGCATGTTTTTCTTTATTTATGTTTTCCTTGAGGGAGCTGGTTGGGTGAAATATGGATGGATGTAGAGGAGATGGGATGGTTATGGTATGGAGGTGCTGTGAAAGGCCTGATCCTGGTATGTGTTTTTTGGCATCTTTTACATCCTTGATCCGTTCTTGAACAGTACATATGATAAGTCCCGATTTATAATAATATAAGATTCATTCATTATGACACTTGATCGCTGGTTGCCATGCAGTGAACTATGATAAACTATGCAATTGGATAGATAAGGTTTATTGCCTGATGACGACTATTGGATATAGTTGAATATTGTGTAATAAAAAAAGATAATGTGTGCCATAAATATAAATAAAACAAAGGTAAGTGTTCACATATATATGTGGCCTATTTTATTGCAATAAGTGTGATGGTATAAGGCATTAGCTCTGCATTAATGAATGATTGTTTACATTTCTTTTGTATTTTTGCAGGTCAGTTGTTATTTCTTTGCGGTTGCTGCCGAAACTCTTTGCTTCATTCCAGCAGTTTCGTGGTATGGGAACGCACCAGATTACAACATGGGCAGAGAGAGACCTTAAAATGATGGATCACTTTTTTAATAATTTGAAAGTGTACAGAAAGGAAGGTCCGAAGGTCCCTTTGTACTCCCACCAAACTGAAATGCAAGTGAGACTTCAGTTCCTTACGGCTGTGTTCTCCTCAACAGCTTCTCCAGAAAATTTTAAGTGAGTATGTAAGATATAGGGCTGAGCCGATACCACTTTGAGCAGAAACTCTTTCTGATTCTTACAAATAGTGATAATTTGAAGTTTTTAGAATATTTATAAAAATGTTAACATGAAAGTATTCCATTGGAACTATACAGTTTCAATGTACCAGAGTTTTACTTGAAAACATTCATAAGTTCTATATACATATATAAATATATAAGGTAATGAAAATAGAATTGCATATGTATAAATTCACTTTACAAAACTAAGGCATGTGAATTATGTATTTATATCATGTACATACGCTGCTTGGAAACTTTGCATTCTTCAAGAAATAGACAGCTTTTGAACAAACTCCCCTAATAATGGAAGTTTAATTTTTAAGATTTTACGCATTTATAACAATGCATTGGGGACATGATCAGTAAATAATTTTATTTATATTTTGACTCAAATGCTTTTAAAAGATTTACGTATTTTGGAATATGGTTCAATTTGGGGTTCAGTTTTTTTAAATTATTTGTTTTGCATAGTAATGTAAGGTAAAATGTAATGTTTTTGGTGGTGGTGTTGTTATTTTATTCTTACTGTACCTTCACAAAGTACTGTATCTGGCAGGTTGGCTGTTCATGACACAAGTAAATTATTATTATATTCACTGTTGTATATTGCAGAACTATACAAAAACCTTGGAAAGTCAGCAAAAATTAAATGAAAACCTGAAGACACAAATTTTCCTTTTTTACCTGAATTTGCTTCTTTGTGGCACAAAATCTGTTTCAGAATGATTTTAAACTTTTCTTGTTCTTGTTAACAGCATGGGTTAAACTTGATTTCTTTGATTGGCATGTGAAGTTGAACACTTCACACTTAGTTATTTGCATGTTAATGAATTACAGGATCTGAGAATTTGGAAAATTAATCGTAAATTATTATTGGAGAAACATGGAAAAGTCAAGGAAGTGGCTTTGTCCAAACGAGTATGAACCTTGTCATTGTGTGTTCCAGTTGATCTCGTGACCAAATTTATCATTATGTCACATGTGTAAATTACCACTGATTAAAAATTTAGTGCAAAAGAGTAACTTGGACTAGATTTGGAAGATAGCTAATTCAATTAAATAATAGAATTAACAGCTGGCACACAGATGCATTTCTCTCATTTGTTTCCGAAATGGTTAGTGCTGTTGCCTTTGGTGTGAGCAGTCTCAGGTTTGATTTGCAGTGGGTAAAGGTAAAAGGTAAAGTGCTCCCCTGTGCATAGCACCATGCCATGAAGGTGTATAGGGGGTGTGGGGGGTAACGCCCCACACTTTCTTGATCCGGTCATGAGTAGGGGTGATGTGATCAGCATCATGCCCCTGACCGCCTTTACCCCCCCCAGGGTTTCCCCCAGGTACCCACGTAATTCGACGCTGGGTGGGTGCCGGGGCCGCTTCCATCGTTAGAAAAGTTCCCGGATTTGAACCGGCCGGGGATCGAACCCGGGACCTTTAGCATGGTAGTCAGACGTGTTACCGTGATTTGCAGTGGGAGTCTCCAAAACGATGTTGACCCAGCATCGCAAGGACAATTGGGGAGTTACTTTAAAAGAAGTAGTGGTGGACTTTGGTCTCAAAAGCCAGAAAGCAGCAGCAATGTAACTTGACACACTTACCATTTGTCACTCGGTGAAAAAGCCATTTGGCAGGCAGCCCTTTAGAGGGCTGCTGCAGTATGGAGTTTAGTTTTTTTTTTGTTTAATGGCCACTATTATTATTCAAACAAAATTCATATATACAGTATTGGCCAAATTATTGAACTCATTGTAAAGGAAGCATATTTCCTTGTTTTGAAAGTGTTCTAAATAAATATATTTGACGATTGTTATAACTTTTTATGGGATTTAACTGTTTGTTTGCTTCAATATAATCATGTTCCCCACAATATTTTCTTTTACTGTGTCCCAAGAATAGATGGCAGCATGATTCTTTGCATATTCACAAAAATGCCTGGAACAATACATACATTGTTTACTGTGTTATTTATGCTATTTTTTTGGTTATAACAAAGGAAATAATATTAATTCTGGTTGTTGTAAGAGTATTCTTTATTTGTATCTTTGGAGCAACACGTAATTTCATAAACCACGTGGTTTGAAGTTTAGAAAAAAAGAGTAAAATGGAATTGTACACAAACAATGATTAAAATGGGCTCGAAAAGTGCCAGAGTGGTCATACAAAGTACTGACAGCAGTGGCGGCTGGTGGTCTGACCCTATGGGTGTGCACTTCAGCCTTGCATCCAAAAAAAGTGTTATAAATACTCAAATACTCACACCAGTTTTTGCGTACATAATGATGCTAAACCTATTGGCAACCCAAGTTATTACCACCTTTCATTGAAAATGAGGTTAGGGAGAGTTGTATTTCATGAAAAATGTTATTATTTGTTTTGAGTTTATTTTTAGGTTCATTTATGCACAGAAGAGCAGAGGCGACCTACAGTTTAAAGTGGGATCCGAACCACTGTGTGTGTCTGGGTGCGTGGTTATTTGTTTTTAAAAATAATTGGATTTATTGTTGTAAAGAATTACTAGAAGTTACTGCTGAAGAACTTAATAAGCATATTGCAAACTCATGCAAGGATTTAAGCTGAGAGATTATTGTTATTTTGATGCCATTATGTAGGTAAGAACTAAACACATTATCGCATACCTACAAAAAACACTCATAGTATTTTTAAAATAAGGCTATTATTTTTCATCATCAAAGCCGTAAATATATAATATGGCCATGATTGATATTGGACCAAGGTGGAAAGTAGGAGCACCAGGGTGGACAAGAGGGTGCTTCCCTGGGTGAAAATATTATCTCAAGCCGCTTCTTCAAACAAGGTACCTGATCCAAAGAAAAGAAAGAAAATCAATCGTAAACTATCTAGCAGTTTACTCTGATAAGCTTACTTTTCATTTTTTTCTGTGCAAGCTTTCTAAGCAATCGATTTCACCACACATCTGGTGGCTTCGGCAGGTATGTACTGTCTTGTGCGGGCGGTGTGGTTCCTTCTTCTTCCTCTTGTGCTCGTGATGGTGCTAGTTGATGTGGTCCTTTCACTTTCTGCCGTTCTGGTGTGGGTGTAGTGCTTCCTTCTTTTGCAGCATATTGGGGTTTTGGTGCTGTAGGCGTCAATTCTCAGGCTCGTTGTCTGCTTCTGTGGAACAGCGTTTGTTCGCATGTGTGTGTGTGTGGGGGGGGGGGGGAGCAGGTTGGGTGGGTATGCATATTCCTGATAGCAGGAAGCCAGATTTTATTGAGGGCCCCAGGGTTAGTGTTGAGGTCGGTGGGAGTGGTCATTATTGCATAGGTTTCTTTTGAGAACCTTTCCAAGGTGGATTTCACTTGCATGACTATTTTGGCAGAGTCTATGTTATGGTTTTCGTCTATAAGGTGGCAGGAAAGGCCTGTTCTTCTCCTTCCAAGTCGGTGGTCAGCATCAGGCTCCTGGAGCCTACCATCAAGTGCCCGCTTTGTCATACCTCCATAATAGTTTCCACAAGTGCAGGTTAGGTCAGGATGTCAGGGAGGCCGATCCATTTTTCTTTTATCGTTTCTTTCTGGGGGCATGGCTAGTTCATTTTTCTTTTGGTAGTATCCAGGAGGTGGAGGAGTTCCTGTCGGCTGTACCCATTGTTGAAGACAAGGGAGCTGATATGATCAAATTCAGTCTGCAGGTCTTCAAGATTTGAGGTAAGGTTGATGGCTCTGGAAGAAGTTGATCCAAATGTTGTTTTTTTGCCGTGCAGAGTGACCAGAAAGTTTGTAAATGTATTGCATTCCAGAGTTGGGTTTCCTGTATACATTGGTCTTGAATTTGTCATTGTTCCTGCTTATGGCTAGATCCAGGTGAGCCGAGTTATATAATCGTACGGCTTCTTGTAATTGCTCGTGGTTTTTGTAAAGATGGATGGAGTTGTCAGCATATCGTCTGTAGCCAATTCCAGAGAGGACAAGACATTGGTTTCTATT
Organism: Lepisma saccharinum; assembly: GCF_977018435.1. Taxonomy (NCBI): domain Eukaryota; kingdom Metazoa; phylum Arthropoda; class Insecta; order Zygentoma; family Lepismatidae; genus Lepisma; species Lepisma saccharinum. The sequence continues at coordinate 88,216,141 of NC_139231.1, read as the reverse complement.
GAGTTCATAACTATGTTTGAGAAGATAGCAGATAGTGGGTTTCCCATGACCAGGACTTCATCTTTATAGAAGTATTGGCCTTCGAACTGTAGTGCAGAGGTTTCTAAGCAAACTTTCAGGAGGGATATGATTAGATCAGTCTCATACTTGCCTTTTGTGTTGGTTAACCTTTTGGAGCCCAAGGCCATTTTCACAGGTAACCAACCCCCTTGGTGCCCGAGCCAATTTTGATAAAAATGCAGAGTTTCAATTAAATGAGTGTAGATCGGAGGCTAATTGCCCTAGAGAGATGAATGATATACCGTTGTACGCGGAATGAACCAGAGATTCAGACTATATAAAATTTATGCAAATTCAGCGTATATGGTGGGGGGGGGGGTTGGGGAGAACCCCCAAAATTTTGGAATAATGGGGATTTCCCCCCTCCCCCTAAGAAAAAAGTACATGACAGTGTTGACGTACACATGGAAATTATCGCTGGCATGTAAGGAACACAACAATATTTGCATTATTATCGTATGACCAATGTAACGCGAGTTGTATCCCCAAAGGGAATGGTCAACACACCACTGATTCAAGCTTCAAAATGTAGTGTTATCTTGAATTGACTGTAGCTCAAAGGCTAATTGCCCTAGAGAGATGAATGATATAGCGTTGTATGCGGAATGAATCAAAGAATCAGACAATATGAAATTTATGCACATTCGGTGTATATATGGAGGGAGAGGGGGAAATCCCCCCCCAATTTTTTTTTTTTAAAAATTGGGGTTTCCTCCACCCCCTCCCAGAAAAAAGGACATGAAAAGGTTAACATGCACATAGGAATTATTGCTGGCATGTAAGAAACTGAAAAATATTTGCATCATTATCGTATGACCAATGTAACGTGAGTTGTACCACCGAAACGAAAGGCCTGCGTGCCACTGTCTCAAGCTTCGGATTTCAGCGAAATGCAGGGATACATTGAAATGACTATAGCTCGGAGGCTAATTGCCCTAGAGAGATGAATGATATACCCTTGCACGCAGAATGAATCACAGATTCAGACAATATAAAAATTTATGCACATTCGGCGTATATATGTAGGGTAGGGGGAAATCCCCCCAAAATCAATTTTTTTTAAAAAAATTGCCCCCCCCCCCTTCCTGGAAAAAAGGACATGAAAAGGTCAACATGCACATAGAAATTATCGCTGGCATGTAAGAAACAGAAAAATATTTGCATCATTATCATATGACCAATGTAATGCGAGTTGTACCCCTGAAACGAAAGGCCTGCGTGCCACTGTCTCAAGCTTCGGATTTCAACGAAATGCAGGGATACTGTACAAAGTCCCAATCGTGTGTATTAAGGGATCGTAGATAGGCTATGTGAAGCCTGATATTCAAAGTTATTTGGCTGCGAGAGGTGTATCGTAAGAGGGGGTATAGCTCTGAAAAGCTACGTCTACACTTAACCAACCAAGGGGGCTAGCCCCGTGAAATAAGAACTACACTCACGATTAACTTTAAACACTACAATTGACTGGTCTGGCAAGGGTGTGAGAGAATGAAAGACAAGGATATAGGAACGTTCGTTACCTGTAGATCTGGAAGTGACGATCGACTTGCTGGTTCGTTGATGAAACTCTGATGAACTCTCCTGAAATAAAACTCCTTTCCGATATTGTACTACTCCTCGCTGTAACTCCTTTTGTAACGTACGGTAACAACTATTCATGCCATAACTTTCTTAGTTCAACAAATTGTATAATTCCGAGGCACTAACTGTGCACGCGATAGATTTCAGATACCGACTGGTGGTGAGAAATATTCTCTGAAGCTATTTAAACGAAATTCGAACTTCGGCCGTTGAGAGACCGCATCTCTCAATAACGGTGCTTTCAGCGTAAGGCTGTGTTTGCAGTATCTTTCCTGCGATTCCGGAAGAATTCGTATCAGCGGATTTTTACATCCGCTGAAGATCGCAGGTGGCATTTGCTTGAAAGAAGCTCTTTCCAGCTTCTTTCATACTCGGGCCCTTTTTATGAAATAATTAGACTATCAGACTATGGCACCCGGGGTCCCGGATTCGAGTCATGCCTTTGGCATGATACGATACATTGAAATGACTATAGCTCGGAGGCTAATTGCCCTAGAGAGATGAATGATATACTCTTGTACGCGGAATTAATCACAGATTCAGACGATATAAAATGTATGCACATTCGGCGCATATATGGAGGGGGAGGGGAATCCCCCAGAAATCATTTTTTAATGGAGTTTTCCTTCCCCTGCCTCCCGAAAAAAAGGACATGAAAAGGTCAACATGCACATGGAAATTATCGCAGGCATGTCAGTTTGTAAAAAAAAATGGGGAGAGGAGTACAAATAAGAAGTTTTTTTTGTACCAGCTTGGTCTGGAGCCATGATGTACTCCATAAAACATGGCTCCAGACACAGGGGCGGGCACCTTACAGGTAATAGAGCAGCATCTACTTTGTCGTGGGTTTCTTGGCCCGCACTGTACGCATCTCCACTGTTCTCGTACCATGGTGGGGAAGTGACGAAAACCATGAACCTTGTACCGCCTGTTGACTGATGGACTGGGTTGTGCTGCCTCTTGGGGAGCTGGGATTCGAGTGCCTGGCCTGCCCCTGGTCCCCAAAAGACTTAGAGCCAACTTCTCACGTAACCCAAAATGCCTCACATTCTGATGAAATGACTTAAAGAGCAGGAAGGTGTTCAGGATACATTGGTCGAGAAGGTGGAAGAAGAGCTTGACAGTCCACTTCATGGTCTTTCGTTGGACACTGTAGGAATTAGTCATGCCGTCATGCTTTGTCAACGTAACCCATGTGGCTATTGTATTCGCATACAATGGCCGGCTTGAGTACGTTGCCATGGTCATCACAGAAATTTCCCTCATCTGGTGACTGATGTATGTTCGTCAACACGTACACCTCTCTCTTGTCTTTCCAACATATCACAGTCAAGTCATTCTTCACCTGAACACGTAAGTAAGTCTCCTTTCTTCAGCTTCAAGTCAGTCTTTGAAAAGTGGGGTGGGAGGCCTTTTCATCAGGGATTGATGGTCCTGCAGCAATATATACTTCTTGTTGCGAGATCATCAAATAGCTCTGGAGAAGAGAAGTAGTTGTCCATAAATAATTTATGACCAACTTCCTTCACCTTCTCTGTCAACACTACAACTAAACCGTGTGTCACAGATGTCATGGCAGTCACTCTTGTCTTTGTCCTTGCTCAGATATACGGTCATGTCATATGTATATCCCAAAGGATCGCAGAGTTTGTAGATCTTGATCCCAAACCTCTTGTGTTTCTTTGGAATATACTGTTTGAAGATGACTTTCCCTTTGTACAAGACCATAGCTTCATCAACTGCTAAATGCTCTGTAGGATAGTAGCATTTAGAGCTTAGCTCATTGATCTTGTCAAAGACAAACCTCATCTTCCACAGCCTATCATAATTGGGATCTTGGGGGGAGGGGTTCTTCGTATTGTCCTCAAAGTGTAGGAATCTGAGCAAGTGGATGAAGTGGTTACATGACATAAAACGAGTCTCACGAAACCACAACCTTCCAGGAGGAAAAGCTAGAATGGAGTGAAAAAAGCATGCCAATTCTTGCAGCTACTTCCAAATTCTATTTTTAGACAATGCAGGGGAACCTTTGTAGCTACTTGTGAAACACTTGTGCTCAAGAACAAAGGCTTTTCTTCAGCGTTCCTCCAACTTCCATTCTTACGACGCAGTTTCAACAACCCCTCTTCCCCCTCCCCAACCCCCACCCCCTGCTTGTGCCCGCACGGAAAACATTCCATTCCTTTTGACCTCGGGTACCGATAAACAAACTTCCTTCGAATGCAGTTTTTAGGGGTGAGGGAAACGCATTGCTTTAGAGCAACAAAGCCAGCTTTTCTTTGTTGGCAAAATTTTTCCCTTGAAAAAAGACGCAAAAAAGAAGTTGCCTTTTCCCTGCCATTTTCATGGAAAAAAAATGTACAACAATCATTTCTGTTAAATACATGTGTTAACAACAATATGAAAAAAGAAAATCGGAATTGTAGCCAAAAATAGTGAAGTTATAACGTAAAAAGTATGACCTTGACAAAGCATATTGATCGAGACGATTGGGCACTTGAGGGTTACCTAAGAGCATCTTGATCGAGACGATCGGGCACCAAAAGGTTAATAGCCACTTCCTGGTTTCACTTATGGCAAGTCATCTTTAAATGGATGGGTAAATTTCCTGGATGTCTATGCTGGCCATTCTTATTCTTATCAGAGTAAATTACTTATCTCCGCGTAACCACCAAACAGATATCTTTAGATACAATATCTAGCAGTTGTTTATTTCTAATGACTGACTGACCAAAATAACAAAATCAAGCAAAATGAAGAGAATAATAAGTATAATAATAATATAAGAATAATAAGTATTAGAGAAAAATAACAGTACTCACTCAGTCCACACTGCCCTGCTTTGTACTTCAGAATTTTACTTTCCCTTCTGCCGAATTCGTATTATTACTGCAATCTCTGCACACTTTGTATGTAACTTCCATCCAATAATTCAACAACGTTAAATATTACGTATATGCTTTCGCTATGTACGTACAGTTTTCCCTTTCATCATGAAATCAAACACATTGCACTGAAACAGGAACCAGCTTTGGACAGTGCAACAATTTTGCAATGCATGAACAGACATGCAATGAAAACAGCTGACTGATCAACGTAACCCTCGTGCACGTTAATCGACTACAGTGCCACAAGGACAGTTTATTTTCCAAGCTGCATTAACCAAAGGCAATGGAAGCCGTTGTTTAAAACATGTGTTGTGCTTTCGGTTGCTCCCTTCCTCCACTTCTTTCTTGCCCCTGCCATACTTGGCAGGGTAGGTGAAGATACCATAGAAATGTCCCTCCCCCCCCAAAAAAAAAAATCACTCTATTTATGATGATGTGTGGGCTGCCTCTACTCCGCCAAACGATCTTGAATGAAATGGAATTGCAACACTGCATCATGAACACAGCATTAGCAGTGTGTGTAAAACTTATAATATTGCAAGCTACAGGCGCCAATCCCTTCTCTCTTCTTGTGTGCTACAAACAGCAGCAAACGAGCACACAGCGACTTGTGCGAAGCAAACGTATCTCAGTGGCAGATGCTGGTAAAGCGAAGGCGATGGGGCGTTGGAATGTTTGATGTTTTGAAGGAGATAGTGTTCAGTGAATAAGTATAATAAATATTGATTGCATTACAGATTTATTTGGGTGTGCACGTCCGAATAGGTAAAACCGCTACTGACTGACAGTACTTGCAGTGTATATAGCAATGCAATGTGTATCACAAAACATAAAATCGGTCAAATTTCTCTACATAAAGTGAGTTAATCTGTGTTTCATTTTTTCAACTAATGTGTCCAATAATATGGCCAATACTGTAATTGGGACTAAGGTGGATTGATTTAAATCAGGTGGTTTTAAAAAAAATCACTGATTTAAATCATTTTAAATAAATAATTTATAGAATAATGTTCATAAGGATTTTGTAGATATCGGAATCGCTTTTGGTGAAAGTACATTAATCTCATAATCATTTTAACGGTGTTTATTAGGGTCTATGAAAGGAAAAGAAAGGAAACTAAAAGTATGTATTGATGGAATGAAGCTCATTCGAAATGTAATATGTAAACTCTAAACACACTTAAATTTCTCTTGATTTAAAATTCAATAATTTTTATAGGCAAAAGTAGCAAATATTTTGTGTAGAAATATATACAAAATACTAATCATGTTAAACCGTAAATAGTGTCATTATTTGCAAACTATCATTAAAAAATATTGCCAAAATTCAGCTACAAAGACTTTATAAAATATTCTAAGTTACAATTACAAAGTACATCAAGAATATTTTATTTCACTGGAAGAAAATTTACTGAACTTACAGTTTTCGTTAACACACTTAACAAACATTTCCATAGTAGGTTCACACATATAGTATCAGAAACAGAAAAATGTATATTTACATATAATTTTTTATTTGCTTTAATCAAACTGCCCAAATATTTTACAGGGCTGTTTACTAGAAAATAACCTTTCTATAGAAAACGTATCTATATGTATTGTGCCAAAAACTATACAAGCAATTTTAAGGATTTTTTTAAATCAATAAAAACGATTCAAATAAAAAATCATAAAAAATGATTTCTTAAAATAAAAAGTCATGATTTTTATCCACCCTGAATGGGAGTAAAGGTTAAAATTACTTGTCAGAGTTTACAGCTTCTTGCATTTGGATTTTTTAAAAAGGGACCTGAAGAACTAATAATTAATGTTCTACTGTACATAGAGTGTTTTAAGGTGGACAATTGGAAATAATTATTTTGTTTTCTTCCCATTAGATTGAACCTAGAGCAAGTGGACACGCTATGGGATTGCATGGCTTTAGACTCTCTCTGTTCGGATGAGCTCTTCAGTTGGTTTTTAAGCCAGGCCAAAAGCAAGGAGCAGCATGCTTTGGGATTGGATGCATTGAAGTACATTTACATTAAAAAGCTGCCTACCTTGGAACCGGAGTCAATAAGCATGACTGCACTGAGCCTCTTCCAGCAGTTGTGCAACCTTGCTCAGCTTGCAAACGTTCATCTGGATAGCCCATTGAAAGAAGCTGATATTGTTGGAATGAGCCATCTATGGAGGATTGCCCTTAGAGCCAATAATACAGGTGGGTAATGCCATGAAAAGTGAAACAAAAAAATTTTAAATTCTCACCCGTGTTTAAGCCAGACCCTGTGGCCGAGTGGTTAACACATTGTGCTGCGACGCCATGGGTCCCAGGTTTGAATCCCACTCAGGGTTGGTTGTTTGTGATTGTCCATTTATCAATTTCATCATTTCATCACTCATCTCCATCTTCGCAAATTAGCCAAGAGGCACAAAACATGAAGTAAAATAAACTAAATCAATCAATCAATCACCCGTATTTAAGTCATGTTACATATGACATAATGAATTTTACTGACTACATAATGTTCATATTAAAGCGTATATGTATTTGTATAATTTTTTCTTTCAGTTGTGGTATTGTTAATAGAAAATTGACATCTGCAATGTAAAATTGTTAGGTCCAAAACATTTTAATTGTGCTGTAATTAGGAAATAGGGGGCCTTCCCCCGATTGTGGAGTGGTTTTGCTGTCACCTTATAATGAAATGGGTTCAATTCTTGGTGGAAACACCAAGTGGCTCAGATCCAACCTTAAACTGTAGGTCCAGTCCTGATTAGCCTGTCTTTGCATAAAATAGACTTAAAAAATAAGCTTTATTTGTTCATTCATTATGAAATAAGAAAGCTTATTATTTCTATTGCCCAACTTATAAAAGATTGACCTATCATTGTTTTAATATAAGAAGATTTCTTGTTTGCCACTTTACCTCATTAAGTGAAGGTGTATTTTCTTATGTTTTATAAGTTACATCCATAAAGTATAATTTTTATCAACATATAAAGAATAATTTTACAACCTAATCTCCAAAATATCATTGTGTTAGAAAATGTCAGTACTAACTTTGTAAAGTAAAATCAAAACTTTCATATCACCAGTTTCAAGAATACACAGAGTCAAAAGTTTGAATATGTGACATCCTTAACTGTGGAATTACCCGTGTATGTATGGTCCATGGGAAGAAGAAGTAAACTCGGCACTATTTGGTGAACATGCTGATTTGATGATTACCAGTATAAAATTTAGTGATACAGTGAAACCCTGATTTTCAAGTTGGTCCCCTGAAAAACATAACGTTCCAGTGTATTAAGAAACAATAGGCAGGAACATGTTAATTTCATTTTTGACGAACTCAAAGTTGGACAAGGTGAGGGATACGTTTACTTGCTCTTATTTTGTCACAAAATGATGCGGTATCAAGTTCAGAATGCAAATTAAACTCTTGAACATGAAATTTAAAGTTGGAGACAATGCTTTCTGGAGTATGGATTTATCCTGTGATGTAGGAAGTCAGGATGGTAAGATGATCTTTAGACTGAAATAAACTTCTTAAAACTCCAGTAAGTACATAAATTACACTAAATGTGTTTTATGATACAACATTTTTTACATTGTTATAGCAAATACAGTGTTTTAGCATATTATTTCAGAATTGCTGAGAAATATTCAAAGTTGATTGTAGGCAGGAATCCATAACAGACATTAATTGGTAGCAGTTTAACTCCAGAAATAGATTTTTTTTAAAGATTTTGCATTGAAATTACTCAATAAATGTTGGTGATTAAATTTGAATTGGTGCTTTTTGATACTGAGACATCAATATTGATATCAGTTCAGCTATATTAAAAATAATATAAAAATGAAAATTCATATTCATGTATGTAAAATCACTGTGATATATGCAAATATTGTGAACACTACAATTTACTCTACAGCCATGTATTTTACGTGAACACTACAATTTACTCTACAGCCATGTATTTTACGTTTCGGTTAAGTATTGCGAATGTTTCCTGTTGTAAATTTTTCAGATGTGAGCATGGCAGCTATACAGTACCTCAATAGCTACTATGTTGGTCGACAACTGGAACTTGAGGAGGAGTTTGTGGCACAGTGCATGAGGCATTTGGCTGCTGCCACTAATGACCTTGCCGTAGAGGAAGAGTCCAGTTTACTCTGCATTCAACGGGCACTCTTATTACTGAAGACGCACATAGAGACATTTAGAAGAAGGTATGTGTTTGTGCATTTTTCTGTCTGGTGTATGCACATGCAAGTAAGTTGAGGTGGGGGGTGGTGGTCATGCATGCACACACACATTGAATATTAACTCTCTGGTTTCAAGAATACTGTTAAAATATATATATATATATATATATTTAGGAGTTCTTACTTGTGTAAAACCAGGTCTGTAAAGTCAAGCACAGCATACAAATACTTGAAAAGTCATTGGGTCACTAGCTTCCTACTGGCATTCTCAAGGTAGAAAGAAGCTTAAACACACATCACAGCTGATGCCCGGAAGTCATGATGTCATAGACAGTCTTCAATGTGGCCAGGTTCATCTTTAAGTTTTTTCATGCCTTTATATCTATGGTTTGTAATGTAAGAACCAAAAATAAAGATGGTTTTTGCATTTTAAAGTTGTTGAATTTGAATTGTTTTGGCTAAGAAAGAAATAATACCTTCAATAAGTCTAAATTCGATTGTAACACTGCAACAGTGTTAGTGCAATATTATACAGAACCCAGTTGAGTGTGATGAACTTAAAATTTAAATTTTGCAAGCAAATATAAAGTCTGCTCATCATTTATGTGCTATGTGACTTAGAATTTGAGTGTAATGTACTATTGCACAGTTATGCTACTTTTGCTTGATCGTAGACCTAATTCTCCCAGTCTAGCCTCATCAGACAATTATGTTTTCAAAATTGAAAATGCATTTGAAAGGCACACCTTTCCAGGATAATGAAGATGTGAACAGCTTGTTTCAGGAGAGAGACAAGGGTTAAATTTGTTGCACATTCATTGTAAGGAATACATTACCCTTTGAAGGGAGTATTTTGAATAAACTATTGTTAATGCACATTGACGTACCTGCATTCCTTCCATGTTAAGCCAGAAACTTATGAAATACCCTTGATATATGAGGCTGTGAAAACAGTGATGCACCAGGTGCTCTTTTAGCCCAAATATGCATTTTTTGTGTGGTAATAAGGTATATTAAATGTGACTGCCCCCAGAAAAATATTCCACAAACATCCCATACCTCCCCACTATTTTTTTTTTCTGGGGCCATCACTGCTGTGAAACCAAGTAAGATTTACATGCTAAGAGATAATATACAAATGAAAAATAGATGGTATAACTTGTACCAATGTCTGTCTATGCCAAAATGTTGTCATTTCAGCAATGCCAATATTTAATTATGTGGCATCATCCTTCACTGTGTCAAGTTTATGGCTGGTTGGCATAAAAGTCAATTCTCTAGATCATCTTGTCTTCCATCACTACTCTCTGTAGTCTCCATATTTAAAACTTTGTTTCATCAATGGAAGAAATTCTCTAACATGCTTGATGTTTTGATGTACTGCATATAGTAAAACTCCGATTTTACGTTCCTGGATTTTACATTTTCCTGCATTATACACTCAATATTGATGGTCCCAACATAGCAAAATGTTATAAATTTTCCCCCGATTTTACATTTTCCTGCATTTTAAGTTTTTTTTAGTTTGGTCCCCTGAAAAATACAAAATCGAGGTTCCGCTGTGTTAGTATATCAATATATCGAGCATACTAAACAATTTCAGCTAATAAAGAAACAAAAGCTTTCATGAATTGTAATCATACCACCACTACTCTTCTTTTCATTGTATTCCAATCCTGACCCTTTTCTCCCCCCCCCCCCCCCCCCGTTTTCACCACCTGATCTCTCCATCTTGGTCTTTTTGTCAATATTTTTTCCTTTCCTTGTTCAGTGTACCATGCTGTACCATAAAGGCTAACAAACTGTAGCATTAAGGATGGGTATCATTAAGAGGAATAATTCTAAAATAGTTGTGTGTGTTGTATTTTTCAGGTATGCTTACCACTTACGCAGATGGGCTTTAGAAGGAAAGGGTATAGGAAGCCATGTACAGCTGATAGGCGAGAGAGGTTCTGTTCCAATACGTTTAGTAATTCAACCAGCTGGTGTGGCTGAGAAAGTGCCATTGGAGTTTTTGAGCAATGACTATGTGGCAGATCTTCGTGCAGAAGTGGTTTATTGGTGGGAGTCACTGCAGGTAAACATTGCTGCTAAGTTGTTATCCTTTTTTCTTCTTTCTTTTTGTTTTGATATATATATATATATATATATATATATATATATATTATATATATATATATATATATATGATACTATAGCTTCCTTTTTCTGTGCTGTGTTAGCAAGATAGTGGGATAGAATGAATGATACCAGAAATGAATGATACCAGAACAGTTGAACTTACAAAAATTGTACATTCTGGAGAAACCTGGAAAAGTACAGAATTATTAAATGTACTTTGAAATTTCCATGCAGGTAAATCAGCAAACTAATAATTTAAGGAAAACACATAAATGGTGATCACAGTACCCTCAGCAATATCCGTACACAGCATCAAGGGAGGTTAAAAATAGCTTTCAAGAACTCACAATGTGACACCTGCATGGAGAAGTTGATACATGATTGGTGACAAGTAATTATTGTTAATTTTACAGCTTACATGAAAATCCATATTATTTTTCTAAAGTTAGGTCAAGATATCCCAGATAAAACTGAAATTGGTACCGAACATATGTACAGTGGAACCTCAGTTTTTCGTTCCCGGTTTTTTACATTTTCCCGTATTATACATTCAATCCTGATAGTCCCAAGGTAGCAACATATTATAAAATTTTCCTCGATTTTACATTTTCCTGCATTTCGGGGTGTAAGGGGCGGCCTTCTTCTAAGGCGCCCAAAGTCAACCTCACTTCCACGTAGTGCACCCTGGACTAAAGACTAACGAGGCTCTGGCGACTGGCCCCATGGCCAGTATAATTTTGTTCGTGTTGTCCTGTTCTTTTGTCCTTATGTGTGCTGAGTGCCCCTGTACAGCCTCAGCTTTTAACGAAAGTCAGAACATTTTAATATTTTATGATTTTAGTTCTGCAACGATACAGTTGCTATTTGTAACGATAAGGGGCTGGACCCCGTATAATGTGACGGGTGCAAAATAGCCTTAGTGCTGACGCACCCAAAATTTTAAATTCAATTCAATTCAATTTTCCTGCATTTCAAGTTTTTTCAACTTGGTCCCCTGAGAAACGTAAAATCGATGTTCCACTGTAATTATGCCTATGTTGAATTGTAAACTCTGTAGCAACCTATATAGTTACTGACTAAAACATAACAACCTTTTAATTCATAATTATTGTGCTCGATTTTTTATACTGTTCGTAAACACTGACAGGTAAGATTGCATGTTCCATTCAGCATCACATGTTAGAAATTACTTCAGTGAAGTTTTTATATCTTCCTTCACAGATGAAAAGCAGTAACACTCCAGTGCTTGGGTCATTGTTGACTGAGGGCCCAATTAGGATGATAACGCAGGGTCAAGAACTGACTACAGAATTGGATGAGAAAACTCTGCATGAAATGGGATTTAAAGATATGCAGGTATGTCAGATTCAGATTAAGTTTTACCACTAAGAATTGAGTAAACTTTATTGCATAAAGGGGTGTTTTTGTGCTTGCCAAGCTTGCTTCAAGTTTCTTACTGTTGACTCTATGTTGCTTCAAGTTTGTTTATACGTATCTTCAAAAAAATACTAATTGGGTTGAAGATTACAGTTCAAAATGATCTGAACTGCTGGGAATTAAAATGCAACTTTATAAGGAGAGGATAGTATTTTTGTAGTGTGGACTTGATTTATCCTGAGCAGGTCAGAGGGAGGTGGGCTTCGGTGTTTTAAGAGCTCTGCTGAAATTTATATATGACATAATGGACTGGTGTTAAAACCTAAATTCATATGTGCTATATATGCATGCTTTATGCACACACATAACATATGAATAAATAAGTTCCTCTTTTTGTGTCAGCTTTCTTTTAAATATTATAATGTATTCCCTTTCCAGATGATTTATATTTCCATGGGAGCATCGCGATCGCAGAAGAAGAGGGACTCTGGGGACTATCCTTCAGTGCTTCCACCTCCACCTCAAGAATATCTCCCCACAATTTTACTTCTCCAGCCACAGTATTTTGAGCAGCTTTTTCAGCTCATGCAGACTCTGAGTGCTATGAAAACTACAGACCGAGGAGGGGTAAGGTTTTCCTTAGTAACTTCTCTTTAGTTTGTTTACATATCCATATATTTTTCACAACTGTTAATTTTATGTGGGTGCCAGGATAGTTTTCATGCTAATTGAATAAAATTTACAAAAACAGTAAGTCAGGATGTTATTCTTAAATATTGCTTACTCGCGAATTACTCAACCATACTTAAATAAGAGTTGGAAAGTAATTACAAAATCAGCAAAAGAAATAAATGTTTCTTGAGGCAGAAAACCTCGATAGGTATCTGTTGGTAAATATATCATATGGTGAACCACATTGTATGTATCGTTATTAAGTCTTTAAGTAAGTAAATAAATAAATATATATTATCATTTATAAATATTCTATCTACTGTAAATTGTGAGAATGATCAACCATCAGTACTTTTATGGATTCATACAAATATTAACATAAATTCTCAATGGAATCTGTTCAGTCCTAATGGTTACAATTAAAGGTTGCAACATACAAGATTTTAAATTAAACTAATGGTATATATTTTGTATTTGACTGAGGGTACACTTAATGTGATAATTGATGTTGAAATGAGCATTATTTTTCTTGCAGCATTCAATTCCTCACACCAAGGCTCAAGTTCTGTCAAGAAGGGTGTGGGACATACTGATGCTTCTCCCAACAAACCCAAAACTTCTCCAAGGGTTCCAGCAAGTGGGGTCAAAAGAGGCTGCTCTGCATGAGCTCTTAGATCCCTCCAGCCCTCAGAAGCTAATGTATTCATTGCATATAGTAGAGTCACTAAGTCGTCCATCAAATGGAAAGAAAAATAAACAAGTAAGTTCTCTAATATTATGTATAATCCTAATTTCTTTTCCTACCCGAGTGTCTGTACTTTGAACTGCAATTTATAAGATATTTAGTATGGATGCGACCCAGGATTTGAAATTCAGATATTGTATCTGGAATATGGATGTCAGATCCAGGATTCACAATTCAGATAAGTAATCCAGGGTTCAAGATTCAGATTTCAAAACCATAATTTAATATACAGATATCACATTTGGAGTGACTGGAGTGACCCTTTCTAAAGACACCCGTGTCAACCTCTGTTGCATGTAGGACACCTTGAACTGTATTTTGCAGACTAACAAGGCCCTGGCATTTGGATTCACATTCAGTATATTCCTCTGTGGGACTTTTTGCCATTGTTCCTTCATTTCATCATCACCAATCATACTCATCTTCACTATTAAGATTAACCAAAAGTTACAGAAAAGAAATGTAACATGAAACAAATCAATCAGATATCAGACCCATTGTTTGAATATTGGATTCAGAGTGAGATTCATGATTCGAGAATCAGAAATTAGATCCTGGATTTGAGTATCATATTCAGGATTTAGGTTCCAGATTCAGGATATGGATATTGGGTCTTGGATTCAAATTCTGCAAGATTTGTGTAATTCAGACCAGATCCAGATCCATTGTCCATTCCTAGTGATGAAGGCAGGAAATAATTTTAATCTTCCTCTGAGTATTTGTGTGCGCACCTAGAAATTTTTGTGTAGACCCACAATTTTGAACACAACTTGAAAAAAAAAAACATGTTTAGAAATCCAGATAACAGCTTTGTAGAGCCTGAAGCACTGGCTGTGTCACCCAAGAGAAACCCACCCACCTTGCAGGCTTTAGCCATGAAAAGATAGGTGTGTGACAGATTTTTAGTGTTTAAATGAATATTATAATATCAGGTTTCATTTGTTCTGATTGTCTTACTTCTTGTAACTGAAATAGTATTGCATACATTAACATCGCTAGTATTGTCCAAAGGTTATTTATTTATTCAGATTTTCACAAATATTCAAACCTGACACAGACCTGATCGTGAGACTTCATCCAACTAATAATAAAAAATTGAATCAGTAGCGTTTAGCACTAAAACAGTATGGGTTCATGAGCGCATTAAACTAAATGTATCTATGCATGATGTGGTGCAGTAAATGCAGTGAAAATATTGTACGTTAAAAAATATTTTTTTTTCCTTGTTTCTTGCTCCTCTTATAATTTTGCAATGGGGAATGTCATGGCAATTTTGAAGATCAGCTGCTCATTATTGTAAGCTACATATCTGGGATGGAAGTGGTATCCTGCTTCTGTATTGTTTACACTTAGCATGCAGAAGTTGTGAACAAGACAGTTACTTGATACTACCTCTGTCTCAGACATCATAACCTGTGATAATTACAGCAATGAGTAGAGACACATAATTTTGGTAAATTAAAAAGCAAAATTTCGGTACAAAAACTTAATCAGTTTCAGGTTCAAAAGCGGTAAATAAAATAAAATTTCAGTGTTATAGCAGTGAAAAATTGGATGAAAAGTGGTATATAAAAAGACATTTTGATTCTAAAATTGTGAATATAATCCTAAATTTGATTTAAAAACCACTTGTTACATAAAATTAACGTTTCACTTCTAATAGCACATTTATGTAGTTATCAGAGTATTAATTTTATATGTGTGTAAAGGAGTCAATTTTTGCTTCTCCAATATTAACAGCAGAATTAATAATTTTTCCTTGAATTGCATAACTCTCAGGATAATTCAGACCTCAGAATGTGTCGCATCGTTAAATAAACCGTAAATTTCGTGTTTAAGAGTTTATTTCGCATTTTGCAGTTCATTTCGCATTATTTCGTGACAAAACATGGTAGCAAAAGGCATTTCACACCTTTCAAAAACACAAAAAATTAACACTATAAGGTGTTTTTTGACATTTAGTTTTTTCATCAAAAAGGAAATATGCACGCCCCTAGCAATGAGCCTTCGAAATTAATAGCCCGTAAGAATAAGAAGAGCAATGTGGAGATATGATACATTTTCTACACATTAATTATATCTCATTTGCTATAGTCTACACTCCTTTTATCATTTTATTTCAATGGCAGTTTTCACTAAAAGAATGCTAAGAATGTTATTCTCCATTGCTCTAGCTTGAAATGAATTTTACATTTGTAATGTTTGCTTCTTTTTAAATTGAAATGAAACCATATTGTAATGAATTTTTTCAGGAACCTGGGACTGGTGAAGATGGTGATGCAAAGTCATTAAGCTGGAGCCAATCCTTTGTGGAGCATGGGGGCCTTAGGCATTTGTTTAATATATTTATGTCAGGTAGGTGTCAGAACTTATTTATACATTAGTGCACATGCCATAATTATATAGGGGATTCTGATTATTAAGGACACGTACTATTTCTACAGCTGGTTTTTGGACTACACCTAGGACTACAGCATGTTTTTTCCCTTTGGTTGATACTGTGATAGAATATCTGTTAATCTGTCCAATAGTTTTTCATACCCAATTTACTATAGAATTAATGAATTTACTGGAATTTCATGTGTCTCACAGGATAACACATGTGTTAAAAGAAGAAACTGAAAATATCCATTGTATAATAGTATAGTAAAACTTCTTAATATGTTTGCAACAAAAGTGTATTTCTCCTCTTTTGTAGGTGTTTTGCAACGTCGAGAAGAGAGAAGTGAGTGGCATCAGGATTGTCTAGCATCTTTGTTAAAACTTCTGTTTCAGTTGGGAATTGTCTCTGAATCAACTGACAAAACAACAGATACACCATCAGAAGTGCAGGAAATTCATCGAAAAAGACCTCGCCGCTTTCAGAAAGGGACCAATGATAAACTTATTATTTGCAAATTAAATGAGGTAAGAAATGCCACATCTGGAAGTAATTAATGATAAGTTTACATAATAAAATTCAGTTGATGCTTTATTAAGAAATTGTTATCATACTAATCTGGTATGTCAAATGTAAAGCTACTCCCTGACAATACATGCCGTGAAGGCATATGGCAACGTGTGCCGGTAGTAGCTGCATTTGTTTTGCTCTGTATGTTTGTATTATGTCTTGCTACAGATGTGACTGATTTTCAATCAGTTGTGAAATGAAGATAATCATGATGTATAAGTTATAAACCTGCTGGCAATATTCCAGAAAAATTAAGCAGCAGGAACACTATGTAAAAAACGGGTAATTTTCCATTAAAGCAGTCACACTGTGTTTTATTTTCTTGGTAAGACATGACAAAAATGTTCCCTAAAGAAGATTTTTCTGGGTGAGAGTCCTAGCAGTGACATTGGAATTGGCAGTCTGTTTTATGCATGATGTGCACCTTTATTTTAGGAGGTGTCTGGCAATTTTGCATGTACTTGAACTAAGTAAACACTAATTTGGTTTCATTTGAAAGTACTAATATAATTGTATACTGTTTGAAAGCAAAAAATCCAAGTAAGGAAATACCTCCTCTCTCACCTGTCTGCAAGCAGAATGCAAGAGTGATAGGTGGCGATTGTAGAAGGGCCCCACATATTCACAATCATGGCCATTTGTGGTGATGTGATGTGCACCATTCTCTGGCTATCTTTACCTCCTCTAGGGTTGCCCCTAGGTACCCATTCATGAGGCTAGGTTGAACCTGGAAATTGCTGGAAAAATTCTGACCTTAGATCGCCCACTCCGGTATCAAACCCAGGCTTTATGCATGACCATCAGATACCAAACCAACTGAACCACTACAGCTGTAATGTAGTATGTAATTTGTGAGAATGTACTAATATATCGAGAGAGATTCAAGAGGAATCGGCAATATTCTGGGAGAAAAAAAAGTAAGTTATAAAATGTTACATGAACATGTGTTTGATTCATAACAGTTACCAAGGTGGTGTATGTAAAACATAATATAGGACTATGCTAAGAATGTTCATTAGTTTACGTGAGAAGTGCCTCGGAGGGAAGTGAGGTGTATATATGCTACATCATATGACTTAAATTAAGTCTGAGAGATTTAAGTATCTAATTAGAACCCTTATCTGCAGTAAACATACACTGCTCAAAAAATAAAACTAGTCACATATTGGAACTTGCGTAACTTAATATATGGCTATGTATTCAAATGAAAAATACAACATGAAAACAACTCCTCTTCTTTATGACACTCAACAAATTACACAGAAATTCTCTTTATGTAACTCAATTTATGGTTTAGTTTGTCCAAATGTCCGAAACCAAAGTGTCCATTTGCCACAAATGAAAGACAATCTCTGTGTACTTGTCACAGACGAAAGGAATCAACAAGGTTAAATTGTAATGGTTGCAAATTAATATGGAATACTGCCTGTTCATGCTTCTGACAAGATGCTGTGTGTTTACTTGAGGTAGACATCTCCTTTCATTCACAAGGGCTTTGCAAGGGCCGGAAGGGTTTGGGATCGGTCTCAAACACCTTGTTGCAGTTGATCCCAGAGATGTTCAGTTGGATTCAAGTCTGACTCTGTACCATGCTAGATCGGTCGGGGCAATTTTAGGAAATGCAACAGAGGAAATTTTACCCAACCTAGAATGCACAATAGTCTTGATTTTTGAAATGAATGGTACACGGTAAGTGTACTGCTTCAACCTGTTGTGAGGGTCATGCATTAAGTTCTAATCCAGTAATGCACAAGTCCTCCTGCCAATAAAGAATTAATTATGTGCACAAAATTATAGTTACACTCAATGTGAAAATCCAACTATACTCAATGAGAGACTTTTATAAAGGATGTCTATAAATCAAACAGGACAAATAGTTTTAATATTTAACAAATAACAAGTTTATTTCCATCATGGCATGCTGTTGTTCAAACAAGTTAACAAGTATTATAATTGACATCAAAACTGTCTTTAACAAAATCAAGAATTGTAAATATTGCAATGATTCAAAGATTAAGGTACTGGAACACGAGAATTAAATGTTTACTATTGTTTTTCAATGTGTCCGTAAAAGCCCTCAAGTGACATGCTTGATAAATACAACAATCATAAACTTTTATTAGACATGGTACCAAAGGTGCTCACTCATACTACTTATATTTACAATTTTATGGGACTCACTATTTTCTTTTTTAGATGCTCTATTTAGGTTAATTTGCAAATTCGGGAATGATTTTAAGGTTCTAATTTTCTCTGTACTTTTTTGTTAAACGCCATCGTAGATTTCTACATCGCGAGCAACCACGATGTTTTGCTTTATGAAGAACTTTAAGAATTTATTCACGCATGTTGCAAGTAACACTAAATTTAGTTAAATGTATACTGTAAAGCAAGTGTGCAAATTATCACATCTCTTATCACACCTGAAAGCATACAAAAATTGAATCGTTACGAATAGTAATTTTGATGTTAAGGCAAGTTACTTTCCTATGCTTAATCAAAATCTAGTTCAGGATGTTTTAATATAATTGCAGTCATGTTCTCAATGGGATAATTGTGCTGTCAATATTTGTATGATTGGGCAGAGTCAAATTCAGTCAAAGCACTGACTGAACACTCACACATACCTGCAGTTTTGGCGACTGGCTGATAGTCAGGAATGTGATGTTGTTTGTTGATCCCTCACATACGAGCATGGATCGAACCTCCCTTTTCAATCCTCTCGTTGAAATACGTGCCTGGTCGAGTTGTGGAAAACAGGTACAAAATTTACAGCTATGTGTGCCTCTTCGTAGTCGATTAGAATAGACAAAACTGCTTCTAGGTCCAAACACATGGATCGATGAATGTGTAAATTCCAAATCTCACTTGGCTATTTACTGTAGTCCTTGTAAATCGTGTTGAATGCCAGTTGTACATATTGGACTTCCCGTTTCTATAGTTGGCTTCTGTCGTATGCCACGTCCTCTCACGTGAGCATCTACCAGCTTAGCACAGGGGAGAGACAATGAGATACCTCTGGGCACAGATCAGGGTTACTAACGCTACAAATATATGGAAAGAAACAACAGATTTAACCCACTACTGAGGGTACAATTCGTACTATATTCTTGATTAATTATGTACAAATATTAAATAACTTTTGAAGTCTTTTCATACAGTAATTTTCTTCTATTTTTATTTTTATTAATTCTAACCAATCTTCTTCGGGCTTCTTCTTCTTATAATCAATATGGCATCTTCTTCTTATGGCCTCTTCTTCTTATAATCAGTATGGCATCTTCTTCTTATAATTAATATGGCATCTTCTTCTTATAGCCTCTTCTTCTTCTGATCAATATGGCATCTTCTTATAATTAATATGGTATCTTCTTCTTATGATTAATGAATCTTCTTCTCCTTGTATTTAATAATTACATTGCTTTCTTCTTGCAATTAATAAGGCTTCTTCTTATAATTAATAATGATTCTTCTTCTTATAATTGCTACGGCTGCTTCTTCTTGTAATTAATACATATTGTGTACTTTTTCTTCTTTCTTTTCTTTATCGATCTTTTCAAATTGATGGAAATATTAATAAAACCGATCTCCCAAACAAACAAAGAGAAAGGGGTTAGTTAAAGATCGCCGCCTGGCCGGCGCTAACCTTAACTTGGAGCTACAATGTATGTGCCTCCAAATGTGCTTGGGTGCTGCCGAGAAATGGTGCTACACCTGGGGAAAACAATCCAAAAGCCGCACGAAACTCTCAGTTCGTGGGAACTGTAAAAGACACAAAATCGAAATTGCAATTCGACTTCCTTACTTTTGTATATTAATCGCTTATGTCATTACTGAATGATAATTCCCCTTTTCTCCTTATTTATATCCTGTTATTATTTTAAACTTATTTATTTATTTCCTTATAATTAGTATTAATATATACAATCGTTATTTCATCCCATCTGCTCTTTCCGTTGTCTCTATTTACAATCGTATAAGTTCTTCTGGGTGGTGCCATCTCTTACCCACTTTCCAAACTTATTTATGCAGCATCTTTTATAACCGTTGTTCCTCTTGCATGCTGCCATCTATGGTCCTTTATTTCAAAGAAAAGCAACGCAGTTTGTGTACGTGACACAAAATTCCCCTCCTCTGGGTAAAATTTTTCCTTCTGAAAAGATTCGTATGCAAGGAAAAATTTTCTTCAACATCCATTCTTACTATTCACTTCTCATATGTACTTTTCAACATTTGTTTAACATCTTCCGTACAATTATATCTTTTTACATTATCTAAATTTTCTCTTCTTACTTCCTTTGTCATCATATCTTGTATAACTATAGTGTTCCTAAACGTTTCTAATACCATATATGGACCTTCGTACTTGAAAAACAGTTTTTTAATTGTGCGGTCAATGGCCTTACTTATTGGGTGTGTTTTACAATAAACTATATCACCCCTCTTTACTTCTATCTTCTTTCCTTTCGCTTCCTCTTTTGACGTCCTCTTCTTTCTTTTGTTATACAGGTCATTGAAAAATTCTTTCCTTGTTCCTCTTTCCATAACCTTCTTTGGCCATTCTAAATCATCGAAAATCATCGGCTCTGCTTCATATCCCAAGAAAATCTCTATCGGGCTCATATTCGCCTCAGCTGATATACAGTTATTTAATAACATAACTATCCTGTTAATTACTGCACACCACCTTGTATGATGATCATGACAGTACATTCTGAGTAACCTCACAATCTCTCCATTGTAACGCTCAATTGGATTTGAACTTGGATGATATCTTGTTACATTAATCAATTTTATCCCTTTGAAATATGTATACTCCTTGAAATACTTTGAAGTAAATTGAGTCCTGTTGTCTGTCAACATTTTCTTTGGACTACCATAATGTTTGATAAATCCTTCATCCAACTTCTTGACTATCTCTTTGGTTGTGGCTTTCTTTAAAGGATAGCACATGATAAACTTGCTACATATGTCCACACACGTCAATATGTACAAAAATCCCTTAGACCTAGGTAATGGTCCTATTAGATCTATCGAAACCATGTCTAATGGCCATTTAGCGATAATATGTAATTCTTCTTTCTTAAATTTTATCTTTGAAGGTTTAGTTTGTATGCAAATTGTACAATTTCTAACATGGTTAACAACGTCACTCTTCATAGTCTTCCATACGTAAAATCTTCTAGCTAATCTCAGTGTTTTGTCAACTCCGAAGTGGCCAGATCCTTCATGCACGATCTCGAGTACTCTTTTTATCAAAGTTCGTGGTACACTAATCCTTACTTGATTCGGATTCTCATAACTAACTTGGAAAACAATTCCATTTGTAACTTTGTATCTGTTCTCTATCTTAGACATCCTTGTTTTCTTGTTTCCTTCCTCTCCTTCCAACAGGGGTGTAAGGGGTGACCTTCCACGTAGGCGCCCAAAGGTCAACCTCACTTCCACGTAGTGCACCCTGGACTAAAGACTAACGAGGCTCTGGCGACTGGTACTATGGCCAGTATAATTTTGTGTGTGTTGTCCCGTTTGTTGTCCTTGTGTGTGCTGAGTGCCCGTTTACGGCCTCAGCTTTTAACAGAAGTCAGAACATTTTAACATTTTTAGTTGTGCAACGCTAGAGTTGTTATTTGTAATGATAAGGGGCTGGCCCCCGTATAATGTGACGGGAGCAAAATAGCCTTAGTGCTGACGCTCCCAAAATTTTAAATTCAAATCAAATCAAATCTCCTTCCAACACCTTGATAATCTCCCTTAGTTCCTCATCTTCCTCTGTTCCAACTCGCCATTCCTCTTCTTTAATACCATTTACTTCTTCCTCAGTGATAGCGTTGATTTCTAGCCTAATCACTTCCTCTGGTTCCTGATTTCTCTTTAAAGGTGCTCTACTTAGAGTATCTGCAACATGGTTTTCCTTTCCTTTTATATCTATAACATCAAAACTGTACTGTTGCAGTAATATTGCCCATCTCGTAAGCCTTGCATTCCACTGTCTTGCAGAATTTAACCAAACTAGACTCTTGTGATCACATACCACCTTGAATCTTCTACCTTTCAGATATGCAGAAAACTTTTCTATTCCAAATATTATCGCCAAACACACTAGCTCGCTTATAGTATACGCTCTTTCAAAGTTCTTCAAGCTTCTGCTAGCATATTGTATTACATTATCTTCATTGGATTCGTTTTTCTGAAATAGGTATGCTCCCAATCTAATGTTTGATGCATCTGTGCCTAAAAAGAACATTTTCCCGAAATCAGGTTGGCTTATGGCTGGTGCTTGTATAAGGTCTTGCTTAAGTCTTTGGAAAGCCTCCTCTTCGTTTTCCTCCCATTTCCATTTTATATGTTTTCTTAGAAGTTTGTATAATGGCTTGGCTTTGCTTGCGAAATTGTGTATAAATTTTGATCGCCAATTACATACTCCCAGGAATCTTTGAAGTTGTTTCCTTGTGTTTGGCCTTGGGAACTTGCTTATCGCGTCATTTTTGTCTGGGCACATATTTATTTCACCTCCAGATACCACATGACCTAGGAAACGTATTTCCTTCCTTGCAAAAGAGCATTTTTCCAATTTGACAGTTAATCCTTCTTCTGCCAATTTACTTAATACCCAATCTATTTTTTCTATGTGTGTCTCCCAATCTTTTGTATGTATACACATATCATCCACATATATAGTAAGCCATTCTCTTGTTTCTATACTAAATATTCTATTTAGAGCCATCATAAAAGCTGATACTGACGAATTAAAACCATATGGAAGCCTTCTAAATTGAAATAACCTTGATCCATATCGAAACGCTGTATATTTTCTAGACTCTTCTTCTATTTCTACCTGAAAGTATCACAAAGTCATATCAAATGATGTGAAGTATATGCTGCCTGAAAAAGTGTGTAGTAATTCATTTATTCTTTCTACTTGATTTCTGGGAAGTAGCACGTGTTTATTTAGCTCTCTTAAATCCAGTACGGGGCTCACACCTCCGTCCGGTTTTTCTACCACGTGCATTGGGCTTACGTGTACGCTATTGGAGTTCTCTATTATCCCCCAACTTAACCATTTCTTCAATTCCTTTTCTACAGCTTCTCTCTTTGCAAAGGGTATAGGATATTGCTTTGACACTATTGGACTCGCTGTGTCTACCTCACTCCTGGGCGTTGGCTAAATATTCCCCTATGTCTCAACAAAATATATCTTAAATCTTCTTTTTCATTTTCTGAGATCTAATGACACTCATCCACTTTAGCTTGTATTTCTTCTTTCGATGCATTGTATTTATGGTCCTCTCTCTCGACCTCTTTTTCATATTCACATTTTATATTTTCATTTTCAATTATATCATCGTAGTCTTTCCTCTTATACACTGCATCATGTTTCTGATATACAAGGCTTTGCTTCCTAACGCCTATTTCGCTCTCGGAACCTTTTATTTCATCTTCCATAGGGATATCTACTTTCATGTTCTCCATTGATTCTAGATTTAGCCGTTTTTCTTTTATATGTATGTGCCCATTGTAGTTTTCTAGGAAAGGTACTCCTAGGATTATATCACACCTCAAACCCTTTATCACCAGAAATTTTACTTCAAAATTAGCTCCTCTGATGCTCATCATGATGCGTACCGTGCCCTGAATCTTGTATTCTTCATTTCCCGCAGCCATAACTAATCTGACTTTGTCCTTTTCAAAAGCGTCTAATTTTGCTTGTGGGTATTTCTCTTTAATTCTTTGCCAACATTTATAGCTCATTACTTCGACAACACTCCCACAATCGATCAAGCATTTAACCTTAATTTCTATTATTTCTGCTTCCACATACAATGGTCTTCCAGGTTTTAAGTTTTCAAAACTCGGCTCTCCAATTAAAAATAACTTCAGAATTCCTTCTTCATTTATCTTATGTTCTCCCTTCATATATTCATCATTTTCCTTTGCTCTCACACCTGGGAGTTGCTGCGAGAGCTCTACAAGTTTAGCCTCTCGACCGATTCCACATTCCTCGAATCCTCATTTATCTGCTGCCACCCAGCATTTCCTACTTCGTTCTGCACCTGGCTTCTGACTAATTCCACTGCTTCTCTTCGCTCTTCATTTATCTCATTATTTCCCCTCTCGTTGTAATTATTTCCTCTAGGTTGCCTTTCATCTATCTCCATCCTTCTTTCCGAGTTTCTTTGATTCGAATTTTGCCAATAATCATTTCTTCCTCTATATCCGCGGTTTCCTCTCCACAGTCCTGTATTCCTTCTATCATAATTTCTTTGCTCTTCCTGAACATTATTTCGCCTTCTGCCGTTTCCGTTATCTTCTAAGAATCCTCTTCCTCTGCCTCTATATGCATTTCTGACTTCTATGTTCCTAATCCCGAATTCTTGTTTCCGGAATTTCTGCTCTGGACGTTGTTCCTCTTCAGGATGATGCCTCTTAGGATAATATCTACCTTCCTTTTCTTTATCCCATGACCTTTGAGTCTTTTTCAGCATGTCATCTGTTCTGAGGTAGTCTATCAAGTCTTCCACCTTCCTTATTTTTACTACAGCCACCGCTCTTTGTGTCCATATTGGTAGCGTTTGTATCACTTGTCTAACCAACTCTTCCTCGTTCCATTTTTCATTCAAATTTCGGAATCTCCTTAATGTTTCCCATGTGTGTGCTTCCAAACTCTCAACCTTGGACCAATCTATATATTTTCTTTTCAATGTCTCCAATTGCCTTTCCTTAATTTCCTCACTACAATAATATTCCAAAAATCTTTTACTAAACTGTTCGAATGTTCCAAACTTGTGCTGATTTAACTGATACCAGCCTGCCGCAGACTTTTCAAAACATCCTTCGATTAGGTCCAGTATCATATTTCCTGGTATCCTCATTAGCTTCACGTTAGTTGTTAGTTCCTTCAGGGATTTTTGTGGACACTTGTCAGATATATTTCCATTAAACTTGGGCAAGTGTTGTAATTCATTAGGCTTAGGGATTCTTGTCTTATATTTTCCCACTTCCAAATTACTTCCGTTTACTTTGTCCAACCATCTTCCATTGTCGCTCCCTTCTTCATTACTTTTCCATTTCCTTTTCTTCTTCTGATGATTCCCTTTATGCTTTATTTCCTCCTCTGTAGTCGATTCGTCGCTACTACTTTCCTTTTTTATTCTGATCTTTTCATACTCTTCTTTTCCATCATTTCCTTCTCGATTGAAACCTATTAGCTTATCTTGTATTCTCATATCCTCTATTTTAGGGATTATTCCTTTCCATTGTACTTTATTCTCTTTCTTTCCTTTGTCGATCTTACTTTCGATGGTTTGCATCTTCTTATTACTCTCCTCTAATTCTTCCCTAACTTCTTGTCGCTCTCTAATTATCATTTCTCTAAATTTCAAAGTTTCTTTTACTATTGTTTCTTCTGTCACAATTTTCATTTCTTCTAATCTGTTTTCTACTTCATCTATTTTAGAGATGTTAATATCTATCTGCTTCTTGTTTGCCAAAATTTTGTTTTCTAAACTCGTACTCCTCTGCTTGCATTCTTCATTCACTCTTGAAGCTTCCTTTTCGATCTTTCTATTAGTTTCTTCATGTCTTTCATCTGACATCCTTATCATTTCTTCTTTCTTTCTCTCAAATGCTTTCCTGTTTTCTTCACATACTTCTGCCATCTCTTCTATTTTTCGATTATTTTCTTCCAACCTTTCTTTAACTTCTTTGCTGTTCTCTTCCATTTTTCGATTATTTTCTTCCAACCTTCTGCTGTTGTGATCTTGACTTTCTTTTATTTCCATCATCATTTTCATCAACATCTCCATCGTATTTTGTTCTTCTTTCTTTCCTTCCTTTTCCTTTAACTTTACAGTCCTGCATTCCTTGCATTCGTATCCTTCTCCCCTTTCACATATCTTCTCATATTTTTCTTTCCGGATTCCTTCACATAACCAGTGTTTCATTTCTTCACATACCTTACACTGTATTATTTCTTCGTTATTTCCTTCTTCGCCACAACATATATATTTTCCTTCTTCCATTTTCGCTTTACTTATCTTTCCAAATTTTATTCTTTGCGTTATTTCAACCTCTGGTCTGTATCAAGCCCCACACGTTGGTCGCCATTAATCAATGCCACGTCCTCTCACGTGAGCATCTACCAGCTTAGCACAGGGGAGAGACAATGAGATACCTCTGGGCACAGATCAGGGTTACTAACGCTACAAATATATGGAAAGAAACAACAGATTTAACCCACTACTGAGGGTACAATTCGTACTATATTCTTGATTAATTATGTACAAATACTAAATAACTTTTGAAGTCTTTTCATACAGTAATTTTCTTCTATTTTTATTTTTATTAATTCTAACCAATCTTCTTCGGGCTTCTTCTTCTTATGGCCTCTTCTTCTTATAATCAGTATGGCATCTTCTTATAATTAATATGGCGTCTTCTTCATATAGCCTCTTCTTCTTATAATCAATATGTCATCTTCTTCTTATAGCCTCTTCTTCTTCTGATCAATATGGCATCTTCTTCTTCTGATCAATATGGCATCTTCTTCTTATAATTAATATGGCATCTTCTTCTTATGATTAATGAATCTTCTTCTCCTTGTATTTAATAATTACATTGCCTTCTTCTTGCAATTAATAAGGCTTCTTCTTATAATTAATAATGATTCTTCTTCTTATAATTGCTACGGCTGCTGCTTCTTGTAATTAATACATATTGTGTACTTTTTCTTCTTTCTTTTCTTTATCGATCTTTTCAAATTGATGGAAATATTAATAAAACCGATCTCCCAAACAAACAAAGAGAAAGGGGTTAGTTAAAGATCGCCGCCTGGCCGGCGCTAACCTTAACTTGGAGCTACAATGTATGCGCATCCAAATGTGCTTGGGTGCTGCCGAGAAATGGTGCTACACCTGGGGAAAACAATCCAAAAGCCGCACGAAACTCTCAGTTCGTGGGAACTGTAAAAGACACAAAATCGAAATTGCAATTCGACTTCCTTACTTTTGTATATTAATCGCTTATGTCATTACTGAATGATAATTCCCCTTTTCTCCTTATTTATATCCTGTTATTATTTTAAACTTATTTATTTATTTCCTTATAATTAGTATTAATATATACAATCGTTATTTCATCCCATCTGCTCTTTCCGTTGTCTCTATTTACAATCGTATAAGTTCTCCTGGGTGGTGCCATCTCTTACCCACTTTCCAAACTTATTTATGCAGCATCTTTTATAACTGTTGTTCCTCTTGCATGCTGCCATCTATGGTCCTTTATTTCAAAGAAAAGCAACGCAGTTTGTGTACGTGACACGTATTGTACAGCATGATAAGGCACGGATGACATACATGCTTCAAGGCATGACTGGAAGTCTGAGCACCTCTCGAACGAGACAAAAGGCAAAAGTGCCAGAGAGTGTCGTGTCTCAGCGTGAACTGTGTGTAGACTGTCTGCTGAGTGTAGATTGCAGATATGTGCAGTATTAAGTTGTGACATATTTTCTGATGAATTTTAAAAAATTAAGGAGATTGTTAGAATCGAAGCAAAATCGTTAACAACTCCTAGGTGGCCATTCCATTCTCTGCAAATTGTGCTCCTGGAAGAATCTTTGAACAACATTAGCTGCATGACATTTCACGTTATCATGCATGAATAGTGCATTTTCCCCAAGTTCTCTCATCTGAGGAGAGTAATGACATGTGGCTCAAGGAACTCATCAGTGTAGCACCTCACATTTAAGGTCCCATTTCGAACTATGTAGAGATCAGTTTTTGATCCAAACTTGTACATTCCCAGACCATACCAGATCCACCTCCATAAGCAACAGTTGGTTGAATTGCTTGTGGATGGAAACGTTCAAGTCGTCGAGATGGTAAAGCAGCCTCCCTCAGTCTGTTTCTGTCAGTTCGATCACAAATTCACCAATAGGTCCTCCTACAGTTCTCGTGGACTTACGTGGCTGTTCCGTGATGCTTGTAAAGAAACTAAAATGATCCTGCGCTGGGGTTGTTTTCCTTTGGCAACTTGTTCCAGGGTGTCTGGCAACATTTCCATGCTCTTGAAAACTTTTTCATGTTGTACCCTGAACAACTGTCAGCATTCTTCAGGGTTGCTACGTGACTGGAAAACCTGGAAAATGGAAAAGTCAGGGAATTTGGTTGGTCAAGGAAAAGTCAGGGAATTTTGGATATTTTCTGGAATTTACGTGCATTTTGGAGTTGCAGGAGAACTAGTTACAAAATGAACGAACGGTTGGTTCATTTCCACTTCCGAATTCAGTTCTTGTGATTCCAGTCCCCCCAAAAGATTCAGTTCAGAAACTTGTTCCTCTCGTCATTATGACTTCTAGTCTGTTACGTACAAAATTATGGTTCCTTCGCATTTCAATTCTATATTTATTCACTCTCGGATCTAGGTTCTTGGATCCGTTCATTTTGCGACTCGTGCTTGTGAACCTGATCAAGACCGGAATTTGGAGAGGCATGAGATTTTTCCTTAGAGAACAAGCTACTCAAGACTGAACCTACGCACCAGCCATCCTCGGAATTCTTGCGGTAAAAAGGTTGCTTTTTTTTCTTTCTGCAAGAACACACCCGTTCGGAACCCATTCTCTTTTGATACGTGAAGCGGAGCAGGTTGGTGTTCGGACAGTTCATTGGTTTTGGATCTGCAATAAAGCTTGAAGAGCAGAATTTCACGTAACTGTCTGTGGTTGACGTCACACTGGACAGGTACGGACACCGAGTAAAGACAAAGAGACTCACTACTTCGTTCCCCCCGTGAACCCGTTCTGTGAATTTGAGTCCTTCATTTGCGACCCGTTTAGAAGCAACCTGATCAACTAGTTCATTTGCTCATTGTCGTAGTTTTTACATTGCAGGGATGTGTTACACCCCAGAAATTAGTAATTTTATGCAGTATCAGTGACGTCATTATTCGAATATGCACGTGTTTTGTGCGTGTAGAATGAATTTATTTTTTAAAGTCTGGTGCGAAATAGAGGAATTAAACGTACACTGGTCACACATCGTTGTTAGGTTAGAAATGTTGGTTTCATGCCGATAGTAATTTTACGTATTGTTTGCGTGTAGAATGAAATTATGCTGAAAAGTGGTGAAAATGAGCCCAAGTTCCTTTTGTTTTATTACGATTTCATCATGCTACAAATGCAGCTTCTACATGGTTCGATTTTGATTTATGTCTGTTAACACATACTGCAGAGTTTTAGCGATTACTTAAGATTTTGTGAATATATGCTTTTGTGGTTAGGTTAGGAATGTCAGGTTTGGTTGTCTTAGAATTAAAATAAAGACCCTGAATGGACTCTACTAAGGTTCCGATTTATTTCTACATTCATTCCCACTAGTTTACGATACTTACTGTCGCTTGTCAACCGGAGAATACCTTGTCCGTGGGAAGCGTGTATGATTGAGTAAGGTCATTTTGAAGGTTTTTTTTCAACATAAATAACTTTTTTCGAATCCAAATAGTGCTCATTATTTTAAGGAAGGTTCAAATTTTGTGTCACAATGATTGCCAAAATTCTATGATAATTAGATAAAAAAATTGGTTCCAGCATGTGGAAAACTCAAATAATGGAGATATTTGATTCCTAAGTATGGCCCGCGTATATTTTTTTTTTATGTGTATGGTTGGTCACCGGCCCCATTCAAGTTCTGAATTTCCGTAATATGTACTATTTTCAATAAATTAAAAAATATAATCATTAAACTTATTGCATATTTTCTAAAGGTACATGACCTAATTTTCTGTTGTTTCTCATTTGTATTGATATAGGCTAATTGAGGTTGTATACAGGTTACATTGTAAAGATTTGATATATGCCACATTTTTATTGATTTTTTTACACCACCTTAATTGTAATGACTTAGTGAAAATGGGGAATACAATAGTTATTTATTTTTTCATTGAATTGCATTATATTAATCACTTGGTAAATTTTCAGCTAATAACTGTGTTTATTCATATTCATAATAATTAACGTGCCTGCATATTTAATTGAAAAACATGAGGTTCAAAAGCAAAAATCATGACGACAAACATGTCTGGAAAAATTTTATTTCTGGTCTGGAAAACCTGGAAAAGTCAGGGAATTTCATAATCAAAAAATCGTAGCTACCCTGATTCTTGCAACATACCGCTGGGAATGACCCTCTTGTAGCAGTGTAACTGCATGAGTGGCTTCATTCGGCAACAATTGCTTTCAGTGCCTACCTTGGTCCTCACAATCAGCCATGGCTTCTAAGCATCACTGACCAACCGTCCCACCCACTTTGATTTGCGTTACATGAAGCATTTAAATATTTTTAACAAATGACAAGCAAAGCAGCAACGGGAATACCATCTTTTCTGTATCGAAGAACGTTTGAATTTAGCTGTAGCCATATTAGATAATTTGGTCATGCAGTCATTGTTTTCAAACCTAATGTTCTACATGAGACTACTTTTTTTTTTTTTTGAGCAGTTCAATAATTGTGCACCCAAGAGACACCCCCCTCCCCACACACACACATGCACACATCAAAAACAAAATTGCATGCTTAAAATAACTTGCAATTATACTGGTATAACACTGTTAACCGCGTACATAGTAAACTTAGTAATAATTGTAAACTTAATAATTAATTAAATTTTCATTTTAGTAGTACATTGTTCTCATTACTTTTATTTTCACTGCTTGTAGGCAATGCTGCAAATGATGGATGTGGATGCTGTGATGGAGAGACTGACTAGTATCCTATATGAGGCTTCACTTCCTCGGGACCCAAATCACTATAAAACTGGTTTTTGGGGAAGGGCACAAGTGAGTTTTTTCTGTGAAACAATTCTGGTAACAACACTGTCTGACTTTATTGAATTTGAATTGCAATTTAGTAAACCTGATCGAAACCTTTTAGTCATTGATGCCTGTAATTATGCAGATTTTATGAGTGATATTTCTGCAATTTTTGTACATAAAATTAATAACATATGCAATGTGTATAACATGAAATTGAGTTTTTAAGTGCACTTTATGCACAGAAAGGCTAATTGTGACTGGACCTACAGTTTAAAGTGGGATCCGGACCACGATGTGCCTCCACCGAGTATCGAACCCGAGACCCCTTGATTACAAGGTGATGACGCTACCACTGCGCCATCTGGGAGGCCACTAGAACATGAAATGTATAACTGACGATTCCTTTGAATCAGTATATGATGACAATTATCATTATAGAAATTCAGTTTAATGTAATCAGAATCACCAATAGCTAGGGACTTGGATTTTTTGCAAACGCATAACATAGAGAAAAAAGATATTTTTTTTTATATACATATTGCTTACATTGTAGAATTATTTCATTAATCAAACTTAGAATAAATGTCTGATGAAGGGAAAGTATGTTCTCCTGAAATTGTGTTTATGTGATTGTAAGAACCGTAAACTGCAAGAGAAATAATTCATTGAATTTTGTTAATTGTTGCAAAAATGTGTTTATGTATGTGCAGAGACATGTTCTAAACATGCTTTTCATGTATTCAGAATTGCAAAGTAATATGAATTAGGCATTTTGCCCTACTCATTTTGTGTTTCTATTTTCAGGTTGTTCACTATGCAATGGCCTTACTTGTATCATGGATGCATTCAAGCCAGGATGTTCGACAAGCCTTATTCACAGCTCCTAACTTTTCCACCTGGCTTCAGCGATTGGTGCTCGAGGACCCAGAACCTGCAGTCCGTAAGGAAGTTTGTACGGCACTCTACAGGCTATGTCTAGGCACATCGTGTAATAGTCCTTCAGCCACAAATCTTATGGCCCCTATGCTAGTTCATCTCCTAGAATATCTTTCCTTGGCTGAAAGCATGAGGCCACAAAAATTTGAGGTTTGTACTCAACATTTTGGAATTTGTATTTTTTAATATTGTGCATTTTTCTTATTCTCGTGCCATTTTGCTTTTTAACTATGCAGGGTGTTCTTATTCTTATGCCATTTTGCTTTTTAACTATACAGGGTGTTGCTGTTTAATGCAACAAATTATTGATGTGTGCAGAAGACACCATAGTGAACAACTTTTCTCAGTAATTTAAGCTCATTGATGTTGCATTTTAATGCTATTTGCCATTGAAAAAC
This sequence comes from Lepisma saccharinum, assembly GCF_977018435.1. NCBI lineage: Eukaryota > Metazoa > Arthropoda > Insecta > Zygentoma > Lepismatidae > Lepisma > Lepisma saccharinum. Next base: position 88,183,418 of record NC_139231.1, on the reverse strand, counting down.
TGCATGTTGAAGTACAGTGTGTTTCATACTGGTTGTCTTGCTTTATGAAGCCTTGTCCATTAAGATGTTTTAAAATGCTTTATTGCTAGACAGCTGGGTGGCTGGGCATGTTGAGTGGTCAAGTCTATATCACCACTGAAATTCCCTAGTACCAGGCTCAAACTGGGTGTAGGTGTTCTTTGTGAGTGTCTCTTCATCAATTTCATCTAATTATCACTCATTGTCATCATTGTGGTTAGCCAAAAGTGGCAGAAAAGCAGCACTAAATATCAAGAATACAAAATTCAATTTTTCGTTGCTAGTTCTGTTAACAAAATTATGGATTGCAAACAAAGATGATAAACCACTTTCTCAATTCACCCATAAAATTGTTGTTCCTAAATTTGTGTGTGTGGCATGTCACCCTTACTGGTTCAAAAATTCAGACTAGTGTGGTGCCAATTACAGAACTATGACTAATTTTTTCTACCCTTTTCTCCTCTCATTCTGGTGAAAAAGAAAGCATTAAATTTCCTGCAGAGTGAACTGGCAATAAAAATAATTTAAAAGGCTTCATAAGTTTACATGTTATAGTCAATCAGAGTTAGGGTTTAATGACCTTTGAAACACACTGTAGCATAGTACTGATATTAAGTGTAATGTCCAAAGATGTTCATCATGTAGGGATTGCTCCAGGTGCTTACTTTTTCTCACTGCTTGCTTCCAGATGCTCAATCAGCAGGTGGAAGACGGAAAGGAGCCTTATGGGCCTGCTTGCAGAGACTACTTTTGGCTCTTATGTAGACTTGTCGACAGTTTATCGGAAGAAGTAGTTAAAGGTATGGGAAGGTATTTTGTGGATAGAAAATATTCTGAACTCCGTATTTGAAAATATCTAAAAATAATTTTGTCACAGTTTATTTTAACTTGCTTATTATTGTATAGTGCCTTTCATGGTCAAATCGTCCATGGAGTGGCAGCAAGTGCATCTGGCAGCGAGAGTTCGTCTGCCGGCAAACTTGATGCAACATCTGCGTAACTTGAAAAGCGCTTTGTGATGAAATAAGCTCGTAGAAATTGATGGACAGTTACAATTAGAATAAACACGTACGTTGTTACAAGAGGCGTTGGAAATGTTCTCCTCCTGCATTCATACATTTACAGTTTTTCACTTACATGTATCAGTTCCTCTTCCGAAATTGCTTCAATTTCTCTCCTGATATTTTCTTTCAATTCTTCTAATATATGGCTTCAGGTTTAAAAGCTTGGTAGCTCGCCATGCAGATGACTTAAAAATGTCTGTTTCTTGTGCAAGGTGCCGGAGGTATTTTTGAGAAGTCTGTTTCTTGTGCAAGGTGCCGGAGGTATTTTTGAGGAGTGTGTTCCAATAATGCTTCAACGTTGTTGACTTTCTCCTCGGTAAACACACGTCATTTCACCCTTCGCTTCTTATCAAGGACAGACCCTGTTTCCCTAAATTTGTTCACAAGTTTTCGAACACTTTCTCTATGTGGAACAGCAACATCTGGGAATTCTGATGCGAAACGCCTTATACCTTCCTTCCCTACAAGAATTAGTAATGACTTGAGAGTTGTACATAAAAATTCGTTGTTTTAAATTGTACGGATAGCATGGCAATATCAGAAAGAACCAGTAAAATGTAAACTAAAACAAGACAATCTAAAATGCTTGTTAACACCTTAACACTTCACAAACACGTGCAAACTGGACACCAGTTATCTGGATACTGAAGCGCTGATGCATCCAGTGCCAAGGTCAGTGTACACCTGTGGATCTAAATGTCGGCAGACACGGTCCCACCTGCCCGGCTAGCTGGCCGCCGCTCCGCAGGCGACTCGTCCATGAAAGGTACTGTATAATGTGAATATAGAGCAAAATACAATACAACCTTTTTAAAAATATATTAGGATTTGCCAGAGACATTAATTACTGTAACAAATTGTCCAAAAAACAAGAGAAACTTTATTTTCACCATTGACATTTCAATATTTTGGTCTTGAAATTTCATCTTGGTTTCAAAGTAAACACCATGTTAAATTACAGCACTCTGGCCTCTGATATGGGAAGTCCTGGGTCAAATTCTAATAAAAACAATAAAACTTTGCTGATGACCTGTGAGTAGAATTGCAGAAATGCTTAAAAATTAATAGTACCAGATAGTAGTCTAGAAAACCAAACGACATTGGCAAAAACTGAGAACAAATTATACCATATTATAATGAGTCAGTTCAAGAAGGCTGAAATAGTCCCCCCTCCTTTTCTTCCCATGCTTGTATTCTGTTTCTCAAGAATCCAAACCTTTACATTCTTATCTGAAGACAATGTAGATAGTAAAGGTACGAAATTATGGTGTCAAAATACAGTGGCAAATACAATTTCATTTTAAAAGCAAATTAGAATAATGTCTCATTGATCAGAAAGTTCTTTTTATCATAACTGTACCATTCTTTTGCAGAAAGTATTGAAGATCCTCAAGCATGTATATTGGATGTGGATGGATTGGCAAAGAGAGTGTCACAGGCTATATTGGGTCGAGAATATTTGGAAACTAGACACAACACAGTTGAGGATGATGGCTTGATAGGATTATTGAATGTAATGATGAACATAGTGAAACACAATCCTCCTTTTAAGACTAGCAAAGAAGGGGAAGATTTTCTTGTTCAGGTATTTACAAGGATATCAGTTAATTTATTTGACCAGATTAGCAGATGTTCAGTTTCTGAATTTTGTAGTAAATTACAGTGACACATCATGTTAAAATTATTGCTTGTTAAATATTACATACTTGAGAAAAAAAAAAGTTTTTTTTTCGTTTCAAAAGTTTGTACACAAATTCAGGTTCTTTCACCATTAATCTTATTTTCTTCTTTCATTTTATGCTTCCTGAATATTTAGAGTAAACCAATTACATATTGTAAACAGTCAACTTAATTGTGATAATTCATAGCACTAGCAGAAATTGTTTTTTGTTGCATGTAATTAATTGTATCTGTTGAATACAATGTAAATGCATTAATACTAATATGCTTTCAATTCATAATTTATGATGTGTACGACTTATACTCACTTTTATATAGAGTAATTCATATTTTCAATAAATTAATCAAAAATACAAAACTTTTGTACTTACTTGTAGCGAGTATCTATTATTTCAAATGACGTTTCGGGAACAACTGTTCCCTTCTTCAGGTTCATTTTCTCGGCTACCAGAAATATGTCTTAGCCACGTCAGATAATCTCAAACATCAGGAAAAAAGGAAACTGTAAAGTTTAGATGGCAGAATTTGGAAAATGTTTCTAAAACCTTTACTACCCCCATGTTCCCTCGTCTGTTTAAAACCGTAGCTCTAAAAACTTCTCGATCTAAAAAACTATATACAATTTAAACGTTAAAAAGATGCCCGCTTGTTCACTTCCCCGTGCTGACTGTTGGTTTATTCCTCGCTGTATGCAGGAGGTTGTGCACGTGCTGTTTCTCTCCTCACTACGCTTCCCCTCCAATTTCCCCTCTCTATTATGTCAAGTCAAGTTTGAAGTCGCGTGCTATTTGGGCCTCGTGGATTACACCTGGGGTGACTTGGAAACCTATTTTCTTGAATTCTCATTTTTCCCATTTCTTGAACATCCCTATCCATATTTCATCTACATTTCCATCTTCTCCATGAAATAATAGATACTCACTAGACGTAAGTACAAAAGTTTTGTATTTTTGATTAATTTATTGAAAATACGAATTAATATGCTTTCAAATTATGTAAGTTTTTATGAATAATTGTGTAGTAACATTTACGTTTTATTGTTTTATTTAATTTTTAAGTTCCATATTACAGGGAAACTCTGATTTTACATTTTTCCTTCCTAGTCCCAATAAAGCAATATGTTACAAACTTTTTCCCTGGGTTATACATTTCCGTTTTATAAGATCTTTATCTACAGTCCGCTGAAAAGTTTACAATTGAGGTTCTACTGTATTGTGAGCAGTGACAATCATTAAAGATAAATGCAAAATGTATTTTTAATGAAGATAGTTTAACTTTATGATTCCAGAAGCGTGCGGTAAGGAAAGGCGGGGCAAGCAAGCCCCGCTTGCGTTGTTTTTTAAAACTCTCTTGATATCTTAAGTTCGTTTTTTTCAATGCCTTTATACACATTAGAATAGAAATTATTTCCTATAAGATATTTACATTGCAGAATTTTCATTTCCTTGATTTTCTGTTCTTTTGGCTTGAAACATAAACCGGCTACACCCTTGACTACACTGGGCGATGCGGCACGACTGACCGCGTTAGAAAAAGAGGACTGCTCGCCTTTCTCCCCACTTTTCGAGTGACTTATGCAGTTTTTGCATGGACACTGTCCATCCCCGTTTACGAAGAAAAAAGACCGAGGGCAAGCAACACCAAGACCGCATCTGTCTTTGGCAAGGATGTTTGAAAGAATTCTGCCACACTGGCCACAAGTGTTGCTAACTACCAGAATTTTCTGTGCATCCGTAGCACCACCTAACACGGTACGATTTTCATGTTTGAAACTATTGTAATCAACAAATTACATTATGAAGTTAGCCAGTGATCACCAGTGGTATGCTATTTATAAGAAATGAAATCACAGCCGGTACTTGAACATATTCGTCATGTGGTCAGTTACTCGGAAATATGGAGGTAGGGTGAAAAGGAAGGTTAATTAATTTAGAAGCATGGGTTCTGCGGATTAGTGTTGTTTTTTACTGTGATATTGTGCTGTGTTTTTCTGTTCTTTGTGTCGTGTTTTTGTACCTGGTGTAAAAGTATGATTCTACATTGAAAATTTCCACCGTGGTTGACATACCAGACGAGCCTTCGATTTGCAGTGGTGCAGGTAAGGTCTTGATTAGAGACCTTCTTTCAAAACCATTCAGTTCGAGAACATATGGTGAAAAGTTGGGAGCTTGTGAACCATGAGCGACCATGTCCTGAACTGTGCATAACCAAATCAACTAATGAAGATGGGAAAGTTTTCATTAGGCAGTTTAAAACATCTCAGTACAACAATATTATGTGGTTATGTGGCCGCAATGATCTTAATAAATTATTTTGTTGGCCATGTGTTTTGTTCAATACAAATTTAGGAACATGGAACTATACAAGCTACAGTGACTTGAGCAATTTTTACAATGCAGTGCAAAGATATGAACATTCCCAGAATCACATCTGCGCTTGCGTCCAACTGAAGACAAGTCATGATTCATAATTTTAGCCAAGTAAGAAACTGAAACCCGTCCGTTTATTTAAGATCGAAACTTTATGCTAATAGGATGTTTATTATTTTCAGGGTTAAAAAAGAACGTAATTTAATTTACAGTTGCCCTCAAATATCAAGTAAATCATTATTTTCTTCATGGTTGAAATTTACAAGTTTATATCGAGAGGCTGTTTTTCTTCTTTATAAACCGTGCAGCGAAGATTTGATTTTATGGTATGTATGCACTTCACACACTCAAGCCCGATACTTCACCATTATGCACATTATTGTAAGTAGGTATGTGTGTAGACCTATATTATATTTGAAATTGTTATAATTAACCGAAACGAAAAATTAACCCATCGCTTGCCTATCACGAAAGGTCACTGCATGCCCCTGTATGATTCCATTGTCAACATTTTTAAAATGTGCACAAGTTTCATATTCTAAGAAGTATATTATTGTAATTGTTATTTTGCAGGTGTTTGACTTCCTGTTTGCGTTGCCAAATCCAAGGAAAAGGTACTTACCAAAATGTAAATCTCAGTTATCACGTTCCTCTGCTTATGACCTGCTTGTGGAGTTAGTGAAGAGTGCTCCAGAAAATTATAGTCTTCTGCATAAGAAGTTGCTTGGTCAGCATCAACCAGGTACTATTACTGTTAAAATATTGTAAGGTGTTTTGTAGGGATGGGACCAATATGACATTTTTGCCAGTTTGTTGTAAAGTACCTTCTAAAATTTACTGACATTGATAGCCAGTAACTTTATTGTCCAATATTTCTATAAATAATCTATAATTCAGTGAAAAATTCTGCATTTTTTTATCAATATGAAGGTATAAATCATACTTGCTGCTTTTGATGTCTAAATGCACTGTTCTTCCTATAAGGTAATAGCATTGCAGTCATCTGTAGCATACATTAACTAAGGATGTGATAATGCCATGGAAGTTTATCATGAAACATTTGCAGAATATAGTTTATAGGTACAGTGAAACCCCGATTTTATGTTTTCAGGGGCCCGTAAATAAAAAACGTAAAATGCGGGAAACGTAAAAAGCGAAAAAGCATAAGGGAGGGGTGAAACTCAAGTGTCAGCAAGAAATAACTACACAATCGACTTTTTAGGGGATGTATTGTATCAAAAATTATTTAACAATAGTAAAGAAGTGTGGTAATGAATGAATTTCTAAGGACAAAAGCAAGATGTGATGTGAAAGTAAATGACGGATTAATGGAACCCACTTTCGAGGGTAGGGACGGTGGATGACCTGCTTCTAACTGCCGCCTATTAGGTTCAGTTTATGCATCTGATTGTGTGAGATCTCCGTTTACTCTGTAAACTGGTAATTAGTTTTATTTTTAGAAGTCCCGGGTAATTGGAGGGAGGGAGGTGATCATTTGTAGCTGGATGCCCAGCATCTTTATATACTGTAATCAAAGTGTCCTGAAGACGTGCAGAATGGTTCAGATTCCACTTTCAGCTGCATATGTATCCAGTCCTGATCAGCCCAACAGCATGAAGTGAACAAAACAAGCTTTGTCAAAGTTACGCATTTTTAGACGTCGCAATAAATTATCAGTGACGTGCGCAGGATTTTCAAAAGGGGGGAATGGGGTTACGTATACTTGTTATAGTAGTCAGCCCTCACTTTGCCATCTTTTCCTGCCCTTGACGTTTTTTTTTTTTTTATGGCTTATGACTCCCATCACCCTCTTTGGGTACGCCACTGATTGTTATTTATATCCATGTTAATTGATGATTTATCATTGGATTTAGAAGTCTTGTGGAGGTCAAACACCCCTTCCACCAATAGTTTCCCCGTAAATAACGTTTCCTTTTTTTTTTTCATCAACGTTTAATATTGCGTGATTTATTTTCAGGACGTGAATGGTTGCGAAGAAAAGTGGCAATTATATTATTCTTAGCATCATGTGTATTTCCTTCCTGCACTGCTCTGTGTGTTCAAGGTGTTATCAGAAGGCAGAACAAAAAAAGAAAAAAAAAAGCTATTCTTTTTCTAACTCCTCGCTTTGTGTCTGGTATTCATACTTCCTAATCGTCAAAACAAAACAACCTTTGGAGAGGAGATTCAAAACAATGCTGTTTTTCTTCCCTTCAGAGCAGATGAGTCATAGCTCTGGAGCGAGGATGAACAGGTGGTGAAAGGGTGCTGAACAAGTCTTATCAGAAGTGTGCTTATTTCTAGGGTTGTTAAAGGTCCAGGAACCCATAAATTCTAATGGGTTCTATTGGGTACCGCTCTAGAACCGGAACCTTTTTTCTCGCACAATATAAATTCGGTTCAAGTTGCATATTGTTACATTGAAAAAAGGTTCCTGGACCGTATTTAAATTGATGCAGGAAAAGAGGTTCCTGGACCTAATTGAAGTTCTTCCCTAAAAAAGGTTCCTGGACTGAATTGAAATTCATTCGGGAAAAAAGGTTCCTGGACCAAATTTAACTTCATCCGGAAGAAAGGTTCCTGGACCGTATTGAAATTGATCTGGAAAAAAGGTTCCTGGACCGAATTGAAATTATTTAAATATGAAACTGTTATACACTGTGTAGAACTCATTTACATTTGCTGATTTTCTCTCCCAGTCCGGGATTGAATTTATTTATAAAATTGCGTTCTAAACATGTCCGGGAGTACGTTTTACGTTGGAATATCACACTGCGGTTGTAGAAAACGTAGCGCAGGGAATAAATCACAATGCTGTTGTTCTCTCGTGGGCCAGATTCAAAAACTCCCTTGTCAAAGAGTTACTGTACATAATGTAATGGACTATATGGCGTCATATTGAGTTCAAACAAACCTGTCACGTGTTGCTCCGGCATTCGATCCAGGAACCGCAGCCAATTGGAGCCGTTGATGAGGTAATTTGAGGCTGCTATGTTCCAAGGAGATATTACAACAGGGAACGGCAGTGCTGCTACAACCAAGTGAAGGAACGCTCGCGAGAGAATGGGGCTATATGGAGAGTGACTTGACTGCATCGTTTGCGTTTCGCCCATATCTACATTGTACAGCCATGGACACTTCCGGCTTGTAATGAATACAGTGACTTTCAACGGAATCGTTACAAACTGGCTGTGTCCGTGACTGTACCTTAAATTCTTGAGACAGCCAGCACCTAGATTAGTTTTTCATGCTCACAAGTGGATAATTGTTTATCGTCAGGTCCGTATTTCACTACGGAACTTGGACTCTATTTAACCCTCTGTCATCCGCGTCCTTGCCGCCTCATCCAAACCAACGTTATTTACGTGAATTATTGATGCAAATCGAGATTGAATTACACTAGCACTTACTGGAAATCAGGGAAAATATACATGAATGCAAAGATGTCCATTTCGGACATTTTTATTAGTTATTAGAAGAAATTTTAACAAAAATGATTGAGTGTCATACAATTACAAGATTAGGCTCTTGAAGCAAATGCACCAAAATATTATTCTAAAAGTAATTAAAAGTTTTCCATATAATGAAGGCACTAAAATGTGCACTCACCATTCACAAAAATATCAAAGTATTTTCAAAAAGTTATTAACGTTTTTTTGTTTTTTTTTCCAAGTTTTTCAACGTATGTTTCAGAACGAATTGAAATTATACAACTTATATGGGCTTGGAAAGGAACTATTTGTTCCAAAATTCTCTGTCAAAATCTCTCTGACTCGCAGAAAAAACAATCGAATGTAGAAAACACACCTTGAAGAAACTTACAAAATATTTTTAAAATGTTCAAATCTCAATTTGTTTCTCGTACTCTTATGAGGTATATGTAAGAAAGGACATACTGACTCAAATATAAGGAACCGAATGTTGTCACTTTTCAATATCGTTATTTAGATAACTCCAACATTTCATATGGGTACTGCAATGGTTTTAGCATACAAATAATTTGTATTCCGAACAGCGTACAGTGGTTTTATTCTTCTAATTTCCCCCAAGTTCATGGCTGGTATGTTGTGATTTAAGGTAGGAAGCGTCCCTTGTGGTATCAAGTGCCGCTGAAGGGGGACCGGTCACTTGAGGGGTGTGTAATCAACTGAAAGAATGGCAGAAAAAATGCACCAATGCCTCTATGTTTTCGGGGAAATAGTGAAGATAAGTTACCTGGTGCTTTCCCGACCATTAATGCGCTGGTAAGGAAAATATTTCAAAATTTAAAAAAAGGCAGCACTCAGTGTAATGTGGGTTACGGAGGGTTAAACTGATTAAAAAAAAGGTTCCTGGACCGTATTTAAATTGATCCTGGAATAAAGGTTCCTGGACCAAATTTAAATTGGTTTGGAAAAAAGGTTCCTGGACCGATATATTGCCGACACGGTATATATCGCCAAATATCGTGATGATATATCGCCAACATGATATATATCGCCAAAATATCGTGACGATATATTGTCTAGTTGATATCGCCTGGACGATATTTTTTCAATATCGCGATATATCATCTGGACGATACTAGTGATGATACCATAGGGGGCATGAGAAAGCAAACGCTGCCCTTCCCCTCTGCAAATGAGAAAAAGGGGAAGGTAAAGTTTGCCATGCACTTTGCACCATGCCGTGATCCATATACAGCATGTTTGAAAAAGAACTCCCTAGTTTTAATGTGTCCTAGAATCTGTACAAAGTGACATACAGTATTCTAGTTGTGGTGTTTGATTCATCAACTCTCCAAGTTTGGCACCCTTGCAGTTGGTAGATCTGCTTGACCTTGAGACGGCACCAGTGCTGTGTTTTTTCCTTTGTTCCCTCAGTTCAGTTCCGGCGTTCGTGTAGTGCAGAGCAACTCAGCAACAATGTGTACTCCGCAACAGAAAGCGCAGTGTGTTATTTGGTTTGTGAAAACTGAGTCAGTTATAACAGTGCAACGTAATTTTAGACATCAGTATGGTGTAATTTTAGACGTCAGTATGGTGGTGAACCACCTACAGCAAAAACTATCCGTCATTGGCTAAAGTATTTCAAGGAAACCGGTAGTGTTTTAAAAGGTAAATCACCAGGTAGACTGAGAACTTCCGAAGACGATGTTGAACAGATCCGTGTTTCGTGTGTTCGGAGCCCGAAGAAGTCATTGGCCAGACGTAGTCTACAATTAGGAGTGCCTAAAGGTACAGCGTATGATGTTGTTCGTAAAAGACTAAAGTTGCGCGCCTACAAATTGCAACTGTTACATGAAGTGAAACCTACTGATAAAATCCAAAGGTATGAGTTTGCTGTTGACTTTCTACACAGAATTGATGATGATGACAATTTTTTACCAAACATTCTCTTTTCTGACAAGGCTACATTTCATGTCAGTGGAACAGTTAATCGTCATAATTGTAGAATTTGGGGGGCAGAGCATCCACATGAAGTTATTCAGCATCAACGTGACTCTCCCAAATGTAATGTCTGGTGCGGTTTGATGGAATATCGTGTGGTTGTTCCTTTCATTTTTGTAGAAAAAACAATAAACGGGAACGTTTACCATGACATGTTGACAGAGTATGTCTTTCCCCAAATGGACGATATTGAGGCGGAAAAGGGGCTTGTGTTTTTCCAACAAGATGGCGCCCCACCTCATTACAGTAAACAGGTGCGTGCGGTTCTTAACACTCGCTTTCCAGGAAGGTGGATAGGCAGGGCTGGCCCAATACCTTGGTCACCACAAAGCCCAGACTTAACCCCACTGGACTTTTTCTTTTGGGGCCCTTATAAAAAATGTTGTGTACAGTGCTAGGATCAGAGACATCAATCATTTACGGGAAAGAATCGTCGCTGCGGTTGGGACAGTTACACCTGAAATGTTGGTGAATAATAGGGCCTCCCCCATGGCGCAGTGGTAGCGTCATTACCTTGTAAGCGAGGGGTCCCGGGTTCGATACCCGGTGGAGGCACAAGTGGTTCGGATCCCACTTTAAACTGTAGGTCCAGTCCCGATTAGCCTTACTGTGCATAAAGTGGACTTAAAACACCAACTCAAACCAAACTCAAACCAATGTTGGTGAATACGTGGCGAGAAGTGGAATATCGTCTCGACGTGTGCAGGGCAACAAATGGATCCCACATTGAGGTGTACTAACATTGAACAAAACTTGAAGGAATCCTCTTTCATGATATGTACTCATTGATGTAAGTTTTCATTACTTTCCCTATTAAATTTATACTTAAAACTAGGGAGTTCTTTTTCAAACACCCTGTATATACAGGGTGTCATTTTAATGGCACCCATGGACCACAGATTCGTAGAGAGGACATCAAAACAAACAACTTTTCTCAGTAACATTTTTCTCGTTGGTGCATCGATTCGATGCTTCAGCCGTTCAAAACAGACAGTTTTTCCGCCTGGATGCTGACAACCCAACACAACATTTGATTGTACCTGTGACATCATTTCCTGCGACGAAATAGCGCACGGCAGGGTTGCAAGGAACACACAAATTCTGTGAAAAATTACAAACTACCAACCACATTATTAGCTGTAAAACTAAGCATCCAGTAGACCGAACATCCAGGGTACCATGACCTACCAGCTCCAGAAGATCAGCAGTCATCTCAGGGGAAGGGGAAAGTGAACCAACGATATGAGAAATGGTAAAAACTTATTCAAACTCAACCTACATGTCAAATATCAACAACAATAAATTTTATTAGACTTGCAGCTTACATGTGGCTGTTTATGCCCAGCTGCATGTCAAATATTTGCACATCTCATTGCAAGGTTGATATCTACAGGTTTGTTCCAGATGCCTTGTGGTACTCTTGTGCTGATAACTGAAGTATCCGAGGTTCACGTTGTTACATTAAGGCTAAAACAAATACAACCACAGTAACAATGTAATGATGAATCAGCAGCGAATATAGGCTACTGTCATGTTTGCAGTTTCAAACGATTACATGTGTATCCGGTACGTAGATAAACACAGTCGTGGTATTACTACTACTTATATATCCCTTTATTTTCAACTATTTTTGTCACTTGCCTCATAATGCCCTGAATATACATTATATTATGTGTTGCTTATTTTTGGAATTTGAGTTCTTTTATTTCTATTTTATCAACTGTTCATTGTGTCACAGACAACTAGTATCAGAAGAATGAAGTGGATAGGATAAATTGTAGATGCCAACTTGGTAACTAGATTTGCAAATATCTGACATGCAAGTTGAGACAAAATTCGATATGACCACTTCCACTTGAATTCTATTTTCTTTCTACCATATTTCGTATCGTTTGTTTACTTCCTGTTAGGTTACAGAACATGTTTTCTCATTTTGTTTACGGTACATAATGTGGCTGATTGTAGCTATGTCATTTTTCACAGAATGTTCCTGGCAACCCTGGAACACATTGCTTCACTGCGGGATATGACTTCACAAATGCCATCAAATGTTGTGTGTGGTTGCCAGCATTCAGGTGGCAAAACAGGCTTTTTTGAATGACTGTAGTGCCGAAACAATGCACCAACGAGAAAAATGTTACGAAGAAAAGTTGTTTGTTCTGATGTTCTCTGTACATTTCCGTGGTCTGTGGGTGCCATTAAAATGACACCCTGTATATATAGGGGGGGGGGATGTGGAAGATGGTGTTTTCAGCACCATGCTCCGGCTGCCTTTACCCTGCATATTCTTCGATTTTTTGCCAATTTGAAGGTGATGTGATCAGCACCTTGCTTTGGTAGCCCCTTTGCTCTTTGGCCCAAATACACATTTTAATGGCATTTAGATGTGCACTAAATTTGGCTGCTCTCAGAAAATATTGCCGCACTCCTTGTTTAATCACACATTTTTCCTGGCCCCATCACTTTACAACATACGGGTCATGCTATATGCATAGAGAAAACATTCTGCCTCATGTAGAAGAATCATTTATCCCAACCTCCCCCCCCCCACATAATTGATTTGACGAATATTTTTCCGTCAGTGAGTAAAATATCGTCTTATCTGCCCATAGAATAAAATGATCACTTTAGCTTGTGCATTTTCAGCTTCATTCTGATAACCAAATGATATAGCGCTCGTGAAAGAAACTTCAGATTAAAAATAATTGAACTACATCCAATCATATTTCCTTAGGAATCGAAACTAATTTCGATTGAAGAAAAAGTGCAGTTGTTATCCAGTATAGCAAATCCTTAATTTTTTTTCCATTTTCAACATTGCAAACAATAAGAAAGAAAAAGTTTATACAAACAAGTGTTCCCTCTTTTTTCGTTCCCGTCAACTAGGAAAGATTCAGAAAATGTGTGATCAAAGAAGGGAATGGTGATCGAGTCTCGTTGTCAATTTTCCACTTGCATTTTTGTGGAGGGGAAGGGAGAACAAAGACACCTCAGTCACACACATTGTGTCCAAACTCTAGGGAAGGCAGCATTTAGAAAGAATCAGTTTGGCAACAGTGCGCTTGTCTGAACCTGCGGCAGAAGGATCAGCCAATTTTATCTTCACGGGGAATGCAAGAAGTGCCGTTTTCCCTTCCTGTCCCTCAAGGGAGGTATGACAAATGCAAGTTGTACCCTGCCTCCCCCCACCTTCCACTGACCATGCCTCTTCGCTCCCTCCTCTCACACGAAAGCCTAACATCTGGAAGTTCAAGGTCGCGTGGTGAATGAAAGGGCTGCAAAAGCAAGAAAAGGGAGGGAGAAGTCACATAGTCAACAGAACAGGTTTCTGCCAAATTGTAAGACATCGTCACGGCTCTGAAAACGTACAAGGTGGGAAACGGAAGTTAGAGCAAACGTCAAATCGAGGTGAAGGTCCTATTATTTAACATGGCCTTTTGCCGGGGACTGACTGGATGAACGTATTAAGCGGGAAAACTTATAATGCGGGAACGTAAAATCGGGGTTTCACTGTACCAGAAAATGTATCAGTGCTTTATCATTGTCTTCAAAAATGTCATATTTGTTCATGGGTGGTTTGATGGGGCAAGAACAGACCCAGATTAACCCTAACCTGTCAGTTAACATAACTGGTCAATTAAGACCACTTTGACACACAAAATGAATCTCCCAAACCTCTACAACTGACAATAAATCCATCATGAGAGTTACTAGTTCCTCATAGAATGGAAACTGTTACTTATCTCTTTTGAACTTACTTGCAGCCAATGGTGATGGAGATCCAAGACTTTTGATCTTTTTGAAGCTTTTTATTTTCTTGCTTCTGTATTTGCATTTTTATTTTGTGTTAAATTTGTTAATCTATATTGTTACATTACTTTTCTTGCAATACTGAATATTTGAGAATGTTTTATTGGTAGATAACACAAAATAAGAATTCATATACTGAACACAAGTATGTGAAGCTGATTATCAATAGTTCTATTATTTCCCCTGCTGTTGCCTCAATGGCCAAGCGTGTTGGATAGGATGACGGTCCCAGGTTTGAGTCCTGGCTTTCGGCACAGGTGTTTCTTTGAGTGTGTTCTTCATCAGTTTTATCTAATCGTCGTCATCATTGGGATTAGCCAAGTGGCAGAAAAGTTATGCTTAAAAAGAAGAATACAAATTTAGATGTTACCATTTACTTGGTAACCTGTTAAAAGCAAAAACTGGTTCCCAAGTGGATGGTGTTAGTGGTCTATGAAATTAGGAAAACTATTCATGATAATTTTTGTATGTAAATGAAATATGTACGTGTTTTGACTAAACAATATAAGAAGTTACTTATGTGAAAGTTTGAAATTTCGTATTTCCGCATTGCACAATTTAATGGTTATATCCTATTAATTTCAAAGACTCTCTGTCTTCATTCACTAAGGGAACAGCATCTTCGAAATTAATAGGATATAACCATTAAATTGTGCAACGTGGAAATACGAAATTTCAAAATTTCATGTAAGTAACTCTAAAGTGAGTTTACTGCATCCATCATGAATATAACAAGTGTTGCAGCTGCATTTCCTAAAATGAATTTATTTATTTATTGAGAAAATTTCAGATACAGCACAGGTGGCCATTTTACACTGAAATTGTCAACAATGAGAAAGCAATAATTATAATAAGCATAAAAATAAAAAAAATAAAAAAAATAAATAAAAAATAAATAAGAAATAATGAAGAGTAACAAAACAACATAAAAGTGAATAGCAAATGAACAAAAAAATAAGTAAGAGATGGCACTATGTGATATTAATTACAAGTATTTCTTCTGATAGAAGACCGAAAGGCAAACTCGGAGGAAAATATATCAATACTTGAGGGCAGATCATTGTATTGTGCTGCAAGTCTATAAAAGAGAGATCTTTTTTGAATTTCTATTCTAGGTTTTTTTGTATAAAATAACCTTGTATTGCGAGTTGTGCGCATAGGTATTCTAAAGTGGAATTCCTCAAGGAGTGTGTTGCAGCGGATTTTGCCATTCACAATTTTGTATAAGTAACTGAAATCATTCTGCAAACGTCGCTGATTGAGTTACTAGATGTACCATATTAAATATGAGAAATGTAAACTTGTAATAGTATCTTATCAGCTTGCATTTCCAATTTATTTTCTATGTAATCAGGAAAGTTTATTATACTTTACAGATTCTCATTCCCTTTACCCCTGGGACTACTGGCCTCACGAGGATGGTCGATCTGACTGTGGGTTTGTGGGTCTTACAAACTTAGGGGCAACTTGTTATATGGCATCCTGTATGCAGCATCTGTATATGATGCCTCAAGCAAGGACTTCAATTCTTCGTGCCAAATGTAGCACCAACAGCAAACATGAACAAACTCTTCGTGAACTTCAACGCATGTTTGCCTATCTTCTGGTTAGTAAATTTCTTTTAATTACTAATTAATTAATATATACTTTATCATTATTGGTTGATACTTGCGTAACAGTGCATCACTTTAGTGGTAAAATTTCCAAGAAGTTTACAGATCCTATATTCTTGTAAAATTCTTCCATTTTGTTATCACTTTTATGACCATAATGTAGCATAGGTATCAAGTTTTTGTAAAGTAAAGTACATATTGAAATACAATGGAACCCTGATTGTTCTAACCCAGAATTTGCATTTTACATTACATTAATCGTGATGATCTTTTTTTTTTTCTCCTTGAAAAATGTAAAAATAAAGTTCCATTGCACACAGTTAATTTTGCAGCCAGGTGTTACACATTCATTAAATCCTAGTCAAGTTCAACATAAAATATTTGCAATTTTATATTTGGTTGGTAGAATGTTGGTTTTCAGTATGGGTAAATTTTACTTCTATCCACCTACTATGTTTGACAAATGCTTTGACATTTATCAAAATTTTAAACAACGTGAAATAGTTGCAACATTCAAGCATTGATATTGGTATGTGAGAATCAGTAACATTGATATTGGTTCATCCTTGAACAAGATGGATATGAATATTTTCCATTAATGTTTCATAGTTTTGTAATAAATGTTGATATATTTTAGGAGAGTGAGAGAAAAGCATACAATCCAAGGAGCTTTTGTAAGGTGTACACAATGGACCATCAACCTTTAAACACCGGAGAGCAGAAGGACATGGCAGAATTTTTCATTGACCTTGTCTCCAAATTGGAAGAAATGACTCCTGAACTGAAGAAGTTGGTCAAAACACTTTTTTGTGGAGTAATCAGCAACAATGTAGTTTCTCTGGTGAGTATGCAAGTCATATAATGGTTTGATTTTATTTTATCCAAATGATCTTTTTTTTTCAACTTGGTTGTAGGGGGTGAGATCCCCCCCCCCCACATACAGAGATATAGAGTTCTAAATGTGACTGACCTTAAACAGGAGGAGGACAAGAAAGTTGTAAAGTGGGTATCACCTTATATTGTAAATTATTTAAAAACCATAAGTAATTAAATATTGTTAACATATGAGAAGAATTAATATTTATTATTCTGTTCAAATTGTGTACAATATTGAGAAAGAAAGGAAACACAGACATACTGTGTGTACCTGGCAACAATGCAACCATTGAAATATGCCATCTTCAGTAACTTCCATTTCCTAAATTGAGAATGGGGACATGCTATTTAGTAGGATTCAATCTCATCTTTTACAGCTGTTTTAATGATCATTTTTTCGTTAATAATCCTAGTGCAGAAATTGTGAAACATGAAACTTTTTTATTTCGTTCTGTGCCTTTATCTTACACAACTAATAAAAAAAATATTATTTACTGAAGTAATTAAAGTTCCCATGTTTCATTAGCATCACACGAACATTGAGTGGTATTGGTAGGAATCAGTATGTCAGTACTGCTACTAATACACATGTGGCTATGCATATCTGTGTTCTGGTTTGATTTGCATTCTTTCTAAATAGGTCATATTGAGAATTCTGTTCTGTATATTTCAGGACTGCCCTCATGTGAGTAGAACGCTTGAGGAATTCTACACAGTTCGGTGTCAGGTTGCTGATATGAGAAACCTGTATGAATCCCTGGATGAAGTGACTGTGAAAGACACTTTGGAGGGAGACAACATGTATACTTGCTCCCAGTGTGGAAAGAAAGTTCGAGCAGAGAAACGGTAGGGATTGTATTCTCGTGAAGTCATGACAGATCGTCATAAGTTGTTGAGTTGCAGTAAAAAGTTGTATAAAAATCAATTTTGCATGGAATCAATCATGATGTATAAATTATAACTTTTTGGCCATTATGTGGAAAAGTTAACTTGACAATAACTTTCATATTTTGGGAAATGAGAGACGTGGTAGTAAATAATTACAGAGAAACTTAGTACTTAAAATTAATAGAACAAACTAAGAACAGCTTCACGAAAAATGTGAGTACTAAGTTTCTCTGTAATTATTGACAATAACCATGTATTAAAAAGAGAAAAGCTAGGAAGGTGTATTCTGTGTTGACTTGTTTGGAAGACGTTTTGCAAGTTAGTTTCTGCATATCAAACACCTCTTTATTCCTGAGGAATTTGACTTTTTTTTTTTTTTTGCATGTTGAAGTAATAGAAGCATGAAAATCACTAACTTTAGACTTATTTTTTAATTAACTCTTAATTGTATGATCATTGTTGCGACTCCAGCAAGCATGTTCTAGGCTTGGAGCAAATTGTTTTCCTTTTTGTAACCAATATCTACAATGATAATTGAAAGACCAAGTTTCTGTAGTGTAGTTGTTATGCATGCTATAAAGCCACGGGTCCCCGCTGATATGTCAAGCATGGATGTTTCACTTAATTCATATTAACATGTCATCATCATATTACCATGATTAACCTCCAAAGGAGAAATAGATGTAAAATAACTAAAATACAAGTAAATGATGATATATTTCTGCTTGTGCATTGAAGCTGAAAAGTGAGAGTGTCGGATTAGAATATTTTCCTCCATGTGTCTGACAAGTTAATTTTGTTGGGTATAATTGATTGTTGTTGGACAGATGAGTATGAAATGTATGAGAATGAGGGATAATGAATGTGTCCTTCATAAAGAACATATAGTAGAATGAGAAGTATATCTACATGGCTTGGTTTCAAGCAGTCTAGAATTTTACTTGGGCAAGTAATGAAAGTATTACTTTTTTCATTTACTCTAGGAACACATTAGTGAATATAATGGCACAGAGCAAGCAAATTAACAGAAATGAGAATAATATGTCACACAAAAAATGCCAAAAACAATTTCTGATTAGCAAAAATGTTAAGTTAGAGAGGATGTTTGGGTTGCCCATAAGAAATACACAGGAGTGTGAACGCAGTAGTAGATGTTGTTTTTAATAGTTTTTATCCAGCTTAATAATCAACATAAATAGCTGGTTGTAATTGCCGTATCAGGAGAAATTATATATTCTAGAATATATCAAAGGATATATTCAATACATGAGAGCATTTCAACACAAATAAAATTAATCTGCACCTTATGCAAAACTAACTGTGTCCAATCACCTTAAAGCATGACTAATGCCTTGTGCTAATATAATTTGTAATAAAATAATAATGATATAAAATGACATACATTGTTTTATTGAAGTTTTGGCAAATACAATGGGTGCAAATACTTAAAAAAAAAAATACTAAGTGATATTAGACATTTATTATTTTATGTAGAGCTGAGCCGATACCAGTACCAAAGTATCGATATCAAAAAGTATTGGTTGAAATTTAATCGCCAATACTTTTCCATTGTGTAAATGTCTTGGAGATTCTAAATGTCCTGGAAAGTATACATAATACAGGAAAACCTTGTTAATATGATATTGGTTAATACGAAGTACCCTTTAATCCGAAGTTCTTCCCATTTCCCAGCCGATAAGATAGGATATTTCAGTACGGATAAATTGAAATACGGATAATTTTTAATACGAAGTTGTTTACAAGACCCTTCGGCAAAACTGGTTTCGTTTAATTCAAAGTAGACACCTGCGTAAGTCGACACGAGAAGATCAGATGTGGAGAGAGCTTGGACGTTTTTAACTTGACATGTTTCCTTGTCCTAAGAGCTGCTGACAACTCGAAAAGCAGCCCAAAATGCCCGCTGGACATTGACATTCTTTGTCAATGTGCATGGCAGGTCAAGCTCTTTCCCCACTGAATGTGCCACCTTGGAAATATTCACCAGTGCTAGATGAAAAGTGAGAGATACGATTGCAGCATAACAGATAATCAAAGCCACATAGGCCAACTAAAGATCGTCAACCCGCTTAATGCATTGTCATTTAGGTTTCCCGCAAAAGTTGACTTTCATCTTACGTATGTTGCAACTCCCGTTTCCCGCTTCATACGTTTCCCAACTGTGCCGATCATAAAATTTGCCAAAACAGTGTTCTGTTGGCTGAGTGACTTCTCCCTTTTTTCTATCAGCAAACAGGGGGGGTCTGTTGCCAATTGTTTCGGCCACGATTTTCTTGCTCGTGTGTGCACATGGGCTCCTTTCCTTTGGCGTCTAAAATAAAGCAACCCGTTCTGAATACCTTCTTCAAAACGAACAAAAACTGCAGGATAAGCAAAGGAAAAGTGACCCCCTCCCTTCTCCTACAACAATTCATTATCCGCCACTGGTGTGCATGGTAATGTGATAATTGCAGAATTCAGGTTCCTCTTTCTTGTTTGAATGCAGCTGTCTGTATAGGAAATATTGCCCATATTATTGTCTGTTGTATGGTAAAACGTAATGCAAGGATCATTTTTCTTTTTCACACTGCTGATAAAAGTTTGGTCTTTGACAATTGCGTTATCTTTAAAATGCAGATGATTTCCTTTCTGCCACCTGCTGCTCTAACTTCTAGCCGGTCTCGTTGTGTTTACGCTGCAGCTGGTGCCAGTGTTTAGTCTAGCATCTGGAAAGCTGTGGCTTGCTAATATCGCAATGACTCATCCAGCACCCGAAATAAGCGTCATTGTTTTGAATGCAGTGCTCAATGTAGAGTAGGAATACGAGAGGAAAAGTTTTGGCGGAGCGAATGTTTGACCTCCAGAATACTCCTGAATTCTACAATAAATTTTTGATTAATCTGAAAATATGCAAGTTTTGTAAAGCTTGTTTTGAGTTCATTTTATGCTGATGATCTAAGCCAGACTAAATATACAGTTCAAAGTGGGATCCAAACCAGAGTGATTATCGAGTGTGGCACTGTTTAATGTGTTTAATGTGTCGTAGGATACACATTCGATGCAAACAGATCGCAAGTTGTGTGTTTACTTTTTCAGAGTGGATTACAATACAAGTTGAGGAAGAGTTTGGACTGATCCCTGCAAAGGGGGGGTCGAATATGAAGTTAACTCAAGCAAAGAAAACGTGACTTTTTTACGATGTGTTTTAGACAGCCGAACCAGAATGAAATTTACAGCCCTGATTTTTTTATGATTTTTTTTTCTTGCCAAGGAAAGTTTGTGTTCTCTCCCAAGAGAATCTTCTCTTACCAGTCAATCCTGTAACGGACAATGTTCTAGTGAACGCACATAAAAACCAATATTAATTCTGTCCTATTATCTCCCGTCTTGCTCGTGCCAGTGTGACTACTGTCAAGATTCTTCCGAGTTTCACGTCTTGCAATAAATGAGATTGTTTTCCTTTCCGTAGATCTCTGCAAACGGGTTTCTTATGAACTAAAATTGTAAGTATTTCGTGGAAGAGCAACGACTTTGCACAATTAAAAGAAAATACCATTTTTTAAAATACTTTTGCCACAACATGCATCCCGTGCATAACCGGTTGTATAACTAGGCAGGATAGATGGTGTTAACCGTCTCCTTGGAATCTTTGTGTTCTCATTTTATGTAACATTTTTTACACTTTCTTTAAAAAGTACAATATTATTATATAGTACATATAAAGCTTATTTTCTGAGCTGCCACCAAGTATAAAACATCCGTTGTGGGGGTAATTTATACTCTATTTATTTACACATGAAAAACACGTGCCATCTTGAAAAGTTTGGATAACTCGAAGTCGTTTAATTCGAAGTTGACATTTTTTGGTACCTTGAACTTCGTATTAACGAGGTTTCCTGTACATGTTTTTCATTTTTTTTTTTTTTTGCGACGACATTGTGGGCAAAAATGGAGTTTGTGATTGATGAATATCTCATGTGAAATTATGATTATTTTAAAGCAATACTTTGGTAGGTATGATATAGATTTATGTATTAAAATTTATAAATATTCTAGTCCAGTTTGAATTGTTATTATTTTTAAGCATCAGTATTGGTGGGAACCAGTAATGGTACAAGCTCAGAAGTACCATGTTATTCAGTCTTCCTTCTCTTGTTTTGTTTGATGTCATTGGTGTTAGTTTAACTAATTGTTATTGTTGTGAAAAGTATTGCCATACTGTGGAATTAAACATGAATTCTATTGCAGAGCTTGTTTCAAGAAACTTCCTCACATTCTGTGTTTCAATACAATGAGGTATACTTTCAACATGGTGACGATGATGAAGGAGAAAGTCAACACCCACTTCTCATTTCCCCTTCGCCTTGACATGTCTGGATATGTTGAGAAACATTTGATGCCACAGCACTATCAGGGTGAGTTCAATCCCCTCTGGGAGTAAATTATCATTGTTAATTTTTTTTTCATTTGGGTGGGGCTAGGTTAGTGTCAAGTATCTGTAAATATTTTGAACTGGCCAACTGTTTTTTACACAATCACAGTTTCTAACAGGCATTACATTTAATTTTGTTCCTAACTACATGTAAATTTCATTTTAGTGTCAAGTTAATAAGAAGTTTGATAAATAATATCTGTATGTGGTGGATATAGGTGTGTTGGAGTTGTTGGAGAATGGCAAATGAGAAAGAAGTAGTATATGCTCACCAGGCACTGGAAATCTTCAAATTTTCAACCTGCAAAGTTGCTAGGTCCAGAGTGAAGATATGATTGGCAGAATAAAATATGGTTCTCTCACCAGGCTTGTTGAAAATTGTGAATGGTAGGGTGTGGTGTGTGGCGGGAGGCAATGTGAGAAGAGAGAGGGTTGGGTAAGGGGTTGATGGGTGGGGATAAGGTCGGTTTTGATGGTTACTGAGTGGCCTTATCCAGGCCAGAGAGGTGTGGCTTGTGGCTGATATGTAAGCCTTCTCCCATCTTTTCCATACTATGGTGTTGGTGGGTTGGATAAGTGGTGGATGATGCCTACCTGGAAGCAGCCATTGAAATGGGTATTGTGGCTGCTGTTATGGATGGCAACAGTAAGGTCCAGGTTTTGTTAGATGCCTGTAGATGTTTTCCCCAGGTAACCCCTCCCTTCCCCTCTCTCCATCCCTTCAGTGTATCATCAGGTGATAACCCTTAGATGACCAAGCATGTTTTCCCGGTAAACGCACGATCGACCGAGGGATTTCAGCGGGAATTTTAAATTTCTGCATGTTTTTATATAAAATTTTATATCTCTGGAACAAAACAAAATTTTCTGTTATTGGGTAAAAGAAGAAAATTTGAAAATCGATGGGCCCCACGTGGCGATGCCACGATGTAAATTTGCAAAATTGTACCAGCACATTGCCTGATATGTTTTGCACTATATTATAAAAAATCTCATACATATTCGAGATACTTTCCGGGGAAAGAAATATTTCCGAATGTGGAGCACCTGAGTTTTTTTGAGTGGGAAATTTGAAATTCGGCGCAGGTACATGAATTTTTTTTAACTCTGAAACTAAGAACACTGGAGTTACAAATTATACCTCGTTTTGTTCAGTACAGATGTGGCTATAAGCCTATGACATAAAAACCAAATTTTCCGTTATTGGGTAGAAGAAGAAGAAAGAAGATAAACTTTTTTTTTTATGAAATATGAAAATCTGCGGGCCCCCACGCAGATAAGCTGCGACTTAAATGCGCAAAATTATTATTTTAGTGTGTTCGTTCCCTTGGTAAAAGTGTCATTACAAATCCAAGAACTGAGAAAATAACGATAATAAAATTAAAAAAAAAAAAATGTAACGAGATTTTCGAAGGGCTGCCCTCCCCCCCCCCCCAATATATCCCAAATGAAATTATACCTTACTGGTTGTTTGTCCCATACCTCAAAACTCATGCAGAACTAAAAACATGTATATCCAAATAAAAACAGTCACAGTATGTCCCAAAAGTCGGATACTACATGCAAAAGCATCTTGTCACCTATAGGTGACAGACGGTTGTTCGCGAAATACCGGCTGTCACTTATAGGTGATGGGCGGTCGTTTAAGGGTTAAGCCAAGCACAGATTAGACCACAGTACTTCTATTTCTTGAAAGGATAGTATGCGAGAGAAAGAAGAAATGTCTAACCTGTGACTGACTTGAAAAACCACCCAATGATTAACACTTGATGGAGTCAAAGTGTTGTGTATGAACGAAATACACATTTGTATAATTTTGACCAAAAATTCAAATAGAGACCATAGAGTGTGTGTGAATTCTTCGAAGATTTTACATATTTCAGGGAACCAAGGTGAAGAGATGGAAAATAAGACATGGGAAAATTTTGTAACATTTTGCTCTATTGAGACCATACATAATGCAGGAAAATGTAATGTCAGAAAATGCAAAATTGAGGTTCCACTGCATTAAAGATGTATTGATAGGATATTTTGCCAGTATCAATAAACGTACCAATACTAGTCTGATGCAATGTTGCAAATGTTTCTTGCAGAACATGAATGTTTCTTTAATCTACTTCATGCATGTATGCATGGCACAGGTGACTGCAGTAGGTTTTGTTTTAAGAAAGAGTCTGTATTTAGTAGGGATGGGACATATTAATCGGTATGCTATCGGCCAATATAGACATATCGGTAAAATTACCGATTATTTTACCGATCCGATATATCTATAAATATCTTATAATTTGTGCAAAATTTTGCCATTTTGTTATAATTTTTATAAATAATATCCACGCCCTACTTTTTAAAAAGTAAGTGTTTACAAATGCATCTTCTTTCACACTGCAGTCACCTCCTCCAAACACACATTTATTAAGGAGGTCAATGAGCCATTCAGGTTCTTCAAGGTCCATTTTGAATTTTATGTTGGATTGGTAGAATATCGGTATTGGTAAGAAATTTCATAGCAGCCCATCTCTAGTATTTAGATGTTTACTTTCCAAAACTAAGCATGTGAATTATATGTTTATATTATGGATGGACCGATACCGATATAAAATTTACCGATACCAATAACCGATATTCTACCGATCCGATATAAAACTAGAAATGGTCCTTGAAGAACCTGAAAGATTCATTGACCTCCTTAATAAATGTGTGTTTCAAGGTGACTGCAGTGATAAAGAAATTGCGTATTTAGACATTTACTTTTTAGAAAGTAGGGCATGGAGATTATCCATAAAAATTACAACAAAATGGCAGAATTTTGCACTAAATTTTCAGATATTTATCGATATATCGGATCGGTAAAATAATCGGTAATTTTACCGATAAACTGATACACCGATATGCCTATATCGGCTGATACCTATGGAGTACCGATTAATCGGTCCCATCCCTAGTTTATGTACATAAAAACAAGAACAAAATGGCAGAATTTTGCACTAAATTGCAGGTTATTTACAGATGTACTAGATCTGTGGTATTATTGGTAATTGTACTGATTAACTTTTATACTTATATCAGCTGATATTGATAGAGTACCAATTAAACCATCCTGCTCGTAGTAAAAATTATCAACAATAAACTTATGCACTGATACACCTGTATTGGTGTACACCCATAGAGTACTGACTAGCATGTTCCATTCCTAAATGATATCTATTTCTTCATCATATGCATGTGTGCTTGTATCCAGGAATCATCGCAAATAAATTTACAATGTTGTTCACTTGCAGAAGAAAAAAGGAAATCAAGGCAGCATAGAAGTGAATCTTGCAAGGAATGTAAGGATGGTGCAACAATTTGCAGCCACACCAGCTCTGAAGACTGCGAATGTTCCGACTCTGAAGATTTTAATGAGTGTTACGAGTATGATCTCATTGGAGTGACGGTGCATACTGGCACAGCAGATGGTGGCCATTATTACAGCTTCATTAGAGATCGAACAGCCATGAACAGGGACAAGTGGTTCTTGTTCAATGATGCTGAAGTGAAACCTTTCGATCCAAATCAGATTGCTGCAGAGTGCTTCGGAGGGGAAATGACGGTGAGCAGTTTTGTCTGATTTCAATTGTGTGTATGCAAAGTATTACACACATTTGTGTGTACGTGCTGAGAGATACATTGATGCAGGAAGTTTCAGCTGATATCCATTTCAATAATTTTAAACTAAAATTTAATTTAGTCTAATGTGTTGTCTTTCTAAAACATGAAGTTGCTTAAGTCTGAAGTGGAAGTGCTGTGGGGTCTCTGTTTAAGACAGTTTATGTTTGATAAGTGTGAATAGAACATGTTAGCTGAAAAACTGTTTACTATCATCTTATTCAATCAGAATTTTTCAGTAAATGCACATTTAGGCAAGGAATCCAAGATATGATATCACGTAGCTGTTACTTGCAGGATATCAATAATTTCTGTTCTCAAAAATGTTTCCAAGCTTTCAAGAACTAATACCACTTTCATATTCAGTAACTTTGAGAGAGTGACACCAGCTCCTGAAAGTTTGGAATTAATAAAAACTATTTTTTTTTGTAATGACTAAACTAATTAAAAACTCAATGTAGTTACTACAAGAAAGAATAGAGTTTTTATTAACTCTATTTAGGACTGAACT
Organism: Lepisma saccharinum; assembly: GCF_977018435.1. Lineage (NCBI taxonomy): Eukaryota > Metazoa > Arthropoda > Insecta > Zygentoma > Lepismatidae > Lepisma > Lepisma saccharinum. Next base: position 88,157,083 of record NC_139231.1, on the reverse strand, counting down.
AATACCAATATATTGGTGTTGGAAAGTCTCAGTTGGAACTCATTTACTGAAAGCAGCCAGTACTTTTTCAACATTTTGGTCTTTTTTGTGGTCTGCAAAAATCCATGCAACACTTTTGCAGAGTCTAATTATCGTGAAAATTATGTGATATTTGAAGTTTCCGTTTATTTTAGACCAGCATCGTGTATGAAACTGGATTTTGTGATTACATAACATGTACTTTCATGTTCTGATGTTCTTGAATATATTAAATCAAAGTTCTGGTAAATTGATGTGCATATATTTCAGAATTTTCGCTAACTTTGTCCTAGCATCCTCGATGTCAGAAGGGTGACAATGAAGAACAACTTCGCAGCTACGGCTCCATTTCTTCCATTTCTTACTAGTCCAATTTGATATAATTTTAAAACCAGAGAGAGAGAGGAGAGAGAGAGAGAGCAAAAGATGTCTCTTTCTTCTGACACCGAGGACTCCTTATCAGAGTTGTAGCTAGAGATTTCAGCACCAAGGACGAGAATAATTTTCGCACCCCTGCACCGAATTTGCACCCCCTGTACCTAGATGTAGCTGGCTTACTTAGACATTGTAGAAATTCTATGTACTTACTCTTTTCCGTTGAATCCGATGAAAAGAAAACTTAGCATTCAATAAATGTGACTAATAAAAGGACAGTCGGTTGTGCATCCCACACCATCTTCATTGAAGCAGTGTGTGTTATTGTTTACATCTGCAAAATCGATTTCAAATTAAAGATAACTAGATGGAGGGACAAAAAATGAGAAACTTTAATAAGACATTAGTTTCCTATTAAATTAACATGTAAATGCTATGTTTATTCCCGACGAAAGGAGGTGAGAAATGGAGGAGAATTAACTCGGTCTAATTTCTATGTTCCAGGAGTCTAGGTGACAATGATAACCACCTTCACAGCTACGGCTCCATTTTTTACTAGGCCAATATGATATAATTTTAAAATCTTATCTATGACTAGAAGTACGTTTTTACCCCATGCTGTTACCAGCCCTAAAGAGAGCGAGAGAGAGAACAAAAGATGTATGCAACATTCACACACAGGCAGACATCATTCTTTGTTATTCCTCCTTTGTATGTGTTTATGCTGTTATTCTTAGTAAAGTATGTTTGAAGTCCAAACTAATTGCTTGTCTTTGTTGTTATAACACAAACTCTTACTCTCTGAACATTTTAATGGGGGAAAAATTTTAATAGAACAAGATCGTTGGTGGGAAGGTGGGAGATCCCGCTTCCGCCATGGGAATTCGTATCCTGAATGTGACGATCAACACAATGGAATGATCCTTATAATGAAGAACATGTCTGAATATGAATTTACCGCAAAGAGAGGACATTTTCTCATCAAGACTGCAGTTCGAAAAAGTCAAAAGAGGGAGTAAATGTGGTGAACTGTCCCAACCAAATTGGAACATTTAGTAGCTTCGCATAAATGGTTATAAAACTAAAATTACTAAATATTGTAGACTGCAGTCTTCTGCAAACCTATTAATTTATACAAGAAGAAAATCTAAAGTCTTGCAAAATGTTAAAAATTATCCATGTTATTTTTGTAGGTTTGCACGAAAATATTTCATGGCTCGAGGGGGGCCATGACCCCCTTGCCCCCCCCAGCTGGGTACGGGCCTGAGTGAAATACTGACATAGTAACATTAATCAGAGTTTTGAATAACCTACAATTGTTAGAAATTTTAAACTGGTACTGATGGGAATTAGGAAGAGTGTCTTGTCATTATGGGTATAGTTTTAAAGTGGTATCACCCCAATCCTACCTCTAATATGAATGTACTGTAGACAATCTGCAGAAATGTAAATGAAAGTTTGGAAACCTTCCAGAATCTACTAGTTGATATCATAAGAAAATCTGTCTCATCATTTGCTGCTAGGATGGCTTCAAGACATATTTTAGCTCTCATTAATACAAAAATCTACATTGAATTTTACATAATTTTGAGTCTATTAGAAAAACTGTTCAAAGAATACCTGGAATGGCATTGGCTGACATCTGTGATCAGATGAGATCAATACTTTCTGATACTGATATCAGCTAAAATAGTTAAATTTTGCACCAAAATATTCGTAGATTCTTTTGTATGTGTGTGTGACTAATGCAATAATTATAAACATGTTACATTCTTTCTTATGGAATTAAATACTAAATAAGTTACTGCATGTTTGTTTTATATTTTTCAGAGCAAAACATACGATTCAGTGACAGATAAGTTCATGGACTTCAGTTTTGAGAAAACGAACAGTGCATACATGCTGTTCTATGAATGGTGCAGCCGTGATGGTGAGCAGAGGGGCTCCAAGGAGGACACCTCAGACTTAGAAAACATAGTGAAGCCAAAGGACACACACTCACCTCCCTTTGAACTGAGTAAAGAATTAGAGGATTGGATTTGGCAAGATAACATGCATTTTTTGCAAGACAAGAACATATTTGAACACACTTACTTCAAGTAAGTATAGTAGTTCGTATATTTTGTCATATGTGCTTACCTTTCATGTGTGCCTGGTGTTATGGTAAATGGCTAATATAAACATTTTTTTTTTAATGTGGGAATTTAGGTGGAAAAGTAACAGAATTAAGAAATAATGTAAAGCAAGAGGGGATTCCAATAGTAAGTCAGAAGTAACTTGAAATGTAGGGACCAGTGTTTTTCTTTCAATTAATTTTGAATTGTGTCATGCCATTAAAAAGAGAATAGGAAGTATATATAACTGAAAAGTTAGCATTCCAGGACTACTGTTTATTCTTTGTGCTGTAAGTAGATCTACAGACACACTTTGATTGTCAGGGCCAGCCTTTGCTGGCTTCAAGGAAACCTTGTCTGGGAATCAATATCTTTGGAAATCCCTAAAAATAAATGTAAATGTTTTTCGTCATTTCTGAATTTAAATAGATATAAATAATTGGATTATAGAAAACAGAATCATACAAATATATCCTTTTTGTTCTTTTGGAGGGGTTTCTAGAACCAGAAATTACAAATTCAGATGTAAGTATAAATATAGTGGCACAAAGTGCAGTTAGAAAGTTTGAATCTTCAGGGAAGAGTTTGCATTACCATGTGTCTGCATATGTTTGTTTGCCATGTAGGATTATGTATTTTACATCCCGTATTTCTCTATTTCAGTTTTATGTGGCAGATATGTGGTTACATTCCACAGACATTGTTGAATCAGCAAGATGTGACTGACATGGCTGCTCAGCTGTCAACATCATTCTTCCTTGAAACTTTTATTCATGCTAAGGAAAAGGTAAATAAATATTCCTTAAAATTACTTTTGTTTCAGTCAAATATGAGAATTTGGTTTGTGTTCATGTAAGAATATACAGGAAAACCTCGCTAATACGATATTGGTTAATACGAAGTACCCTTTAATCCGAAGTTCTTCCCATTCCCCAGCCGATAAGATAGGATTTATAATATATTTCAGTACGGATAAATCGAAATACGGATAATTTTTAATACGAAGTAGTTTACAAGACCCTTGAGCAAAACTGGTTTCGCTTAATTCGAAGTAGACACCTGCATAAGTCAACAAGAGAAGATCGAATGTGGAGAGAGCTTGGACGTTATTTTAACTTGACCTTGGCATGTTTCCTTGGCCTAAGAAATGCTGACAACTCGAGGGAAGCAGCCCGAAATGCTCGCTGGACATTGACATTCTTTGTCAATGTGCATGGCAGGACAAGCTCTTTCCCCGCTGAATGTGCCACCACCTTGGAAATATTCACCAGTGCTAGATGAGAAATGAGAGAGAAGATTGCAGGAATGTTCCAAAATACAAGATACGTGGCACCTGGAAGTCTCACCCATCTGTCTAGCTCTGAGCTCGAGATTCAGCAATTTCCCGTGAGCGAGCAACTTTTGGCCTGGTAGCCAACAACTTCCGGTAAGTACTTTCATTAGAAGCATGTTCTTTGTGCCCTGCAGAACTTCATAAAAAAAGGGAAACGTGACAGATAACACTGGTCGACATTTTTTCAAAAGTTGAACGATGTTTTGAAATGAATAGGTGACTCTGAAAGGATTTTTCATGCTGAATTCAAATTTGAAAACCGTTTTGCTCCATCACGTCACAATTTTTCACAAATCGTGAAAACTGAATAGCATATAGGGGTCTATTATGGTATTATTGGGATCATTTGGGGTTTATATAATCATATTACAGACACATAGAATAAATAATTTTTGCAAGTATAGTAATCAGTGGGACATATATTGAGATTGTAAAATCTATATTATATACTATATTCATGTACATTTTCATTTACACATGTCTAGAAAGAGATATAACATAGTGCATTTCGAATTACTGAGACTCAGGATCAAACTTCATTCTTTTTGACTTTCTGCCTTCCCCGACACCCGAAGTAGGAACATCTCTTTTTAACATTCAACAAAAATCTGCCATCATGAAAACATTCCATCGTCCCTGGTATCTCCGTTCAATCTCTGCTATGTCCTTGTGAAATCTTTCCCCGTGCTCCTCGCTGAAGTGTCCGAGATTACTCGGAAAGAAATCTAGATGTGAGTTAAGGAAATGCAATTTGAGGCTCATTTTACAACCAAGTTTACATAAATTCGTTAGCAGATTTTTCACAAAATGTTCATAGTTAACGTGTTTTTCATTGCCCAGAAAATGGGCAACCACCATTTTGAAACTTACCCAGGCATCCCTTTCCGTAGCAGTCATTATTTCTTCCAAATCTGCATCCAACATCAGTTTCCGTATCTGAGGGCCAACAAAAATACCCTCTTTGAGCTTACCCTCAGTGACGGATGGAAATTTCCTGGCAATGTATTTAAAGCATTCGCCGTCTTTGTCTAACGCTTTCACAAACTGTTTCATTATCCCTAACTTAATATGCAACGGAGGAAGCAGTATTTTAGACGACTGAATTAATTGCCGTTGTGTCACATTCTTCTTCCCTGGAGAGAGAGATTCTCTACTTGGCCACGTTTTCACTTTCCATGATTCTCCCTGTCCCGACTGTCCCATTTGCACAAGAAGCAGGGGAATTTTGTGTTCCCAGCCTGGAGACCCAACAACAGACAGACCAACCATGTTCTTCATATTTCACTTTCAGTAGCATGAACCTCAATGTTTCATAAGTTTCCTTAAGCGACACAGAATATGCAACTGGAATCGATGGGAACACATTACAGTTATTTAACAGAACACCCTTCAGACTAGTCTGTGATGCATCAATGAAAAGTCTCCATTCACTTGCATTGTAAGAAATACCATACAATTCTGTGACTTTCCTTATGTTGTTACAATAAACAAGGTTTTCGTCTTCAGTAAAGTATGGGAGTAGCTCTGTCTCTCGATGCCTGTACCATGAGAAATGTGTTCCTGGAGACAACAGGTTTTTCTTACTCAGTCGGGAACCAAGAAGTTGGGCACTCTTCTTTGGTAAATTTAGGTCTCTTACGAGATCATTCAGTTCATGTTGTGTGAAAGGTTGCGGAGTGCCTGTACTTGTACCAGGACAGAAATCGTCACTGTCATCATAGTGTGCACGTTTAACTTCAGTGTTACTTGAAGTGCTGCAATTATCACTACTCGTACGTGGTACAGGTACAGGTACATCTGGCCCATGAGGCACGGGCCTAATGGCCGATTGTATGTTGTTGGGATAGCTCACATTGCTCTTGTTCTTAGCACAGAAATTGCAGTCATCAATGTGATTTTTTGGTTCCCGCCATACCATTGGTATTCCAAATGGCAATGCTTTCCTCTTGCCACACTTCCACAATCGCAAAGCTTCCACACATGTTTTGCAAACTTCATGCGGGGCCCAGTTTTTGTCCTGATCACCTACTTTAACACCAAAATATTTGTGGTAAGCAGACCTCACAAATGTGGTGATACGTTGTCTTTGCCTCTTCACTACATAGCTTCCACAAATGTAACAGAATACATGGGGTGAGTTCAAACACTTCTTGGACGACGACGACATTGTCTCTCGACACAACACAGCATGAACTATCGACAATGACGAAAACTTTATCAAATATTTTGCATTCCCTACTGCTATTTACATATATAATATCTACAATACACTTAACTAAGGTTTTTCGGATCACGTAACCTTATACACGGTAAATAAATTAAAAACTGTACTATTTGCATTAGTTGGTATCGAATAACAAAACTTAGAAACAAATTTATTGAATCATTCATTGTTACTAGGCATCTTCAGCAATTTTGTTAATCATATAATGTAATAAGAGGTGCACTGCCATCTATCGGGAATATTATTAACTTCTAATTTCTGGGCAGGAATTCCGATTTATACAACAATGAAGATTTCTAAATAACTGAGGGTGATACAACAAAAACAAGGTCACTTCTGAAATCAGCATCAAATGTAGTTTCAGAAACCACAATTAGTTTCCAAACATCAGAACCCATGTCGACCAGTGTAATCAAAGCCACATAGGCCAACTAAAGATCGTCAACCCGCTTAATGCGTTGTCATCTAGCTTTCCAGCAAAATTTGATGTCGATCTTACGTATATTGCAACCCCCGTTTCCCGCTTCATATGTTTCCCAACTGTGTCAGTCATAAAATTTGCCAAAACAGTGTTCTGTTGGCTGAGTGACTTCTCCCTTTTTTCTATCAGCAAACCGGGGGGTGTCCATTGCTAATTGTTTCGGCCACGATTTTCTTGCTTGTGTGCACACATGGGCTCCTTTCCGTTGGCGTCTAAAATAAAGCAACCCGTTCTGAATACCTTCTTCAAAATGAACAAAAACCGCAGGTTAAGTAAAAGAAAAGTGACCCCCTCCCTTCTCCTACAACAGTTCATTATCTGCCACTGGTGTGCATGGTAACACGATAATTGCAGAATTCAGATCCCTCTTTCTTGTTTGAATGCAGCTGTCTGGATAGGAAATCTTGCCCGTATTATTGTCTGTTGTATGGTAAAACGTAATGCAAGGATCATTTTTCTTTTTCACACTGCTGATAAAAGTTCAGTCTTTGACAATTGTGTTATCTTTAAAATGCGGATGATTTCCCTTCTGCCACCTGCTGCTCTAACTTCTAGCCGGTCTCATTGTGTTTACGCTGCAGCTGGTGCCAGTGTTTAGTCTAGCGTCTGCTCAATGTAGGAATACGAGAGGAAAAGTTTTGGCAGAGCGAGTGTTTGACCTCCAGAATACTCCTGAATCCTACAATAAATTGTCAATTAATCTGAAAATACGCAAGTTTCGCAAAGCTTGTTTGAAGTTCATTTTATGCTGATGAGCTAAGCTGGACTAAATTTACAGTTTAAAGTGGGATCCAAACCAGAGTGATTATCGAGTGCAGCACTGTTTAATGTGTCGTAGGATACACATTCGGTGCAAACAGATCGCAAGTTGTGTGTTCACTTTTTCAGAGTGGATTACAATACAAGTTGAGGAAGAGTTTGGACTGATCCCTGCAAAGGGAGGGGGGGGGGGTCGAATATGAAGTTAACTCAAGCAAAGAAAACATGACTTTTTTACGATGTGTTTTAGACAGCCGAACCAGAATGAAATTTACAGCCCTGATTTTTTTTATTTATTTATTTATTTATTTATTTTTTTGCCAAGGAAAGGTTGTGTTCTCTCCCAAGAGAATCTTCTCTTACCAGTTAATCCTGTAACGGAAAATGTTCTAGTGAACGCACATAAAATCCAATATTTATCCTGTCCGATTATGTCCCATCTCTTGCTCGCGCCAGTGTGACTATTGTCAAGATTCTTCCGAGTTTCACTTCTTGCAATAAACGAGATTGTTTTGCTCTCCGTAGGTCTCCATGCAAACGGGTTTCTTATGAACTAAAATTGTAAGAATTTCGTGGAGCAACGACTTTGCACAATTAAAAGAAAATACCATTTTTTAAAAGACTTTTTGCCACAACATGCATCCTGTGCATAACCGGTTGTATAACTAGGCAAGATAAATGGGGTTAACCGTCTTCTTGGAATCTTTGTGTCTGCGTAAGCTTTGTGTTCTCATTTTGTGTAACATTTTTTACACTTTGTTTAAAAAGTACAATATTATTATATAGTACATATAAAGCTTATTTTCTGAGCTACCACCAAGTATAAAACATCCGTTGTGGGGGTAATTTACTTAATTTACACCTGAATTAATTCGAAGTTGACATTTTTTGGTCCCTTGAACTTCGTATTAACGAAGTTTTCCTGTACTTAAAAATCACTTTAAAAAAATCACAGCAAATTTAAATATTTTTCGATTTTGATGTAGAATCGTTATTTTTTTGTGGTCAAATATCAGCTTCTGTTCTAATTTGTGTATTTCCCTCACATACCTTCTTGTGCATAATGAATTTTCTGTGGTAATTTGTGAGTTAATTGTTAGTTTATTGTTACTCTTAGATACCAGGAGAAGTGATGCCTTAGTTTAGATATGGATGGAGGGTGATCACCTCTTTAGACATCTGATATGTCCCATTGCTTTCTTTAGATATCTAAAGGATACACTTATGCTAATTGACCATTTACACTAGGTTTTAGACTTCAGGGTGATCACTTAATTTTAGGTATAAAGGGAGATATTGAATAGAGTTAGTTTTAGACATCTGAGAGGTGGTTTTTTTAAATGTAAAAATATATTACAAAATATTAACATAAATCCACATAAAATTGTAGACTTGTACTACTGTATTCTACTGTGATTTTAATGTTGATAGAATCTAACTGTGGACCTTTACTACTGTATTGTATTGTGGATTTTATGTTGGTAGAATCTAACATGCTGTTTCGTTTTTTTTCATATTAGCCTACGATGGTACAGTGGGTTGAGTTGTTGACCAAGCAGTTTAATGCATCTCAGAATGCGTGTGAGTGGTTTATGGATCACATGGCAAATAACGATTGGTGGCCAGTGCAGATACTTATCAAATGCCCAAACCAAATGGTCAGGCAGATGTTCCAGAGACTCTGTATTCATGTAATACAAAGACTAAGGTAAAGTTTGCTGTTTTTGTGTTAGTGATGTTTGTAGAATATGCTTTTTTTTCAAATCAAATATTAGTGTGTAAATGGAATTCTTCAGTTCTTTCTTTTTTTATTCCAAAGAAGCAAAATATGTGATTTTTGTTAGACATACTTGATATTCAAGCTTTGGTTGCAATTCTCCTGTTAAGAAATTAGAATATTAAGGATTATGTAATTTATTATAGTACACATAAAAATACAGTCCTTAAATAGAAGTTGAGTCCATGAGAAAAATTAATGAAAGTAGCCATGGACAATTTGCAAAGAAATACCTGTGCATCCCACTGTACATCTCAATTCTCATACTTGCAAATTGAAGGAGCAATGTGAAGATATGGTAACTGATCTGGATCGTGAAAGAAAAGGTGGAGGACATTAAGAAGGATGAAGTAATGTGTGTGCTTAATTGATTGATATCCAAGATAACAACAGAGTAAACATGCATATATTGTATTGAAATGTTTGCCTAAGTTAATCTGGCATTGGTAGAGAAATCGAAGTGTAATCACAAGGTGTGTTCTACACAAAGAGGAATGGGCTTTTACTTTTCCTGAACAAGGTCAGCAACTGCGATATTAGATATCAAGTATTAATCTGTTTTAATCCACATGAATACATGAAAATGTCATTCTGATGCACATGTACTGTGTTGTGTGTGTTGGTTGACATGTGCTAACATTTAGTAATATTTTTACTGTGTGGACTTCGCTTGAGGAGTATAATTTAGTTGAAATATTTGTCTTCAAATTCAGCATCAAATAGTAAGGATGCACTGGAATGAAATTTTGGCCAATACCGATAAAGTACCAATATAAAATTTACCGATACCGATAATTAATATTTTACCAATCCGATAAATAGAATTCCAAGTGGTTCATTGACCTCCTTAAATAAAAACTCTATGTTACCACAAGGACCAAGCTTTTGCAATTCAAAACAAGCTGCATATTTAGACCTTTACTTTAAATAGAAGTAAAGAATGACAATGATATGTTTTTGTACATAAAAATTATTGCAAAGTAGCACAATATTGCACTAAATTCTAAAATATTTATAGATTCATGATAGGGATGTGCCGAAGCCGATCACAGATGTATGAAAATCGGCCGAAATTGACACATCGGCATCGGTACATCGGCAAAAATCCGATATTTAAACCGGTACAGATTATACTAGAGTTTTTACCTTCTAATAAGTTTTATATTCTAGTTTTGTAAGATTTATTGAAAATTTGGTTATGATTCGTCATTATTGTAGAGTTTTTGTAATAAAATTATTGCAAACGCATTCAGAGGATGAACCTAACTATAAATCGGAAATAAAACAGTACATTGCTGAACCAGGATCTGCTGTTGTATTGGAAATTCAAAAATGAATATTCAAACCTGAAGCAAGTCCTGAGAAAATACTTGGGCATACCTGCTGCATCAGTATTCAGTGATCAGAGGCCTGCACAAGACCTGGAGCAGACCCGTTCGCGAGACATTGCTCCTGAAATGCCATGCAACCTGCGCAACATCCTCGCTTGAGCAGCTTGTATGCCAACCTGCCCAGATCGTTCCTGGCAGGCATTGTAGACCCGCCGGGTACCCGCAGTCTTACGATACCTAGTAGGTCCCATTTCGTTCTTTCCATCAACTGCAGACCCCTCCCTCTGCATGACGTAGTTGCTTCGAGTAGAAACTGCACCGGGCCCACACCGTTCTGCAGTGTTGCCAACTGCAATATATTTTCACTACTTAAAAAAGGGAACTCAAAGCTTCGTAAGCCACATCACCAATGAAATGAGATTTACGAATGTTGCTACCCCCCCCCCCCCCACACACACACATTGAAATAGGTTTTCCGTGGCACAGGATCCATAAGTATATGTCGTAAATAACCAATATACGTATATATAGTGATATAGGGCAGGACTGAAACATGTCACGTTCGACGCTGAGGTCGCGAGTCAAACAACACACTGTTCTACTGCGAACACCAGAGCTGTAGCCAGCCAGGGGCATTGCCGTTACCCTCGTTTGGGGGGGGGGGGGGGCAAGTACTTGGATAAACGTAACAACAACAACAATCACAATAATAGTAATAAAGTAGCATGAAAGGCATTATTATCCTCATAAATCACGCAAAAAGGGGGTAGAAGTCGGTTCTCACGCATTTGTGTTAAAACAGAGGATTAGAAATATTTTTTCAACACATCAATTTCACATTAGCTAATAATAGAAAACAAGCACACAAACTATTTTTGAAAGAAAGAAAGTGCATGATAAATGCATTCCGAATGTACATACATATGGCATGTAAAATTTCCATCTACAATATTTTCTTTTCACATGGAGCGACGTATTACATAATTAATTCATCCAACTCGTAACAAACCAACATTAATAGCAAATAATATCACGGGCCACCATAGCATTCTCTGTTTTAAAACTTTTCTCACTTAGATCGTTCGGCGCTCAGGGCCGACTCCCGCTACCCCTTTGCTACGGCATTGAACTTGATGAGACTTGTACTTTAATGTTTGACCCCCACCCTGACCCCTCCGCTAGACAATTTCCGTCCAAGGTTGTGAGCATTGCACCCTGCCCCCTCTGGTTGCGCCACTGCGTGCCTGGTTAAGGCACCATGCAAAGAAAAACAATTAGTTTTCAGTGAGGAGATTTTTGTTTGCTCGATCATTCATTTAGATAAATGAAACTGTAATATTGCGTGCATTTCCTGGCATTAAGATAAAAACTGCTTACGCTGAACTGAAATCGCTAAGCATATAAATTATCCTTGGAGAAGAAGCTCCTCCTAGGACTTCGTAGGATTTAGTAGCTGCGTGAGTAGGCAACACTGGCTGCAGCCGTCCACGTGGTGATGAAACACCTGGAGCGACACGCTGCCGGAGGGCTGTTTCCTTCCAGCAGGTTTTGCAGGTGCCCGGGTCTTGTTGAATGCCCAGGTACCTTGTAAGCGCAGAGCGCCTTGAAGACCAAGAACCCGGGTAAAGATGCAAGTCGACTCGTTGCCGTGGGCAGGCGAGCAGGTAAACCTGTTATCGCGTGCAAGCGGGCAGTGGGTAGGTAAAAGGCAAACTATGCTGGCTTCTATCAGTGATTGAGTGTTCAATGTTGCTGAACAGATTTGCGATAAGAGAAGAAGTAGGTTACTTCCTGAAGTGCTTCCAAATCTCGTGTTTTTGAAGTTGAATCTGGCAGAACAGGAATTTATTTTGCATTTCAAAGAACTGCTTGTGTACTAATGTTTAATCTTTTGAGAATCCATGTTCTTCTTAAAGGTTCACATAACATTTTGTAGATGCAAATGTGCATTCGTATCTCTTGAGAATATATATGTATATACATATGATATGCAATACAAATGTACATAGCAAATTTATTTTTGTCATGCTGAAAATAACATCCCATTTCTGTTTAATAATCTTATGTATCGGAATCGGTTAAATATCGGCAACAGTATCGGTTCCAAAAATTATCGGTGAGTACATCGGTAAATTTTCAGCTTCGTCACATCCCTAATTCATGAGATTGTTTTCTGTGATTTTACTAGGGATGGGACCGATTAATCGGTACTCTATCGGTATCAGCCGATATAGGCATATCGGTGTATCGGTTTATCGGTAAAATTACCGATTATTTTACCGATCCGATATATCAATAAATATCTGATAGTTTAGTGCAAAATTCTGCCATTTTGGTGTAATTTTTATGGATAATCTCCGTGCCCTACTTTTTAAAAAAGTAAATTTCTAAATATGCAATTTCTCTTGCACATCAGTCACTTTGAAACACACGTTTTTTAAGGAGGTCAATGAACCTTTCAGGTACTTCTAGGACCATTTCTAATTTTATATCGGATCGGTAGAATATCGGTTATCGGTATCGGTAAATTTTATATCGGTACTTTATCGGTATTGGCCAAAATTACATATCGTCCCATCCCTAGATTTTACCTACATACTGATATGCCTATATTGGCTGATACAGATAGAGTACAACGCCTCTCCGATGGAATACTGCTAGTGTCGTTGCCTTGTAATCAAGGGTCCTGGGTTCGATACCCTGTGGAGGCACATTGTTGTTTGGATTCCACTTTAAACTGTAGGCCCAGTCTCGATTAGCCTTACTGTGCATAGAGTGGACTTAAAACACCAACTCAACAGATAGAGTACCAATTAATCTGGCCCATTCCTACCAATTAAGGAACATCAAAGACTTAGATGATAAAGATCAATATTTATAAATATGTATATACAATAGAAGTAATATCTGTTAGCTATGTTAAATAATTGAATGCATGAGTTTTGCAACGTCAAGTTTGTTTAAAATCTTGTCATATGGTCACTTTGTGCAACATTGAGGTAATTACACTGGGGAGCTGATGATTGCAAATTTTGTGTGTGTTATTTGATTCACTGATGAGATATGAACAGTTGTGTTAATATGCATTATCTACAGCTCATTGTTTCCTACTACACACTATTATTCATAATAGTAATTTGGTTGGTTATAGGTTTACTTGTTTATCATAATAACAAATCAGATTTCATCCACCATGAAGCTTTAGTACATAAGATCCACTTGTAGTTATATGTTTTGCGATAGTAAAGTTTTCTCGTTAGTACATTTTTTTCTGGAGGTCCCTGCCAATTTCCATAAGGCTGCATACTGTTATTTCAGTTATAGGTTTTTAAATGTGCTTGCTCGAAAGAATGCTGCTCTTGGAGTTCAAGATTTCCATGATGATAACATGTGCAACCCGTTCCTAAACAGGTTTTCTTATCAGCTGCAACCATAGGACCAGACTCTCAACTTGGAATTCTATTTTTGTTGCTTGCATCGGAGGGCAGGGGATGGGAAATGCTCCCTATTCTAAATGATTCTGCTTTTGTTCTTTACATTGCTTGGGCCTGCTTTTGTTCCTTACATTGCCTTGGACTAGCTTTATCTCCCTGAAGCAGATTGCAAACTGATGTCTTTCAAGTTGTCAGACAAGTCACTGGCACCAAACTTCCCAGCCTGTCGCAAACATCACAAACAATCTGAAGAAAAGGAGGGGGAGTGAACAGCAGCTTGCAGGTGGGGAAAGTTTCGCTTGTCTTATTACCATAATATTTAATGAAAATACAATTGTTGAAGATAAGAGAAGTTGCAGTACTTTCTTTATGCAAATGAAATTGCAGATAAATGAATTATTGAACACAGTGACTTATTTTTAGCATATGAATGATTTTGAAGAAAAGCAGCATTTTCTTTCATCAATCACCATTTGATTTGATGTGATTTAGTTTATTTTACTTCACGTTTTGTGCCTCTTGGCTAATTTGCGAAGATGGGGATAACTGATGAAATTATGAAAGTGATGACTGGACATTCACAAACAACCATGCCCGAGCGGGATTTGAACCCAGGACCCTTGGCATCGCAGCACGATGTGCTAACCACTCGACCACAGGATCCGGCCAATTACCATTTGAAAAAGCCCTTTGTTTCTCTTTTGTTACTATGGAATAAATTGAATATAAAAAGCTATAACTGCTTAATCACTGCATCTTTTTTAAAAATTTAAATTGTAAATGTAAGAATGAGCAAAAAGCAACATTTTAAGTAACATCCGACAATTAAGGGTCCAGGGGAAAAGCAGGGGCAGAGACCCAAAGTTCGAAATTTTCCATACCTACACAAAATTTTGGAGCACTGTAATTTCCATTTTTTTAATAAAGTTGTGGCACAAGCATTACATATCCTCATAGAGTGGTCTTTTGTCATGCTTCTCTCCAAATTTGGTCCACCCAGTGTCCATAGAGCCGACGCTAAAAGTGAAATTCCGAATGTCTTGAAGCTGGCAACACTGCCGCTTTATATAATGTTGTTATTTTTTTACTGAAGAAGTATGAGTCTGATTTCAACGAAACTTTGCATGCTCGTAGGAATGTACCATTACTACATACAATTTCTTTTTCATTCACTTCACTCTATTGGGGGGGGGGGTCACAGGGACATGCCATATGCCATTTTTTTTTTAAAAAAAAAAAACAATTTTCTTCTTCTTTTTTCCTTTAACACTAATTATTGGGAGGAACCATGTATATATTTTACCTCCACTAAAACTCCTGTCTTTAAGAAAGAAAACAACCAATTTCATATATCTACGACAATTAGTTCTCAAGCTATTATTATTTTTTTTTGTACTTCGTGCCGATTTGAAAAGCGCACACTTGAAAAGACCCCGGCTTCAACGGGAATGCAGGTGCGCAGGCTCCGTCCAGTAAAGGTTTTAAGTCCACTTTATGCACAGAAGTCTAATTGGGACTGGACCTACAGTTTAAAGTGGAATTCAAACCACTATGTGCCTCCACTAGGAATCTAACTCTGAACCCCTTGATTACAAGGCAACGACGTTACCACTACGCCATCGGGGAGGGATAAAAATGGATATGTAAGTCTCCCCCACCCCCTTAAAAATCCTGGGCACACCACTGGCTCTGGTATTCAAAAGGATTATTCTTGTGTTATCCGCAAGATAAGAATTGCTGTTTTGTTTATCAGAAGGCAGGACAAGAACAAAAAGTTGCATCCTTTATGTTGGAGTTGATGAGTCATTGCTGTCAGAAGCGATATCAGCAAGCCCTGCTTTTGAACAGCCAGACACAACACTGGGACCGGTAGCAGCCTCCCTCCAGACAGACTGGCACCCACTAACAGGTGGCGGAATAGAAGGTCCTGCACGTTTTGAAGATAAAGCACTTGTTGAAGACTAGAAGCTGGACCACAGCATTAATTTTTTTTAATCAGCAGTGTGCTTTTTCCAAACCAAGTTGCAGAAAGAATGGCGGAAGGATTATTGTAACGAATACACGAGAAATATTTCCTATGCAGATAACTGCATTAAAAGAAAAGGCTGCTTCATGAAATTATTGCATAGCCATGCACAACAGTTGCAGATTAATGAGCTCTTGTGAGGGGAGGTTGATGACTTTTTCATGAAGAAAGGGAAGTTTTCCAATCAAGTTTTCCCCTCCCTCCTCTCTCTCTGTATACTAGGAAGGATTACGTAAAAGCATTGGTAAAGAAGTGTGAATAGTGATTGAGCCATGTTCTCAAATTTCAATTGTCTACATACGTTTTTGTGGAGGAGGGAGAACAAAGACACATCAGTCACACTTTTAGAATGTGTTAAAACTAGTGTTGGGCGATATATCGTCCAGATGATATATTGTGATACTGAAAAGATATTGTCGAGGCGATATCAACTAGATGATATATCGTCACAATGCGATATGTATCATGTTGACGATATATAGTCACGTCATTTTTTAGATATATATCATGTCGGTAATATATCGTCACAATATTTGGTGATATATATTGTGTTGGCAATATATCGTCATGATATTTTAGCAATATATCGTCATGATATTTGGCGATATATATCATGGAGATGATATATCGTGATATCAAATTTTCCGATATTGTTCATCCCTAGGTAAAACACTAGAGAAATCAGCTTTCATAGCAACTGTCAGGTTCCTGATCGTAAGGCAGGAGTTCAAGGTTGCATGGTGAATAAATGAGACTGCTGCAAAAGCAAGAGAAGAGGAGAGGGAGAGGCCACCTGGCATGCAGAACAGGCTTCTGGCATTTTTTGTGATCGGCAGCTCTTGGAAAACTTATAGAGCTGATACGAGAGTTATCATAAACATAAGATCGAGATAAACATCCTGATGTTCAACATGGTTTTTTGCAGGAAATTTGCTGAACGGATTAAGCGGGTAAACTTGCTTGCATCCATTCCACCCCCTGGCACCTTTCACTAAATATAAGATTCACATTAGTCTTATAAAATTTGCTTAAAGTTATAATAAGATTATTTAAGTCTCATATGTGGTTTACCAGCCCATTGAATCAATCCGGTTACAGTTCTTTATTAAGGAAGGGGTTGTAGTACTACATGTAACCTAATTTTAACCTATCTATGATCATCTACTTCTATACTTTTAATGCTGCAGTCTCCCCAGCATGTAAGTGCTTCTGTTTCAAAATATACCTGAAGGAGCCAAGTGAACTTGGCGAAATACGAGATAACTACCTTACGATATGCACAGTAATTAGTTTTTGAATTTTCTTTCAAGTCCACTTTGTGAACGGATAGGCTAATCAGGACTGGATCTAAAGTTTCAAGTGGGATCCGAACCACAGTGTGCTTCCACTGGCACCCATTGATTACAATGTGACGACATTACCACTATGCCATCAAGCTCAGGGTGACATTATATTACAATGCTTGCATATGGCATGAACTAACCTTTCAATTTTAATATCAATCAGGATGTGTGCTCATGCTTGCTTGCATATGCTGTTGTTGGTTGTGTGTGTTCCTATCTGATTAAACACATCAGATACAACAAGCACAAAACCAAAATTGGGCCCACCAGGTATGTGACTCCTCATGATTGGCACCAAAATCAAATATACTTTCCATGTGTATTAAACATCGATCATGGACAAGCACCCTGATTCAATTACAGCACCAACTTCAACCGAACAATTGCAAACAGCCCTGCAGAGAAACCAGCTACAGAGCCCATCTAGCAGGTCTTGATGGAACAGTATGAACTGGAATTGTAGTAAGCAGTGAAGAAAAATGGATTGGTGGTAATGGCAACTGAAATTAAGAAGCAGAAGATCTACAGTTCTTCTTAGTAATTGTGCGTACTATTGTAGATTAATGTGCTTTTATTTTCCAGGCCTAACCAAGCCCCTTTATACCTGAAAGTGGACAATGAAAATGAAGATTCAGAAGAAGTTGAAGTTCCCAATATAGGATCACATTCATGTGTAACAAGATTCATCAAAATGCTTTTGACGTTGGTAAGAAATATGGACCTATTTTTATAAATTTTAAAATGAAAGAAGTGAATGTGAAATACTAATCTGTGGGGATATACGAGTATGAAATTTTGATAGGGGTGGTGAATGTTTAGTGAAAAACTTAACCATTTATTGTATAATGTATGCAACCAAGTGATTGCAATGAATTTTGTCTTATTGCATGTTTATACTTATACCTTTGTATTTATTAAAAATAATAATGAAATAGTATGATTTTGCAGTAAATTAAGAGTCATTTATAGAAATATCAGATCTGTATAATTACTGGTAATTTTACTGATGATATATAACCTATACTGATTAATCTGCCCCTTCCATAAAATGTATCTAATTGGAAGATTTTCATACTGACATTTTATAAAACATGCACAAGTGAAAAATGGTACCCTGTCAAATTTTCACAATATAAAGGTTGCAGTGGAACCTTGATTTTATGATTATCATGGGCCCGAGGTGAAGAAACTTAAAAAGTGGGAAAATATACATGTATATTTTGATTTATTGAGACCATGAAGATTTAATGTATAATGCAGGAAAATTTAATTGTAAACGGGAACATAAAGTTGGAGTTCCACTGTAAAAGGAATGAAAAATACTTTGAATGGAAATACAATATTAGTGTTCAATGCATGCTTTGTAAAACTTTAGCCAGAATTTCCTTTGTTATAAATTTATAGCAATTAGATTGTAGTACTGGATTATTTGTGTTTCATGTCACTTTTGCAGATGGAGCATGGTGCGAAGTCACACCTAAAGCACTTGACAGAATACTTCACTTTCCTGTATGAGTTCAGCAAAATGGGGGAGGAAGAAAGTCAGTTTCTCATATCTGTTCAGTCAATTTCAGCTATGGTGAACTTTTATCTAGGACAAAAGTCTCAGGATTATGTAAGTAACTTTATCAATTAAAATGAAGTGGAATTTATGTTCATTGTTTGTTAATTGTCAAGGGGACAAAGCATGAGTCTTCTATTTTGTAAAAAGCTTAACAATCCCATTGTTTAATTAAATTCTAAATGTATTTTTTATGGATGTATTGATACATTTATTTTAGTAAATAATGAAACAGAATCAATAAAAATTTGCCAGAATCATTAGTGGCTAGTATTCCAATATAAATAGGGCAAAAGAAATTGTAATGTTTAATTATAATTATGTGTATTTGTGACTGGGTTTTCATTAGCACAAGAAAGTATGTATACAGATATTTATTGTATGAAAACAGGATACATGACTTGTAACTTCATACTCATAATATTAAGAAAATGGAAGAATTATTTTATGAACCATCTGTGGTATACCTTTTTCATTTTCTTGATGTTTCAAGCTACTAGTGTAAATATTTTTCAAGAGCTTCATTTGTTATACATTTAAACAATCTGCAGGCTTAACAAATCAATTATTGTGGAGAGAAAAATGTTTTTTTTTTTTTTGTAATCAACAAGTAAAATTTATTAAAGAACATTCTTACATTTTATCTTAAATTTATTTATTTTTCTTATTAATTCCTTCTTTTATACACCCTAGATGGGATGTAGGTGTGAAGTACATTTAATGTTTCTTGTTTATTTTAATGCATTCATTGGTTATATTGCTGTCATTTATATTCACTTTTTTGTTCTCTTATTTGTTTTATTTTCTAGAATCACATACAAATTTTGTTTGTTAATTTGTTACAAAAAACTACATTGTTATCTCAGTGATAATTGTTTCTTAAGCCATATATATTGTTTAAGTGTATGACCAATACATCCCTTGAAAAAGATGCATGTTTGTAAACATTGAGAATATAGAAAAGTTATACTACAGAAGGAGCATTGGACTTTTTACGTACAAGTCAAAGTTCATAAAATAAACACTGTGGTAACATGGATATTCACAAAGGTTCTTGGAAGAATTGTGCTCTCAATAACAAGAGTATTTATAGAAATCGATGAAGCTATTTTTCTAATTTAGTATCACTTTTTGACCTCTTTATGCTAATTGCGGGTATGATGATGCATGATAATTAAATGTAATCGATGAAGGAACCCTCATGCTGAGGCAGCTTGCTGAATTTTTTTTACAATTTTACTAATCGGGCATTACTGATACAGGTGCAATCGAGTGGGAACAAGGAATTTGCTATGAGTTATAGAGAGTTTTAATTTTAGTGTGTTGTGCATACTGTTTGTAATTATACAATTAATCAAATTGGGAATGTGACGGTTTATTTTAAGATATATATGTTAGCCAAAATTGACATGCTGGAACCATGATTAAAATCAATAAAAAAGTGATACTTAAACTGGATATTCATTTTCGTATCTTACAAATTTTGATTGAAGATAACATATTGTTCATGTTTTAATTCAGTAGAGTGTTCTGTGAGTAAAAATCTAATAAGTGAGGTTTGAAACCCTTTGTTCTTGTAATGCTTTCAAATCTCACTTGCGTCATTTCAGTGTATAAATTTGGGAGAATATTTACTATCCAAGCTCATATGTTTATTGTAGATTTACAAGGGTCGTTCAAGGTTGACCAGGATTTTCGTACGTAAAAAATTGATGAATAGCCGGATCATGATGAAACGTGAGGGTGACGTAATGCATTCCTTCGCGAGTAACTAGCGCCCGACATGACGTATTTCGCGCATGCGCAGCAGTTGCAGCGAACATGGCGCCAAGCAGTGTGTCTGTGGCTGTGGAGCAGCGGTGTGTAATCAAATTTCTCGTGAAGGAGAAAGTGAAACCAGCTGAGATTTTCAGACGATTGCAAGCACAGTAAGGTGAACAAACGATGTCGCGGACAAGAGTGTACGAATAGTGTGAGCAGTTTCGCGAAGGACGGGAGCTGGTGACAAATGAAGCGCATGGACACATTCGCCCGACTGCAGTCACACCAGTGAATATCGCACGTGTTAAGCAAATGATTCTTGAGAACCGGCGAATAACAGTGCGGGATATTGCTGCCGAGGTGAATATCAGTGTCGGGAGTGTTGAGACAATCATTCACGACCACTTCCGCTTCTGCAAAATCTGTGCAAGGTGGGTTCCCCGCCAGCTGTCATTCGATCAGAAGTGGACACGCAGGACGGTCTGTGAACAGCTTCTGAATCGGTTTCGAGCAGAAGGTGATAAATTGTTGCAATCCATCATCACGTGTGATGAAACATGGTTGCACAATTCAACCCCAGATACCAAAAGATGCAGCATGGAGTGGCGGCATAAAGGTTCCCCGCCCCCCAAGAAAAGCAAAACGCAGCCGTCCGCTGGAAAGATCATGGCAAGTGTCTTCTGGGACATGAAGGGCGTTATCCATGTGGATTTTCTGGACAAAGGGAGCACGATTAATACCCAGTATTACTCCACATTGTTGAGTGGTGCTGTACGAAAGTCCATTCTCAAGAAAAGACCTGGGATGTTGTCTGGAAATGTCATTCTTCTCCATGCCAATGCCCGCCCTCACACGGCCAATGTGACAACAACAACTCTGGCCGACATGCGCTGGGAAGTTCTGCCCCATCCCCCCTACAGTCCGGATTTAGCCCCCAGTGATTATCATTTGTTTGCACCCTTAAAGACCATCTGGGAGGGAAGAAATTCACGACAGACGAAGCACTGCGGAGCGATGTCCTCCAGTGGCTACGACAACAACCAAGTTCTTTCTACGCCAAAGGAATTCGGGAGCTGCCAGAACGATGGCAACGGTGCCTCGGCGCGCACGGAGAATACTTTGAAAAACTGACATAGTTTGGTGTTTCTTCTGCTACCTATTTCCTCTGCAGAAATAAAAGTCCCGGTCAACCTTGAACGACCCTTGTATTACTGCTTTCTGAATAGGTTCAAAAATTATCTGTAGATGCATGGGAATATGTAAATTTTCTGCTTCTTAACATTTCTATGAAATTGTATTTTCTTATATCTGATATTAGATGGTAGTTTGTCTTGAATATTATAATGTGGTTGGTTATAACTAGACCTTGGATTTTAGGTTTTTAACCTATTTTTTCCCTTTGCAAGTAAATAAGAAATAGCAAGTTATGTCAGGGTTTTATTAAAAAACAACAACTAACAAAATTTTATATTGTCTAAAATAACCTATTTTGCTTGTTAGAACCTATTTTAGGTTACACCTAAATCAAACCTTTTTTTTAGGTTTTTATGTATTATATAAGGTTTGTAAAGATTTTTGTATCATACGGAGGTAGGTATGTTCTTGCTTTGGTACCGAAAAAAGTCAGTAATTAAAGTGTTTGAAACAAATTTTCTGTCGATTTCTCTTCATCCAAGTCCATGATGTTTTTCAAAGCTCTAAACAAAGCAAAATGTCTGCCACCACTGTTGTCTGCACACTCCTAAGTGCAAATTTCTTATACGTGTTGTCTTGCTCACCTTCGCTTCAGTTATGTGCTTTGTGGCATTCATGCCTTGCAAAGTAACGTTTCAACATTCAAATTTTCACCACTGACTTTTTTTGTTGAAAGATCATGTTAAATACGTAAGATGATCCTTACAGACAAAACGTGGAATTTGACTATGGATAACATGAAAAAAATTGTAATGTATTCAGGGTGGTCACTCTAGGACCATGATAAAATTCAACTATAATTCCTGGTTTTCATGGCAAAATTTTCAAAAAATTAAGGGTACAGGCACATATTTTCTCTATTTCAACCTTACATACTACCGCCTCTCACCACACACACACATGCAAATATATATTAACAATGTAAAGGGTCTGTGCGATTCTAATGTGTCCAAAAATTGAAATTTTGTTTTTTAACGGTTTTACCTAATCAGGCTTTTTTGAGCCTAATTTAAGATTTTTTAGAACCTATTTTAGGATTTTTAAAACCTATTTTAGGAACCTAAAAGCACTATTTTTAGAACCTAAAAATCCGAGGTGTAGTTATAACAATAGTGTTCTAAGGCTGAGCATATTTTTTTTTAGTCAAATCAACATTGAACTTTTTTTTTAATCTAAAAAGATGATCAGATTGTACAGTCAAGAGATTTTTAGTAATGCAATTATTGAAATGTATGATGATATTTGTACATACTGAATGAAAATCTTGTGTGTTAGGTACATTACCATGTGATTTTTACTGTTTTCTGGGGGAAGGTGTCGCTCAGTAAAGTATAGATATTGTAGAAATAACAGCATGCATTTCAATAATACTGTAACCATAAATTTCTCTGAAATTACCTAAATTTATTTTTTGAAATTCTGTACAACACCCGTTGTCTTCATCACATTCACAAGAAGAGAAGTATTATAAATGTTACATCGAAAAGGTAGGTAAAAGGCCTTTGTGATAACTTGTTAATTCTTCATTACTCCTAAACCATGTTAACTTTTAATTAGACATGAGCTCATACTGATGTATCAATGTCGAAAAGTATCAACTTAAATTTAATGTACTTTTCTGGAGGCTGGATAAGTTGCAAAGACCACAAAAATATCCTCAATATTCTGGAAATTATGCATTATGCACAATTCTTAATTAATTATATGTCAACGTTGTGTGGCAGAAATGTCTTCCATTCATAATTAAAGAATAACAATTTAATATTCCGATTTTGTCATTTGTGAATATTTTTTTATCGCGACTCTGATATCATATGGTATAGCTGCAACAGAATACTTAAAATATTAACATTCATAAATATTGTGAACAACTTCAAATTCTTAGAGTTCATGTATTGGTGGGAATTGTCATAAGGATCAGCATCAGTTCTAAGTGGTTTTATCTCATTCCCACTTTATTTTTTTCATGCAAAGTAAATTTTAACATTTTGTATTTCCTGCTTGAGACAACCGACGTTGAAAATTTGAGGAAATAAACTCCGGTTTTGAGTATTTTTGAATATGTTAGCAACATGAGACATGAAGTGTATGATGATTTATGAATTGAAGATCTGGGTTTCCACAGGATTGAACCTGAGACGTACCAAAGGCAAGTATGCTAACAGAACTGGCCTTCTTTTTTGTGCTGATTGCGAGACTAAAGTGAATTTGGATTAAAAACAGTTGTGAACAGTTAGGATAAATGTGAAAGTACAGTATGTGCTAAAGTTGCAAAATGATAAACTGACAGTAAACAAATACATGTTAGTTGTACTCACAAGTTCTAGAAGAAATGAATAGGGAAGATCCGATACTGATACATCCATACAAGTATCAATATTAAAGTATTGATTTAGATTTAATCTCAGTTAGTGGCTGATTGTTTTCCCCTGAACTTTGATTATCATGCAAGGATACACATAATGGCATTTTTCATTAATTCTGTAATAAAATGATGTGGCAAATTTGATTTTGTGATAAACTACATCTATTTCATTTACAGATTATCCATGTGTATCCATGAATATGTTAAAGCTAAACTAATGGTATTTATCTGGTGTACTGAGTGAGTCTAAAGTGTGGAAATATCCCCTGTATTCCGTAAACAAGGAATGACTCTGCTGGTTACCAGCTAGAGGTGAAACATTTTGACGAACACTGGTCTTGGCCAGCAACTTGTATTCGGTCATTTTACATGCCTTAATGTTGGAGGCATTGGTTGTTTGAAAGATATGGGACATCCGAAGTTAAAAGACATGGCATACTCAGTGAAAATCTACATCCATCACCTATAATGTCTGCCTATGAAATCATAGGTGCTTCTCAGGGAGTATGGTGATCAAGTAAAAGGGAACACATGTACATTCACACATTGAATATCTTGTTTCAGATTTCCATATCTTTTTCACAATTGTAGTTATGTCAAAAAGAACAAACCAGCATTACAACATGTGTCACACAAACCTCATTCCATTTAAAATATTGCTTTTGAATCTAAGATGCAGCTGACTCATAGGCAGCAATAGTTATTTGGGTGGCATGGCATACCTATCACAGAATGCAGCGAGGTGTTTCCAACCTTGGACTCACCATGTGTTTGCAATGGATACTTGCATTCTATTATAAATATCTATTCTAAACAATTATAATGTATTTAAATGTTACACTAATTGTGACTCAAGAAGGGATCAAACTTTGTTTTACAAACATTGTCACAATTTTGATAAATTTAAACAAGTTCTGATTTGTGCCATATGCTATTTGGTATGAATTTTGAAATATTTAAATTGCCACAATGTTCAGAAGTATCTGTATTAGTATTGGATTAGCCTTGGAAATGAAATAGGGAAAATATAGGGTGTGATTGTATAATTAATAATCTATGTAACAACAGTATCATACATGTTTTCTTTTAAAATAAATCCTTTCACACTTCAATGAAAACAACTCATCTGTCAAGGAAGTACATGAATTGAAAAATTGTTAATGTGCTGTGCGATAAGTGTTAATATGCTATGGAATTTTATTGTTAAACAAATATATTTGATTCTTTCTGGTGTATTGTGAAGTTTATCAACTGTGTCTGCAGAAGTAATTGTTAATAATGTTCTAAATGTGTTGACAATAATGGTTAAACAAGAGTGTACAAAAATTCAATTGTGTGTAATGATGTAATTTTGATAGAAGAATGTCAGGAATTTCATGAAGATGCTTGTAAGTGTAGTCGAGAATATGTGTGTTAAAAAGGAAAAACTACACATTGCAGTAGAGAAAAATGGATGTTGAAACCAAATTATCAAAGGTCACTAGGAAATAAATAAAGGAAGGTACATTTTTGGATTTGTTATTCTGTATTGTTTGTTGTCTGTAATTTTCTTGTGTCAGTATCTGTGGAACAAATTATAAAACTTACTAATGCTTTCTGTGCTCTACTGATGCCAAATATTTTCTTATATCTCCATGTGAACATTATTTGTTAACTTTGTTTCTTAGTAGTTAATGTTTATTTGCAGGTGGAAGTAGTTAGTGAAGAAGAGGATGAGGAGGATGTAATTTCACTGCCAACTGACAAGTACAAACCTGCATCCCTGGAGAAAATGATCACGTTGATAGCAAGTTTGGTAGAAAAATCACGTGGCGATGATCATAGACTTCATTTGTCTCCATCAGATTTCAATGCTGTTGCTGGAGGAAAGGTATACCTATATTGTTGGGAGTTGCCAGTAGTAGAGATATCTATATTGATGCTTTGCCCTTTCTCGGAGGTATAAGACAAGCAAGAACACTTTCAGATCGTATTTGAAATAGAACCACAATTGTAAGGGGGTAATGTTTTCTCGAAGTACAGTGTGTACATAAAGTCTGGTAACACTTTCAAAAATTTATTGTACAAAAACGATTAGCATTACTAAGTGACACAGTACATTAGTTAAACAAGTCAAGTCATAGGTTGTACTGCAGGTGTTCCCTGTAGTTTCATTTCTCGCTGCTAGATGGAAAATTCAAGATGTTGCTTTCTGGATATGAGAAGGCTTCTTGTGTGCTACATTTTGATAAAACAAAGAATGTTACTAATGTCCAACGGAAATTTAGGAGCAAATACGGAAAAGAAGCAGCTGGAGGAAGGCAATCTACTATCGGCATCGAAAATTTGTTGCAACCAGGTGCTTGTGTGCAAAGGGAAGAAGTGGTTGGCCAGGCGTGAGTGAAGGTGACATTGGAGAAGCATCCACAAGGAACCCGACGAAATCTACATGCCGAGGTTCATGTAAGCTGGGTATGCAACAAATGACTGCGTGGAGTGTTTTGCGTTAAAAAATGTGTGTGAAACCGTACCGACTGCAGTTAGTGCAAAAGTTATGTCCCCAAGACAAAGAAAGGCAGAACCAGGTTTGCTGTGGATTGCAGCGGAGGAGAGGCAACTTTGTGAATGTGTTAACTTTCAGTGATGAAGCAACATTAGATTGCCTTCCGGCTTGGAGCTTCTGTCCCATATTTGCTCCTCAATTTCCATTGAACATCTGTAACACTCTGTGTTAAGAAAAAAAAAAAATTACTTGTTTAACTAATGTACTGTGTCACTTAGTAATGCTAATAGTTTCTTTACAGTAATTTTTTTAAAGTGTTACTGGTAATGATTACCATATGCAGAGTTTGTTTTTTATCAGACTGTTCAGACAAACTTTGATATACAAAAATTGAAACATTATGTTTACAATGTTTGACAAACTTCTTACTTTCATCATAAGATCATCCTTTACAACACAAGCATATGCAGTGTAATGTCTAGGATGTAGAAATACTGTGATGCCATTGAAAGAATAATACAGTTTGTATTTTTGTTATTTAGTGTTGCTATTGTGCTACTTTTGGCTAGTGAGGATGAATGATGATTGGATGAAATTGATCAAGGGAGACTCGCAAGGAACATCCATGTTCAGGCTGGGATTCAAACCCAGGAAGTTTGGTGGCAAATTTGGAAGTCAACCATTTAGTGTGCTGGGCCACTGGGCCAGCAAAGAATAATAATAAAGAACATGTCATAAAAACTAATCTTAATGCAAATTGATACCAATAAATTCTGACCTTTTCCTTGAAGGGACTAAACCTTTTTTAATACACAATGTTTTGACACCTTCACATATGTCTTTTTCAAGTGTTATGGAAGAAATGAAATATATATATTGTTACGTAATATATTTACTGAATCATCGAGTAGTAAAAATATGTAGTCACTTCAAGGAAAAAGTATATTTTTTTTTATTTGTGAATTACACTGCTTAAAAAATATTTTTCTGAAATGTTTAATAGCATCAAAATGATTGTTCATCATCCTTCTGTTACCTTTTACAGGGATTCCCATTTCTATATCAGCAAATTAAAGACAACATCAATCTTCATCAAACACGCAACTTAATATTTGCATTGTGCCGTTGGAATGAAAGATTAGCAGTGCATATTATCAGCATGATTTTTCAAGCCGTCACGAAACACACAGATGTAAGTACAAATATTTTTAATTGGTTGAGCACATTATAAAATTCATCTCATCTCTTCCACACAACTTGCTCAATGTTCAAAATAAAATTTGAACGGGTGATCAGTTTTTCTGCTTTTAAGGCACTTTCTTTGCTCCTTCAAATTTTACGTGGAACAATGAGTAAGTTGTGTAGAATAATTTATCTTCCACGTCCTTATCAATCCGATATATATTTATATGATAAGGGATGAGCCAATACTGATGCCAATGTATCGATATCAGTTGATACCAGTAGTATTAGTATTCAAAATTAACAGTTCAGATTTAATCTCCAATACCAGTGGATAATTTTGTAAACTAAATATTGTGGAAATTATGCAAAAAGGCAATAGTACTGCTGGCAGAAATGGATTTTGTGATTATCTTAAGTGCAATTATGAATATTTTGACTTGAAGTGTCTGGTTGTTGGAATTTGGAACTATGTCTATACAGTGTGTCCCACAAAGGGGTTTACACTATTTGAATGTTAATAACAGAGAAAGTATTACAGATAACCTGATGGAACTTTTTGTATCTGGATCTGTCATGATTCATTTGTTTTTCTTTAATTTCAGTTCAGTTGCCAGTAGTGAAAAGTAATTGACAAGATGGCTGGGAACCTTTCCGTTGAGCAACGGAAGTGGATTTTAAAGTGTTTTTGGAAATGTGAGAACATGAAAGAAGTGCAGAGACGATAGCAGGCAGAATTTGATACTCCACCGTCACGTGTAACAATTAAAAAATTAGGCGACAAGTTTGAGAGGGAAGGAACTGCGTGTGATCTGGGACTCGTGTGGCAGGAAGAAATCAGTATCGGACTAAAGAGGGATGGAAGCAGTGGTACAGACTTTCACAAGATCCCCCAAGAAGTACATAGATCAAATTCTGCCCGCCATCGTCTCTGCAGTTCTCACTACTGCAACTGAACTGAAATTAAAGAAAAACAAATGAATGGCAACAAGCAATAATCATGACAGATCCAGATACAACAAGTTCCATCAGGTTATCTGTAATACTTTCTCTGTTATTAACATTCAAATAGTGTAAACCCCTTTGTGGGACACATTGTATTTCCGTTGAGTACAGATGGTTGATATTTCGACCACCAGCAAGCAGCAGCAGTTAACACACCATTTCTTCAAATCTACACACGATATTTCAGTTCGGTCTTTTTTTATCTTTAGTATACTTATGACGGTATGACATACTCGAATTACTAAACAATATACACATTGTTACTATTATTAACAAGCGCTGTTTGAAAAAGTCCTTTGTTTCCCTTTGTTAACCCCACAATATTATCGAATAGATTTAAAAAATGGCTATAACTTCTAAACTACTTTTTAAAAATTTAAATTCTACATGTAAGAATGAGTAAATAGCAAAATTTTAAGCAACGTGTGACAATTAAGGGTCCAGGTGGGATGCGGGAGCAAAGGCCCGATGTTCGAAGTTTGTCCGAACCACGTGGCAGAATATACAGTATATTTCAGTTCTGTCTCTTTTTTTACTTACGTGAAATTTAGAAAATTTCACGTAAGTAATTTTAAACTGTGTTTACCACAACCATCATGAAATCTGTCCTTTTGTTTATTAATTTTTCTTTAAAGGTATTAAATACTCAAATTACAAACATTATATCCATTTTTACTATTATTAACAGCCACCATTTGAAAAGGTCCTTTGTTTTCCTTTTGTTACTATGGGATATATTGAAAATAAAGGGCTATAACTCCTCAACCACTGCATCGTTTTGAAAAAAGTAAAACATACACTTAAGAATGAGTAAAAAAGCAACATTTTCAGCAACATACAATTAAGGGTGTAGGGGGTGGTGAAGCGGGGTCAAAGGCCCAAAGTTCGAAATTTTCTGTAATTACGCAAAATTTCAGAATGCCATAATTTCCTTTTTTTAAAAAAAGTTGTGGTATGAGCATTAGATATCCTCATAGAGTGGTCTTTTGTTGTGTTTCCCTCCAAATTTGGTCCATCCAGAATCCATGGAGGCGACACTAGAAGCAAAATTCCGGTAATTCTTCTGTAAGCTGGCAACACTGCTATTTTATACAGGCTTCAACGGGAATAATCTTGTGTGAGGCTCTGTCTGCTAAAGTTTAAAGGAAAACTCTGGACAACTAGTGTGGTATAATTCCAATTAAAGACTATTTTAAAATGTATAAATATTGTGAAGTACTTTAAAATTATGTCATGAAATGTAGTCAAATCTTCGTATTATTAGTTAATAAATTCTTGTTTGAATCACAATATCAATGTGAATTTCAAGATTATTTTTCTTTGAAGATATGACCCACCCAAATCTGGCTTTGAGATAAAAGCGTGCTCTCATGCATGTGATATTCAAATTATGAGTGCAGTTACAGTGATACTTAGATTTTACATTTTTCAGGGGATCAGGATGAAAAAAAATAAAAGTTAGAAGTAAATTCTGGGGAAATTTTACATTTTGTTCTATTGGGAACATAAAATTGCGGCTCTACTGTAATTTGTCAGTAAGCAAATAGGCCTACTATTTTTCCATCTTGGATACTTGAATCATGAAACTACAATGTTGAATTTTTTTTTTTTATTTCAGTTTTGCCAACCCTTCTTCAAGTTGTTGACACTGCTCACGGAGTTGACAAGTGGACCCTCTGGCCTTCCCTGTTTTACACAGTTGGTTCTACACAGAATCTGGGAAGTGGCAGAATTTTGTCCGCAGAGTGCTCTTGATTGGTTGGCTGTTCAGGTCCCCAGGAACAAACTTGCTCACTCGTGGGTTCTTCAGAGCCTGGAGACTTGGGTTGAGCATTTTTTGATAGCTCATGGCAATCAGAGGGTGAGAGGAGGTAAGTTGGTGATTACTTTACCATTCTAATTCAATAGAGAGAGTGTATTTTTTGAATGATATTCTATATATTCTATATTAGTTAACCTTCAAATGCTAGCCGAGACTAGCAGCATGTGACTACGATTCCCATTCCAGAACAACCCTTGATGTATGTATTTTTTTAAATAGTACATACGGAGGTATGACATACTTAGATTTCAATCCAGTACAAGTATTGAAGGATTGTCAAAAGCTGTTTTGAATTTAATATCATGGAGGATTAGTGTTTGATTTACCCTGGGCACACAAGAAGAAGACTTTTCTTTTTTCATCTAAATATTTCACTTCCCCAATAAACAAAATGATACCAATAAAGTAGAGATGGAACAGATTAATCAGTGCTCTACTGATATCGTCTGATGTAGCCATATTGGCATATCAGTTTATTGTTAAAATTACCAATAATTTTACCGCTCCGATATATCTATAAATACCTTATAATTTAGTGCAATATTCTGCCATTTTGTTATAATTTTTATGGATATGAACATATAATCTCCTAGCCCTAATTTTGTTAAAAGTAAATGTCTAAATATGCAGCTTCTTTTGCATTGCACTCCTCTGACAACACATTTACAAGGTCGATGAACCATTCAGGTTTTACAAGGACCATTTGAAATTTTATATCAGATCGGTAGAATATCAGTATCGCTAAAATTATAATGGTACTTACTCGGTATCAGCCAAAATTTCATGTGAGTCCATCTCTACAATGAAATATCCATCTAAAATTTGCCAATACAGGTGTCAACCAAGAATATTCAGTGGTGAGATTGTGACTTGTCAACAGGAACCCCTAAAGGTACATGTATTGTTTCAAAATTCTAACAGTTAAGACCTTATACAGGAATAATCTTCATAACATTTCATGCCTTTCATGTATGTGGTAGAAGATGGTGATTATGTATGTGCCTATTAGGATGATTGATTCATTGATTGATTTAGTTTATTTTACTTGCGTTTTGTGCCTCTTGGCTAATTTGCGAAGATGGGGATGAGTGATGAAAGGATGAAATTGATGAACGGCCATTCACAAACAACCAAGCCCGAGCGGGATTCGAACCCAGGACCCTTGGCGTCGCACTGCGATGTGCTGACCACTCGGCCACAGGGTCCGGCCCCTATTAGGATGAAAAGAGATCCTACTTAGCTGCCTTTAGTGCAAATGGTCTTTGTTTGATTTAGTGGGAACTCTAAAATTTCGGTGTTGCGAGGACAATTGGGGAGTTACTTGAAAGAAAGAGTAGTGGACTCTGGTCTCTAAAGCCAAGATACAGTGACGACGAGACTCAACATGCTGACTACATGTCATCCAATGAAGAACTACTTGTAGGCCAAGGCACTCTCAGGGCTGTTGCACCACACAGGTTTTATTAGGATGAAAAAAAAATATTTTGTGTAATGTGTGTAAAGTTTCCAAATCAAATTGCAATTGCATTCACAGTAATATAAACTGAATATCAAAGAATGTAAAGATAAGCAGTAATTTTACCTTTAATTCTGTGAAACATGGTCCCTTACTAAACTAAGAGTTTGAAAATAAAATCTGAAGAAAGATGTTTAAGCCTAAAAGATATTAAACAACAGATGAGTGGAGACAGTTCCATAATATTGAACAGCAAAATCTATGAGGGACATTCATTAAAGATTTCCCCTGTCCCAGTTCCCATGGACGGAGATAAACGAAAATTGGTACAGACATTAGTCCTTCTCTAAATAGGAACCACCAATAGCCACAAACTTTTCCCATCGCTTTATGCACCCGTGGAGACCTTGTTTGTAGATGTCTGCAGGCTACTCCTGATGCCATTACTTGACCTCAGAAATCAACGTTTCATCGTCATGGAAGTACGTTCAGAAATGACTTCATGGTTGGGAAGAGGTGGAAGTCTGATGGTGCGAGGTCAGGGGAGGAAGGATTTCATACCTGCAGGACCGTGCTTCTGTCTGGGCAACATGCGAGTTGTGAACTGGAGCGTTGTCTTGCAGGATGCAGATGCCTTTGGTCAGCATGCCACACCTCTTGGTTTTGATGGCCTTCCGCAATTTCTGCAGCAGTGAAGCGTAGTACGCTCCCGTAATTGTTGTACCCTAAACTAACTAACTAACTCTCTAGCCTTCTTAAACCCAAAGGTTCATGGCTGCAGCAACACAGGCCTTCCATCTTTCCCTATCTTGAGCAAGATCTATATACTCTTTTCCATCCCTACCGATTTCCCTTAGGTCCATCTCAACGTTGTCCCTCCATCTTCGTCTTGGCCTTCCTACAGGTCTCTTACCATCAGGTTTCCCAACAAGAATCCTGTAAACTCCTCTTTCCTCTCCCATTCGTGCCACATGGCCTGCCCACCTAAGTCTTCTTGATTTAATTATTCTAATAATATCTGGACATGAATACAAATTATGTAGTTCTAAATTATGTAACCTTCTCCACTCGCCTGTTTCCTCATCCCTTTTAGGTCCAAAGATTTTCCTAAGGATCTTATTTTCAAATACTCTCAATTTATGTTCCTCTTTCAATGTAAGGGACCAAGTTTCACATCCATATAATACTACAGGCAAAATTACGGTTTTGTATATTTTAACTTTTAGTTTCTTAGATATTAAACGAGAAGACAAAAGTTTATGAAGAGAGAAGTAACATGCATTTCCTGAATTAAGCCTACTTTTTATTTCCTCTTTAATATAATTTCCATTTGTTAATATTACTCCTAAGTATTTGAATTTGGAAACTGGTTCAAATGAGTTGTTATCAATAATTAGATTTTGATTATTACCTAACACTTGGTTTCGGCCTGTAAGCATATATTTAGTTTTCTCTTTGTTAACTTCCAAACCTATCTCTCTAGCAGTTTTGAAAAATATTTTAGCATTATTCTTAATTGTATTCACATCATCCCCCAGTAAGTCTACATCATCTGCATATGCTAACAACTGAGTCACACCATTTATATTGTTGTACCCTTCACCAGGAAATCCATCATAACTACTCCATGCTGGTCCCAAAAAAACTGTGAGCATCACTTTGCACGCTGAGGGTTGAACACTGGCCTTCTTTGGTGGTGGTGAGTCAGGATACTTCCATTGCTTTGGCTGGGCCTTGGTCCCTGGGTCATAGTGATGGACCCACGTTTCATCCTGGGTGATTAGTCTGTCAAAAAATTCTCCTGGTTTTCCTTGCACATGGTCAAATTAGCCTGGGAGCAAGTGACTCTCGTTCCTGCATTTGGAAAGGTGCGAGTAGCTGAGGAACCCATCGGGCAGACACCTTCCACATGTGCAAATGGTCATGGGTGATTTTTTCCACAGACCCCACACTGATCTTCACATCTTCAGTTAGTAGGCAAATGGTTATGCGACAATCCTCCAAGATGGCGGCTTTCACTTGTCCAATGGTGTCTTCATCAATGGCTGACTGGGGTCGCCCGGGAATGAGGGCCACTTCTACTGAAGTCCAACCACACTTGAACTGACGATGCCAGTGCTTCACTACGTCATACGATGGAGCATCCTCTCTATCAGTCTCTTTCATCTAATCAAAAGTTTCCCTTGGTGTGCGGCCTCTCAGGTAAAGAAAAGAAACTTGATGGCTGCTCGGTATTCCACTATATCTATAATTACACCTTGCCTCAATTTAGTCCCTGTAAGACAGAAACTAAGAGGAGTTCAGAATTGTAAATTACCTCATGATCTATGCACATATGTATCATTACACACATAAAATTTCAGTATTCTACATTAACTAGAACTGGGTCAGGGGAAATCTTTAATGAACGTCCGTCATATGTTCACCCCCTGATATTATTAGAATATTTAAATCCAGAAGACATCAGTGGGCAGGTCATGCAGCATACATGGAAGAAGATAGAAATGTTTACATGATCCTTGTTGGGAATACAGAGGTTGTTCGCTTTATATCCGACCATTTTCGATTTGGTGCTGCCACCTGGCGTATCATGCTGGAACTATGGGTCTGCTGGCAGGAGCAGTGTTGTGTCTGACCTTGTAGGTGCTCGAGTGTTGATAATGAATGTTATCAAATGGCACCGAGAATCAACCGGTATTGGGAGGGTTACGTAATGGCCTTTTTCCATGCTAAGTTTTCATACGTACGTATTGTGAAACAGTGTCGGGAGAATGGGTTAACACTCGGGGTGACTACTGCGAAAGCTATTGTGGCCCGTTACACACAACAGGCTCTCCTTGCGAAACATTCACCCACGAAAACCACCAGGAGAAGGGCTGCAAGCAAAGTGTCACCTGTAGTGCGAAGGGGGATCCGTCGATTGGCGTGCCAAGAAAATCCACCGACTCAACATGATATGGCCCACAGATTTCACCTCGCACCATCAGCTGTGAACAAAACAATTCGCAAGCGCCTCAGGTTGAAGTGTGTGCGGAAGGCCCGTGTACACCACCTTCTATAGCGTCAAATTGTCGAACGTAAGACGAACTGCAGGAAACTGTATGAAAAGTTCCTGGAGGGTTCCAAAGGGAAGAAAGTTGTCACAACGGATGAATCATATGTCCATCTCACTGCTGGTGGTCACATTCGGGCAATTACATACCGTGACATTGACGGCAAGGGGCTCA
This sequence comes from Lepisma saccharinum, assembly GCF_977018435.1. Lineage (NCBI taxonomy): Eukaryota > Metazoa > Arthropoda > Insecta > Zygentoma > Lepismatidae > Lepisma > Lepisma saccharinum. Next base: position 88,121,813 of record NC_139231.1, on the reverse strand, counting down.
GCAACTCTGTTCATCAGTGCAGGGAAAGTTTTCCTCGTGGCTTTATGGTTGTGACGGGATTCGGAATGCAAGGTGGACAAAAACGTGAAGGTGAATGCCAGATACTTCCAAGACTCCATTCTGACACCTATCGATCGGAGAGACATCCCACAATTGTATGGAATGGACGCGAACCAGGTGATGATCCATATGGACAAGGCTTCGAGTCATACTGCCAGAACATCACTACGTTTTTATCAGGAAATGGTAGAGGAATTAGGAATTCGTGTCATTCCGTTTGAAGACATTCCTGTGAAAAGCCCAGATGCCAGTCCAATGGATTTTTTCACATTTGGACTGTTGAAACGACGTCTTCAACATCTCTGCCCACGCACCCTGGATGGTCTATGGAAAGCTTGCAGGGAGGAGTGGGACAGAATTCCCATGCCTGTCCTCCGCCGGATCTTGCTGCAATGGAAACTGCGATGCTGGGTGATAGTCCACAATGCTGGGGGTCCAATAGAACATGATCGGTGGTGGTGGCGCGATATCTCTTAAGGTGAGTACCCGTCAAAAATGGTCGGATATAAAGCGAACAACCTTCTGTAATCCTGTATGAAGGCCGAGATGAAGATTAAAAGACAGAATTAAGATTAAACTGAAGGAATTGGTAAGGATGGTCAAGAGGGAATAGATTTTGCTCAGGATATGGATAGATGGAAAACTTACGTTACCCCAGCAATGAACATTCAGGTTTAGAAATGAATGAGATTTAGGTACTTTGTTATAACAACATTGAAATGTTATTTTATAAACCAAATTTGTACCTGAAATTTGACCAGTTTTTGTACTAAAATCTTGATATTTTATTGTTTGGAAAATGTGCCTCTACTAATAGATATTTCTCCAAATAGCACTCTTCCAGGTAATTTCATGAAAATTTTGTTTTTCAGCTGCTGCTTTTCTGTTAGTGAGCTTGGTGCCCAACACACACTTTCGGCAAGGTTACAGAACAGCACGTAACATTGGGAGTCCTCACAAGGAACTACTTATGAGCTCAGAGGCACAGTTAATTCTGCATCAGGTGTATTCAGTTTTATTAAGGCTTCTCAAAGCTTGCAAGCATTACACAGATATTCAGGCACATGGGACCATGAAGCTAACAGCATATTTCGTTCTCCTAACTTATTGTTGTGTTTCTCGTGCAGAGAAGTTAATGGTGAGTATTTTTTATCATTGCCAGGTATAAAAGTATCATGTACACAGGCCACCGTAAAGTAACCAGAATTTGAACTTAGCTTGCACGCACTTTTCTGTATGCCACTGTATATCATGAGCACCTATACCAGTACACCAAGAGGTGTCATTCTGTGAGGTCTGAATTGTTGTTCTAGCCACTTATTTCTTAAACCTTATACATAAGTTTTGCAAGCATATTTTTTTGAGAGTGGGGTACACTGTAACTTAAACTATTGTTATCATTAGGGCCCAGATAACCGTTTTAGTTCATATACATGAAATGTTGGTGTTTCATGCCAATTAAGCATAAAGAACGTACATTTTAAGGTACATATATTTACATATTTTACTTACAAGAACATATTTCTTAACATTTTCATATTTAATGCACATATATATGCAACGGAATGTATGAGTTGTGTAAATAATTACAGTCAAACCCCGATTTTACGTTTTTCAGGGGTATGTAAATAAAAAAACATAAAATGCAGGAAAGAATAAGGGAGGGGTGAAACTCAAGTGTCAGTAAGAAATGACTACACAATCAACTTTTTAGGGGGTATATTGTATCAAAAATTATTTAACAACAGGGAAGAAGTATGTCTAATGACAAAATCAAGACGTGCTGTTAAGGTCAATGATGGATTAGCGGGACCCACTTTCGAGGGTAGGGAGGGTGCATGACTGCTTCTAACTGCCGCCTACAGAAGTCTCGGGTAATTGGAGGGGAGAGGTGATCATTTATAGCTGGATGCCAAGAATCTGTATATACTGTAATCAAGGTGTCCTGAAGATGTGCAGAATGGTTCAGATTCCACTTGGAGCAGCATATGTATCCAGTCCCGATCAGCCAAACAGCATGAAGTGAACAAAACAAGCTTTGTCAGATGCGTAACATTTTTAGATGTTGCAATAAATTATCAGTGACGCACGCAGGATTTTCGAAAGGGAAAATCGGGTTACGTATACTTTTTATAGTAGTCAGCCCTCATTTTGCCATCTTTCCCTGCCTTTGACGTTCTTTTTTTTTCTTCTAGAAATACTGACCCCATCACCCCCCTTTGGGCACGCCACTGATTGTTATTTACATCCATTTTAATTGAGGATTTATTATTAGATTTAGAAGTCTTGCAGAGGGCAAACACCCCTTCCACCAATAGTTTCCCCATAAATAACGTGTGTTTCCTTTTTTAATTATTTTTTTGTCTTCTCGTCAACGTTTAATATTGCATGATTTATTTTCAACATATGAAAGGTTCCGAAGAAAAGTGGCAATTATATTATTCTTAGCATCATATGCATTTCCTTACTGCACAGCTCTGTGTGTTTCTGTTTATCAGAAGGCAGAACAAGAAAAAAGAAAATAGCCCATTGCTCGCCGACACCCCTCCCACCGGTTTGTAATGGAAGGGAGGGGAAGGGCGAGATGAACAGGTGGTTGAGCGGCGCTGAACAAGTCTTATCAGAAGTGTGCTTATTCGTGGCCAAGTTGCAGGAAGAAAGAAAGAAGGAAGGGGGGAAGGGGAGAAGGATCACTGATTGAAGCTCTCCAATGTTGTTATGTCAATGCTTCAGACATATGAGCAAGGCATTAAAAAATGAGAAAGGGGCTGAATCCTTCAATTACTTAAGTAGCTCTGCACAGTGCCCAAGTAATGGGCTTATGTTGGGGAAGATGAGCGTCTTTTTTCTCACTTGCAGTATGCTATGTTCGTTGAATGTGGGTATTCAGGTTGAAGAGCAACTGTGTAATTTTAGATGCCAGAGGAGAGTCTTTTCGCATTTATATTAATTGGTTAAGTTGTCTCGTCTAAGGGTGCTCACTTCCACAGGAGCAATAAAATACTTGGTACTTTTCAGTAATTACAAGACTAGTGATTAGGGATGGACGATATCGGAAATTTGATATCGCAATATATCGTCAAGAAAATATTATCACAGACAATATGATACTATATTTTTTCCATATTGTGATATCGGCGATATATTGTCTCCATGATATATATCACTAAAATATCATGACACGATATCGCCAACATGATATATGTGGTCTGTTAGGAAAGTAATGAGACTGATTTTCTGTAAAAGATGAATTTTATTATTTTTACAAATCAAGGTTATCCCCTTCAAAATAGTTCCCTTGGGCAGCTACACAGTGATGGAGGCCTTGTTTCCATTGTTCGTAGCAGTGCTGGAATGCTTCTGCTGGAATACCTTTCAGCTCGTCGGTTACGCTTTTCTGGATATTATCCAAAGTATCAAAATGGTGCCCTTTCAAGTGGTTTTTGATCAAAGGGAATAAAAGAAAGTCACAGGGACTGAGATCCGGCAAATAAGGGGGCTGAGGAACCACAGGAATGCTTTTTTTTTTTTGCCAAAAATTCATTGATGGAGACTGCCTTGTGACATGCTGCATTGTCGTGGTGCAGCATCCAAGTGCGTGCAATGTCTGGTCGCACACGTGCAACCCTTTTCCTGAGTCTTGCAAGGACTTCATTCGGTACACACGTTCAAATTTAACTCACTACTGATCATTCTCACCGTCAATCGACGATCTGACCTCACAAGAGACCTCACTCTTTCCACATTGTCATCCGTTTTTGAGGTTGAAGGTCTTCCCGCACGAGGTTCGTCTTCCACTTGTTCTCGGCCTTCTAAAAAGGACTTGTGCCATCTGAACACTTGTGCCCTAGATAGTGCATGTTCTTCATAAGCCCTTTGTAACTTTTCATAAGTCACAGTAGCGGATTCGCCAAACTTAACACAAAAATTTGATGGCACAACGTTGTTCAAACTTTTGACACTCCATTTTCGTAACACACCTCACAAACACAACTTCACGTCAGACGCTCTCAACAATCGTGTAGCAACTGTAACAAGTTGAAACTTATACTGAGTCAACGGCAAGCGTTCACCTACCTGCCGTATGAAGGTGGGGGCAGCAGCGTTGCCAGTTCGTGCACAGTGTTGCCAGTCTCATTACTTTCCTAACAGACCACGTATATCGCCAAATATGACAATATATTACTGACACGGTATATATCGCCAAATATTGTGACGATATATCACCTACACGATATATATTGCCAAAATATCATGACAATATATCGCCAACATAATATATATCGCTAAAATATCATGACGATATATTGCTAAAATGTGATATATCGCCAAAATATCGTGACGATATATCGTCTGGATGATATATCACCCAACACTACTAGTGATGATGCCATAGGGGTCATGACAAACCAAATGCCTTTCCCCTGCAAATGAGAAAAAGGGAATGCAAGAAATGCAGTTTTCCCTTCCTGTCCCTCAAGGGAGATATGACAAATGCTTCTCTTCCCCCTCCCACCTTGCACTGACCATGCCTCTTGGCTCCCTCCTCTCGCACAAAAGCCGAACATCTGGAAGTTCAAGGTCGCATGGTGAATGAAACAGCTGCAACAGCTGCCAAATTTTAAGACATCGTCATGGCTCGGAAAACGTGTAAAGCTGAAAACTGGAGTTAGAGTGAACGTAAAATCGAGGTAAACATAATATTATTTAACATGGCCTTTTGCGGGGGCCTGACTTGATGAACGTATTAAGTGGGAAAACGTATATACGGGAACGTAAATTCGGGTTTTGACTGAAACATTACTTCGTGCAAAGCAAAATGATCATTCAGTCAATAGAAAGCCCCGTTACACGACAACAGAAGAAGTTTCATATTTGAAAATTTGAAACATATGATTGTTCCTTACTGTTACGGACATCATTGGAAAAGCATCAGGAACATGTAAAACATTCTATTTCAGTGGGTTTGACTGATCGGAGTAATTTGTTTCAAGAAAATAGGATGGAAATGCTGGTAACGTGATGTTTTTGATGTTGCATATTTTTTACTTTTTGAATGGTGTCAGTACATGTATGTATTTTACTGTTTTTAGTACATAATTATCTGGGCCGCTAGTTATTATTCAACACACAGGTTTGCTACACGTCTGGAAAACTTGGAAAACAGGGAAATGTCAGGGAATTTGGCTTGTAAAGGAATTTTGCAGATCGTCTGGAATTTACGTGTATTTTGGAGTCTGCAAGAGAGAAAGTTGCAAAATGAAGGAGCAGTTCACTTCCACTTCTGGATACGGTTCTTGTGATTCCACTCCCAAAAAAGATTCAGTTTAGAAACTTGTTTCTTTCGTTCTTATGATTCTCAGGTCTTGTGCAAAATTCTTCGAATTTCTGTTATACATTTTCACTTTTATAATACTAGACATTAGAAAGAATATCAAAGTAAAACTTGCAGTCCAGATATCTGATTGGTAACTCAAGTACATTGACAATATGGTGATAATTATCGGAAAGGTTGCTGAAGATGAGGTTATCGTCTTATTTTATAGATCTCAGTCATGTTGGCATTTCCTATAGAATTTCTATATGCAACAAGAATTTTTCCAGATGCTGTGTACTTATAAATGTAAGCAAAAAAGCAGCATTTTCTACGACACTATAAATCTGCCAGTAATTGAAAAATTGTATATGGTTTATGAACTTTTTCTGTTGTTTTTATATTGTGGAGATCTGTTATTTTGAAATAATGTACCTCTGTTACCTTAGCCTGAAAGCTAGATGCACGTGATTGTAGCACCCAATACATTTGATGCCGATTGTAATTTTCCATTTTACTCTTCGAATTTTCACTTGTTCTTGTGTGTGTAGAATAAAATTTGCTAAAAGAAAAGTTGTGAAAGTGAATATTCTTAATAATTAACGAATTATATATTTAATTGAAAAACACAAGGTTCAAAAGCAAAAATCATGATGATAATCATGTCTGGAAAAATTTCATTTTTGGACTGGAAAACAGGAAATGTCAGGGAATTTCATAATCAAAAAATCGTAGCAAGCCTGACACAGCATGTGAAGTGGAAATTGCTATCTGGGGAGATGTTTGGTCATGCCTTGGGACTAGCTGGGAGGAAGTTTGGTCAAGCCTTGGGGCTAGCTGAAGGAATGCTCCTATGGTTTGACATGATGCCAGTGAGGTTGCGGGGGGATGTTTTGCCAATTTTTTGCTGGGTGGGGGATTCCCTCTTCCTGCATGAAGCATTGATTTAAAGCATTAAAACTTTTGAAGTGCTTTAAAAGCACTAGACAATGGATTATGTCCAATTAACGTTGCATGCTAATGTGGAACCATTGACATTAATTAACATTCAGAGAATTATTAGTCATATATTTGTCATTGATTGTTTCCCACACTTCATACCTACCCAAATTCCATTACCCACAACTTTTCTTTTTTATTCCCATGGATGAAGAAAACCATGAAGGGAGAGCAATTTGTTGATATGAATGAAGTAAAAGAAAACTCTCGGAAGACATAAAGCATTAATTTTCAAGCATTCCAGAATTTTTTCCAACAATCGAAAAAAAAAGTTTCAATGTTGTCAGGTAGACTTCTGTGAGTGCATTGAAACGTCGTGTACCGTGGTGATGGCAACCCAACGGGAATTATCGGCATTTGAGCGCAAGATGATAGTTAGTGCTAGACGAATGGGGCATGCAATTTCGGAAGTCGTCTGGACACTGAACTTAATCACACTCCACAGCGTCAAGGGTGGACTGTGAGTACCGCATTGGAGGCATTACGACCCATCAGGGACAATGCAGTGGCCGCCCACGAGTGATGAATGACTGTGAGTGGCAACTTCTGGGCAGACTTGTCCGGGCAAAACAGACAAGCAACAGTGCGTGATCTGACAGCAGGAATCAATGCAGGATATCCCAGGAACGTGTCTCAAAGGTCAGTGCAATGCAATTTGGTCTCCATGGGGTATCGCAGCTGAAGATCGACACGTGTGCCGCTACTAACCGCTGTCCATTGGCGACAACGATTTACATTTGCTCTGGAACACGTGCATTGGGCCTTAGAGGACTGGCAACGTGTAGCGTGGTCAGATGAGTCACATTTCCGATTGGTACACGTGGATGGTAGGGTCCGGGTGTGGCACAGACCCCATGAGGCCATCGACCCAAGTTGTCAACAAGGCACTGTGCAACTGTGCAAGCTGGTGGTGGGCTTGTTTACTTGGCATGGTATGGGTCCTCTGGTCCTCATGAACCAGACAATGAACGCTCATCGCTATGTTCAGCTGCTTGGTGACCATGTCCAACCCTTTATGGACTTCATGTACCCTGCCAACAATGGGATTTTCCAGGATGACAATGCACCATGTCACCAGGCTGCAATGGTGTGCGACAGGTTTGAGGAACATTCTGGCAACTTCCAACGCATGAATTGGCCTCCTAGATCGCTGGACATGAACCCTATCGAGCACATATAGGATATCATCGAATGGACTATTTGTGCCCAGGATCTCCACCTGCAACAATGACCGAATTGTGGATGGCAATCGAGACTGCATAGCTGCACATCCCTCCAGCGGACTACCAGCGACTTGTTGCGTCCTTGCCACGTCGAATTGCTGCACTTCGCCTTGCTCGAGGGGGTCCCACTCATGATTAGGTAGGTATCCCTTGACTTTTGGCACTTCAGTGTATAAGAAGACTAGAGTGTGGTCTTTGGATCACAGACACACACACACAGTTATGTGTGTGTATCTCTTCCTATCTGAAATATTATTGTGTATATGTGCATTTCACTGTCAATTATTTCGCTCAATAAAGAAAAGGATAGCCCAGAATGTCCCCAAATTAAAAAAAGTGTTCTATCCATTTATTTTCATTCTGTGTGATTAACTTTTAATTTCTGTTTGTTTGCAGTTTTGCCAGTATTTTCTGGACTTGTGGCAGTTGTTCCATCCAAAGTTGTCAGAACCTTCAATTCCAGTACATCAGAACAAGCAGGCATTGTTAATATTCTGGCACCACGTGTGTACTGACTGTCCAGAAAATGTACAGCTCATCCTGCAAAATGCGCACGTGACAAAAAATATAGCTTTTAACTATATCCTGTGAGTATACACATTATTTTATTGTAGTAAACTTCCAGACCAAAGTGATATTTTATTGTAGTGAACTTCCAGACCAAAGTGACAAGCAACGAGTGGCAGGCAACATGGGGCTTGACATCAAATTTATCAAGAACACGTGCCCCCTATAGTCTGTAAAAAAGCATTCACTGCACATGTGCGATCCACAGACCAAAGTAACATGATGTACATTATTGAGTAAATGGCCCAGTTTGATTGGTATGTAAAGCGTGTATCACTCTGGTTGCATCTATTTCCAAATGACCACCGTCACTGTTAACTTGACACTTTTTGCTCGTCACTTCAGTCTATAAGCTGCCTTAAACTACAACAATGGAATATTCTTTTGGCATGTATTTTCATGCGATACATGGATGTCAGCTGCATTGTGGTAAAAGACTTGTTTTCAAATATCTTAATATCATGGCCCTATTTAGAGGTTCTTTTCTGAGGGGGTTCAACCCCCCCCCCCTCCCTCGGAAACTTCTGGCATGTTCGATTAATGGAAATTCAGAAACCAAAATCTGTAACTCATATTTTCAAAAAATTATTCGATGCTTTACAAAAATACAAAATGCTAGGACGATCGAGCTAGAATTTTCAAAAATTTGGAATTCCTCAAACTTGAGCGAAATTTTCGGATCGCAGCCCACCCTCGAACCCTCCTTTTTCACTTCCAGTGACCTCTTTCCAGGTCGTTTATTGCAAGTTGCAAGATAGCAGAACGTTCGTTATTTTTATTATTAATAACAGAAATAAAGTTTATCTAGTTAGTATTTGAACAGAATAATCAAATTAAAATTGCGTTAGATCGAAAAATGGAGGCTATAGTACAGGCACCAGGTTATTTTTTTCTTTTTTTAATATTCTACCATTTAATCAAGAGCAATTGGTTCCACAGTTATCAAAATTCAAAAAATTAATTGTATGTAACAGGCGAATGATATGTTTTATTGGTATTTACTGAGTCCTAATAATTTCATCTGTATATTTCCTTTCAGCGCTGACCATGACGACCAGGACGTTGTGCTGTTTAATCGTGGAATGCTGCCAAGTTATTACGGATTACTCCGGCTATGCTGTCAGCAATCTAGAACTTTCACTAGGCAGTTAGCTAATCACCAAAATATCCATTGGGCTTTCAAGAATATCACACCATATCCCACACAGTACAGTGCGGTAAGTTTTGACACTGTAGGATCTACTAGATTTTTTAAATTGCATTGGAGGAAAGCTTGATCTAAAGTTTTCACTCATCAAATTACCGTCTCTTGTAATTCATTGAGGTTGAGCATTGTGAGTGCTGGATACTTCATCCTACTGTCAAAGCTTCAGGGTTCAAATCCTAGTCAGGGCATGGATGTTCCAGTAGATTGCACAGTTAGAAGTATATAATTTATTCAGTTTGAGTGTTACCTAAACTGCAACTTTGAGCTCAACTACATACAACTTCTCATGACAGCATGACCTGTTTATACTGCATCCTCAGTGTGGTGACCAGTTTCACAAAAAAGAACATGATCTGAAGCCTTATGAGACTCGTCTGTCAACACACACTCCTGGAATATTTGGTGTTATGAAAGCATCAGTGAAATAGTCACAGTCAAAAATAAGTTGATACAGTGTGTGAAACTGATAGAATGCTAAGGCAATTATCTTCCGGATCCACAAGCTCAGAACGTCATTTTCCAGGTGCAAGTGCAGCAAGGTGGAATACCAGTTTTCATAGTACAAAACCTGGAAGAGAGCCATAGAAGCTTGTGTGTACAACTATATCCAGATATAGTGTAGGCTTGAGAAAGTTCTGGAGAACCGGTACAAAATTTTGCTGCAATAAAAATAATAATAATATTTTGTAGTATCCAACACCGGTTATGTGAACTTTTAAGAAGAACAAAAAATATTCTATGATTTTTGAGGGGCATAATATTAAAATTTGTGTACATCATGGCATGTGTGATTCATCATGCACGTAAGGAGACCATCATCATTCATTTACATTGTTTTCCTTTCAGGCTGTTGATGAACTTTTCAAACTAATGCAGTTATTTGTAGCTAAATATCCAGATAGTTCCGAGCAGGAAATACATGAAATAAATACTTTTAGACGTCAAACTCTTCAGCTATATTTACAGGTATGTGATAAGTAGTAGTTATAGCTATTGTCAACACTTTTCAGAAACTTTATACAGCTGTCGTGTCTTGAGTAGAGACACACCTTCATGCCAGATATTTTTTCATTATACAATTAGTAGGAGTGGACTGATATATAATTTACTGATGACCAATATGTAAAATTCTATGAAATTTTGACCAATACTGATAAAGTACCAATATAAAATTTACCTATATCAATAACTGATATTCTACGATCTGAATTTTACTGATAAACCAATATGTCAATTATGCCTATATTAGTCGATACTGACAAAGTACCAATTAATCTGCTATATTCCTACAATTTAGTTACACGAATTAATAGTCCATGCACTGAATATTATTATGTTCTAATTTTAGTCACACTTAGTGATAAGGATTTTAGTGTTGATCATGTGAAGATGACAATTCAGTCTCAAATGCTACTGCATTTTCTGAATTTTTTTTATATAAATTACTGACATATGAATATGCTAATACAGTTCAGACTGCTTTATACATAACTCAGTTCTGTGTAATTCTTTTTTATACGTAACTTTCTATAGGTTGTAACGGTTAACTTGTTAGGATAATAATAATAATAATAATATTGCTACCAAAATTACCATAATAGTTTGAGGCTGGGATCGAAAAGTATTACTAGCAAGACCGTACAAAATTGCTCAAAATAAAGGGGAAGCTTTCGTGATGTATTCGCTGTGTTGTTCACAGCACATCAATATTAACTTCGTTTGGCTGGACCCAAAACTCGTATTTCTAAATACTACAGAATACCTAAATTTCAATTTGTACCAAAGGGATGATGCCTTATGCTTAAGTTCACGTTTGAGTTTTACGTACACCTGCAAAAATAAGTGTCACGACAAGAATTTCAAAATTGCGCATGCGTAATGTATTGTTATTCCTTACCACAAAATTTCATTTAGCACTGGTTACCAATTACGTATGTACACATGTATAAATATAAATATATATATAAGCACAGGTATAAAATTGTGCCCCACTTAGTATTTGTTAAGTAAGGTTAAATTACTGTAGTCGCGTTTCTCTTTTAATGTCAACAACAAATTTATTTAAAAAATGTATTATCTTTCAACAACAAGATTTTAATAGTAACACGCACCTTGGAAACAATTAGGCTACTTCTTTTTACAAACACCAATATTCCGATGCCAAATATGCATCCATATCATAAATTTCTGCTTTGCGGTGTTTTTACACTGACCCAGCAACAATTCTAAACTTTACCTCTTGACGAGTAACAATGTTAATGTTACAATCAACAATCTAATTTTCCTTAAAACTAAATTGTATTCTCGCTCAGCAAGAAAAAATCCTATTAAACACGCAAGTGTTCAACACTCGGCAATCTCAGTACATAATTTTAACATTAGTCCCTAACATGGCTTTCATTTCTATTGCTCAATAACAACCTTGATGCTTTTATGATACAGCATTAAAAGTTATTCCATTTTTTTTGTATATTAAAAAATTCGCTACAAGGTCCTGACAAACCTTAATTATATGTAATCCATTCATACATAATTTTGTGTTGTACGTAATAATTTTCATAAAATACTGTTGATTTGTACGTAACCAAGCTACAACAACGTCACAGAAGTATACATTTCTTGTTGTTACAAAAACACAAAGCAAGTTTCAAATGCTTAACAGGATAGGCCAGGCTATCTGTCTTGAGTTGCGAGTAAGACAAGTCCGGCACAGTGGTGTCACAGAGAAGGCAAGCGGCATGAAATGAGGAGAAAGATTTGCCACAGTTCTTCAGAACATGAGGCACAATTTATTTTGTATGTAATCGCCATACGAAAGTGCATACATTAAAAAAGATGCCGATAGCTGATGTTTTTCCTTGTTCCATAATAAAAATAAACCAGGAAAAGTTACATGCTTGACCAGAAAGTAAGTATCATACAGGAAGTGGACTTAAATCCAAGGGGAACTAAAACTGAAATAGCTGCAGATTTAGACATCGCTTATACCAACCACACTTTGCACTGTCATTATTAAAAGAAATGCTATTTTAGACAAATTTTTAAAATTGGGTAGTAAATCAACAAAACGAAGCCGTGAACAAGAGGGAAGATATGCATATGCTTCTTGCCTGTATTTAATAATGAAACTTTTAGATTCGTTAACTTACCACTTTATGACAGAAATAACCTGTATTACGTATATCTTGTTCCTCAAAATAAATACAATTACAGTATTTTTAAATATGGAGAAACTAGTACTTACTTTATCCGCAAAACTGTTTTTTTCTTCTTTGTTCTATTAATTTCAGTGGCCACTGCCACCATTCTCGTTGGAACTTGCTGTACTGTTGCTTGGCGTGCATCCTTTGTTTGTAGTTCTCCAGCTGCCGCTAGGTGCACTGTTGTTAACTGTACATCTGCGCCCGTGTTGTCTGCTATTTCCCGGTGTTAATTGTTGTAGTAGGGGAAACCAAGTGTGGTGTGCCTGTCTGCTATCGATGTTTAGCTCGTGCGGGAAGTGCATTATGGCATGTGTTTCCTTGATTTTGGTGTCTACAAGTGTGTGGGCAGTGTGTTTGACTTGTACCTTTTGAATTTTATACTTCACACTCCAGAACTCTAATACTGCTGCTGTAATACTAAATTGATGCGGCAGCATCAATAGCACCCACCTTAATCCGGCCCTGACTACTAAGACTATAAGTATTTATGTAATACTTCAACTGTTGTGACCATTTTTTGGTCGAAGTTACAATGCATTCACATGCTTTTTTGTCGAAGCTACAATGCATTCACATTTTCGCTTACACTTTGTGAGAATAGCCATCTTTTTTAAAAGACCTTTATTGGAACATAATTGAACGTCTCTTGAGAAAGTGTTAGATCTACAGCTTTACCAAATTAGTGTTATTGTGTGTTTGTGTGTGTATGCAAGCCACACAACAATCAGAAGTAAACTATAGGTTTGCAGTCTGTTTAGTACGAGGCGCATCCAGAAAGTAAGTTTCCCTATTTTTTTCCTGTGAAAGTAAACATAATGAGCCGTGTAAATTGGGCATGCGCAGCAGAGCTAAGACGTATCAATCATATGCCAGGCGGACAGATCCCGTCCGGTGCCAGTAGTGAGGCAGCAGTGGTCCGAAGTGGAAGCTTGTATTCCTTCTCCCGCCGCATGCCAGTAGCGAGGCAGCAGTGGTCCGAAATGGAAGCTCGTATTCCTTCTCCCGCCGCATGCGAGGTTCGGTCGGTGATAAAGTTCCTGAATGCACAAAGCATTGCGCCAATTGACATTCATCGTCAGCTCTGTGAGGTCTATGGGCCGAACATTATGAGTAAGCAGATGGTGCATCGCTGGTGTCGGCAGTTTTCGGAAGGTCGTCAAAGTGTCCATGATGAAGAGCGCAGTGGGCGTCCGTCACTCATCACTGATGATCCGGTTGAGCTGGTGCGGAGCGCATCGTAGAGAACCGTCGCTTCACGATTACGGAGTTGAGTAGCCTTTTTCCGCAGATATCGTGATCCGTGTTGCATGAGATTGTCACGCAGCGCCTGCTGTTCAAAAAATTGTGTGCCAGGTGGGTGCCCAAAAACCTGACACCCGAACACAAAATAAAACGTTCAGGAGCAGCACTGACATTCCTGCAACGGTACCATGATGACGGCGATGATTTCCTCGACAGGATCGTCACGGGCGATGAGACGTGCATTTCGCACTTCACCCCGGAAACCAAGCAGCAGTCAATGCATTGGCGGCATAGTGGATCTCCGGTCAAGAAGAAATTCAAACAGACTCTGTCGGTACAGAAAGTGACGTGCACCGTGTTTTGGGACAGGAAGGTCATTTTGCTCATTGACTTCCTCCCCAGAGGTGAAACGGTGAATGCTGACCATTACTGTGAAACACTAAGGAAATTGCGACGTGCCATTCAAAACAAGAGGCATGGCATGCTTACTGCAGGTGTTGTGCTCCTCCATGACAATGCTCGTCCACATACGGCTCGGCGCACAGCAGCTGTTTTGACGGAATTTGGCTGGGAGTTGTTTGATCATCCACCTTACAGTCCTGATCTGGCTCCCAGCGATTTTCATGTTTTCTTGCACCTCAAGAAATTCCTGTCCTCCGGTGAGCGTTTTGGCAACGACGAAGAGCTGAAGACGTCTGTCACACGCTGGTTCCATTCACAGGGGGCAGAGTTCTACGACAGTGGGATCCAAAAGTTGATACTACGATACGACAAGTGTCTCAATTCTGGTGGTTGCTTTGTTGAAAAATAGCTGAACCTTTGCTGTACCTGTTGCCAATAAATGGTTTCCTGAAACTGTGTTGTTGTTTTTTTAAAAAAAATAGGGAAACTTACTTTCTGAATACACCTCGTATTTTGCTTGATATACATGGACTCCTTTTACATCAAAGTAATTATTAATTATGGTGTGTGTCTGTAACTTAGTAATTGAGAACATTCACTGAAAACTCAAGAAAATAATGTGTGGGTGTATTTATTTATTAACAATTAACAATTTTTGTGTTATTTTTATTTATTTCAGGTTCTTGACGGAAGGTCATGTTGGGCTACGTTAATATCAGCTTTTAGAATACTCATAGATAGTGATGATGACAGACTGTATGTTGTTTATAATGGTGGTCTTCAAATGATGTTTGAGGTAAGATAAATGTTCTTAGGCTATTTTGAAGTAAGCATTGAATTTGTTCTAAGAGAAGGTTGGTTAGTCATATTAGATCTCAAAATTTAATCCACAAAATTTCCAAGGCTGGACAATATCCACAATGATACTGGCACTGTGATGCTTGAACAAATGAAACACTTTTTTTTTCCAAGTCCATTTGGTGGACAGGTAGCCTGACAGTTAGCTTCTCTCCCAAAAGGAATATAAGGAATTGTAGGTGTTTTAATAACCATAACAGTGACTATTTTCTTCTGACTATACAATGGAACCTCAATTTATGTTTTTAAGGCAACTAAGGTGAAAGGGAAAGAAACAACTTAAAATGTGGAAAAGGTAATATCCAGGAAAGCATTGTAATATTTTTACTTTATTGGGACCCTGAAAATTGAACAATGTGGAAAAATGTAAAATCTAGGAACATAAAATTTCAGTTTCACTGTACTAATAAATAAATAAATAACATAAAAACTGTATGTGTAATAAAGCAAGGGAATTTTCCGTAAGAAGAGAGAAGCATTTGCCGTGTGGAAGGGAAATTCTGTGCAAACATTTTACCATTACTGGTGAAGAGTTATTCATTTTTTGAGAGAGTGAATTATTTCAAAATGTAAGGAAGCCAAATATAATGCAAAGTATTAATGAGTAATCGACCACTTGTGATAAACATACTTTGAAGTTAATTTGAGAGTTACAAAGTGCTTCATGTTATGTCATTACGAGGGTCACTATTTATATTTTGAGCCTAACAATGAAAAAACAGGAATTTGGCATTGAAAACTGCTTTATTGTTTTTCGAAGTATTCTCCTTTATGGTCAATACACTTTTGCATTCGTTGGAACCATTTGTCAAAGTAGTTTTTCCAATCTTCTTGAGACACCTCCATAATATGGTTTTTGAACGCATCAACGGCGTCTTCCGCCGATGAAAATCGTTGTCCACCCAATTTATCCTTGACATTCGGGACCAAGAAGAAGTCATTGGGTGCCAAATCAGGACTGTATGGCGGATGACCCATCAATTCGATTTTTTGACTGTTCATAAAGTCTGTTGTTAGACGAGATGTGTGACAGCTGGCATTGTCTTGATGAAGAATGATCCGACGGCGTTTGTTTGTTTTCCGTATTTGACCGAAGACCTCTGGCAAACAAATTGTTGTGTACCATTCAGAGTTGACCGTTCTACGTTCCTCTAAAGGCACAGTTGCCACATGACCAGTTTTCCCGAAAAAACAGGCGACCGTTTGTTTCGATGTGCTTCGAGCGCGAACAACTTTTGTTGGATTAGGTTCATCTTGAAACACCCATACAGTCGACTGCTGTTTACGTTCTGGCTCATATGCATCTATCCATGATTCGTCACCTGTTACAATCTTATATACGTCTTTTGAAGCACCACGATTGTATTTATTGAGCATTTGTTTGCACCAATTGACGCGAGCGTCTTTTTGAGTTTTTGTCAAATTGTGTGGGATCCAACGAGAACAGACCTTTCTCACAGCTAAATGATCATGTAATATTTTATATATGCTGGTGGAACTAATGCCTATGGTTGCCTCAATCTCACAGTATGTGACATGACGATCTTGCAGTATTAGGTTTTGCACAGCATCAATGTTTTCTTGAACAACAACTGATTTTGGACGACCTTCGCGAATCTCGTCGGTGAGCGAATGGCGGCCACGATTAAATTCGTTATACCAGCGTTTCACAGTGGCAAAGGATGGGGCTTCATCGCCAAATGTGGAAGTAAGTTGATCGATGCACTCTTGTCTTGATAATCCACGTCGAAAATCGTAAAAAAATCATCGCACGAAAATGTTCACGAGTTAATTCCATTTTATTGTTGTCGCGCAATCTCCAAGGCAACATAAACAACTCAAATGAAGCTATTAACAAAACATTTGAAGTACGTTATGGTCAATAATGCCAGACGATTCCGTGCAAATG
Source organism: Lepisma saccharinum (assembly GCF_977018435.1). NCBI lineage: Eukaryota > Metazoa > Arthropoda > Insecta > Zygentoma > Lepismatidae > Lepisma > Lepisma saccharinum. The sequence continues at coordinate 88,104,829 of NC_139231.1, read as the reverse complement.
TCAAATCGCGCCTAACTTCAATCAGTGTTGCCAAGGCTCAAAATATAAATAGTGACCCTCGTAACAATGAAACAAAAAGTGTGTAAGGCACTATTTAAGGTATTTAAGGTATATTCTTTATTTCCAGGCTTTTCAGACTCTCCACGTGATGTATCATGAAGCCACAGCCTGCCATGTTGCTGGCGATCTCTTTGACTTATTGTCGCTGTTGTTGGAAATGGCCAAGCATCTACGAATGTATAGAGATAGCAAAGATGTCAGGGGGCTTGTGATAAGTTGTAAAGAATGGGTTGAGGTTTTACGCAAACTAGCTACTCTTCTAAATACATATAACCCTCCAGAACTTCGCCAGGTGTGCTTAGGTAAGTGTGTTATGTTTCTATTTCTTAACATGGTTCCCACTGCCCTGAAAATCCTGGAAAAAGTGAGTGAGAATTCCAGAAATTTTGAGAAAACATCCAAAACCTTCAAAAGTTGGAGAAAAACCTTCTTTTGTAATCAACAGTATTTGTGAATGAAACTAAATTCCACTTTCTCCTTCTTCAGCCAGCTTATTGGCAGGAGATACAGTTATTTCTTTTTTGTTTATTTTGAACATTTAGGTAAACTGTAAAAAAGTAAAAAAAAGTAAAGTCTTCCCCTGTGCATAGCACCACGCCATGAAGGCATATAGGGGGTGTGGGGGTAACGCCCCACACTTTCTTGATCCGGTCGTGAGTGGGGGTGATGTGATCAGCATCACGCCCCTGACCGCCTTTACCCCCCAGGGTTTCCCCCAGGTACCCATGTTATTCGACGCTGGGTGGGCGCCGGGGCCGCTTCCACCGTTAGAAAAGTTCCCGGATTTGAACCGGCCGGGGATCGAACCCGGGACCTTGAGCATGGTAGTCAGACACGTTACCGACTGAGCCACCGCGGCCGTACTCTCTTAAATAGCAAGTGCAATCAAATGCTTAAACTTTGTTATTAGTATGTTAAATATCCACAGAATATCGTGGAAATTTATTTTAAAATTGCCTGGAAAACTTGGAAAAGTCTAGGATTTTGTTTTATGTTGAATTTACATTTACCATACATTAGTGTGTGGGCCAGTCAAAAATTTGGTATAATTTGAGGTACTAATTTTCCTTTATGCCACAGTTACATGAATGGATGCCAGAAAACATGATTGCCATCTCAAATTGGTAGCTAATATAAATGGTAGCCAAACCAACATGGCGGATGTTGATTATATCTCTGAAACGAACAGCCCAATCTCAATGAACATTTTTTTTTAAATGAAAGCTTAATATGTGTTCTATATTTAATGTTATCTTTGGTTTATAGAACGGATTAGTAAAAACATTTCTTATTTTTTACTATTAATTTTATATTTCTCATTAATTTATTAATAATCTAGGTATCTGAGAAGTTATTTTTTCAAATGTCAACATCCGCCATGTTGGATTGGTCGCCATTTCTATTAGCTACCACTTTGAGATGGCAATCGTGGTTTTTTCTTATCCTTGCTCACCCATATAACTGAGGCATAAAGGAAAATTAGTACCCCCAAATAATACTGAATTCTTGATTTTTGCCGCTTGGCCCATAGACTACATCTCACTCTGTTGGGTGTGATATGTACAAGAAGTTTGTGATATGCCACCACTTGTAATAAGGATTAAACTTCTTTTTTTTTGTAATATTGAATAGTGATTGAAGGTATTTTATACAAGGCAACTATATCTTGTGTCACAAAAGTAAGTGTGTTAAGTGTTCATTTTTAAATTAATGTTGAGTCTAACAATGAAGGCCATAAGTAACTTTTATGGAAGTCTGCTACTAGCTGTGATTATTGAATAAAGGGGGAGGCATTTTGTACAAAAATAATTTGTGAGATACTCTTGTTTAAATTAAAGTTTGCCAAAAATGACAAAATTATTCTAGAGAGGGGCAAGAAAAGGGCATTGCAAGCTGTTTACAATTGATCACTTAATTGTTCACAGAATGAAATTTCCCAGTATCTTTTGGAAACGATATACATGTTGGTTGCACAAGATTAAAATAGCATACTTAGGTGTGTCCTCCTTTAATAATCATGTTATTGATATGTATAATCAAGGTTTATGTGAAAATTTATGAGTGAACCCTCCCTCCAAAAAGTACATCTCTTATAAGTTCGACTTTCCTGTCATAGGTAAAACACATCGCGCTGTGATGCCAAGGGTCCCGATTTCGAATCCTGCTCGGTCTTGGTTGTTTGTGAATGTCCATTCATCATTTCATCATTTCGTCACTCATCCCCATCTTTGCAAATTAGCCAAGAGTCACAAAATGGGAAGTAAAATAAACAATCATCAAACAATCAATCATAGATAAAACAAGGATTCTCCTATAGGAACGTTACTTTATTGTTTTCTAAGAATCAGGATGCTCCTATACAACGACCTCTTTCCGAAATTGACATTTTGTGGATTTCGTTGGAAAGGCAGATAAATTATATTTTGTTAATTTAATAAAACTGCAAATGTTAAAGAAAATGATGATTTCAGAAGATTGCTAGAAATTAAAGAATAATAATTATCTCTTACTTACAAATTAAGGAAAGCCAGAAAGGCAGAAGACTAAATTATCAGCATAGCAACCCTCAGACAGTTGAAGACTGCTTAGTTACCATATCGACAAGCTCTGGTATAAAAGCGAGAAAATTTCGACAGCTAGCGAGAGACATAAGGTTTTCACCCCTTGTGCTCTCTGCCCAACAGTCCTGTCAACAGGGTCTTCACCCTCGAGACGTAGACTTAGCTGTCTGAGGATCACTTCGGAAACCTGGAAGGGGGATGAGGTCTTCGCCTAAACCCGACCAGGACCTTTCGTTTGATAATCATCAGCAAGAGTCAGCAATAAGGCGACCCAGGGGTACCTAATTCTCACCGCTAACGAGATTTTTAGTATTTCCACAGGATCAAGCAACGTCAAGAAAATCTACACAAACCTCATTCTTGGAATAGCGGTATTACATGAGCTGATGATATCCAGATCAGATTAGAAAAGACATCAAAATTATCATCGTAAAATAATCAGATAATATCAACACAATCTGTTCGAGGACAGAACAGATAAATTCCGACCTGTATCGCTGGCAAAGGTCTAGGTGTTACCTCAGCCTTACTAAAGAGTCCAATATAGAAGGTAACGATACCTGAGGTGTCCAAGAAGCCGGATGCGGGTACGTGACAATCATTATCAATAAAATGAAGTGATTAGTCCTCCCGAGACATATAAAACTAGCAATAGGTCTGGTCATCAGATGTTAGAGTAAATGCAGATCCTCTTAACATCTAGAATTAACAATGATCTTCTCAATGAACATCAATGAAGGATGTTAATTGTCCACTATATTAATTTACAGTCTCAGTCAGTCAATTAGAAAGGTAACCCATACTAATGCTGATACTCCTACTGATTCCCATGGATACTGATGCTAATCATTGTAACAACTTGATGACAGTTAGAATATTTATAAAATGTAATATGCAAATACATAAATTAGTCCTGCACCGTGGCCATGCAGTCTAAGGCATCAGGCTTTAGGCTCGAGTCCTGGGAAGCAGGTTATTATTATTTCCTTTTAATGTGCAAATATTCCATTTGAACTGGATCTTATCAACCTGCCAGAGTTTAATTTTGCAATATTTGTAATCGTTAAAATAATTGTCTAAAATAATTGCCTTTAATAAAAAAAAATCCAGTTTTTCACACAATGTTAGTGCAGTTTAAGTATAATTATACTCCATGTAAATATGTCAGATAGCATTTTGCAGGCCCTGCAAAATACCCATACTGTAGAAGATTATCAACTGGTATCAGTAATTATATGCCAAACAATACTTTCTGATATTGACACCATTGTTACCAGCCAATCCTAATGCATTGGTATTGGTATCTGTTCAACCGTACTAAAATATCTGAAGAGCTAGTGTCCATGTTGATTGTTTTCTGTTGCAGAGATGTTGAAAGAATTACTTTTGCTGTTGCCAACGGAAGTGATCCAGGTGCTTGTTCCTTTATTGTCTCACTGCCATGCAGCATTTCAAGAAAGCCACAATGCTCTTCCCATGGGGCCTTACTTCCCTCGCAGGGGCCAGAAGGTGCCACTGGGACTCAAGGCACTGGGAAGACCACAACGTCCAATGGTACAGATGGCTGTGCCACATGGGCAGCTTGAAGCAGGAAAGGTGAGTCCAGACAGGATAATCAGAATATTAATATTAAGGTGGAGTGATAATTTTTTTCAGTATTGATGAAGTACTGGTATAAAACTAACTAGTATCAATAATGGATATTCCATCAATCAGATAGTAAATGTCAGCATGCAAATAATTCATTCGCCGCTTTGATGAAGGTGACCATGATAGATGCAGTTTACCTTAGAGAGCTCCTGGACTGAAGTGACAAGCAGCATGACATGTGTTTGTTGACATACCAATATATCATTATTTTAACTGTCTCATCCAAAATGTTTTGGAGATGGCTGTTTGACAACGCTGAAATGTTGTGAAAGAAAACAACATTCATAGATAATTAAGGTACTCACGTTTTCCACGAAGCTGTTTTACATTATTTTCTATTAATAGAAATAATAGATTATAATAAATTAATAGAAAATAATGTAAAACAGCTTCGCGGAAAACGTGAGTACCTTCATTATAAATGTGTATATAAATTACATAACGTCTCTGGTTCAAACATACACAAAGTGATTTCTATGTACTCCAGTTCACATTTTCTTATCTTTAGTATCTCTTATTTATTTTAGGGATGGGCCGATATGAAATTTTGGCCGATACTGATAAAGTACCGATATAAAATTTACCGATACCGATAACCGATATTCTACCAATCCGATATAAAATTAGGAATAGTCCTTGAAGAACCTGTAAACCTTAATAAATGTGTGTTTCGAGGTGACTGCAGTAGAAAAGAAATTGCATATTGAGACATTTACTTCTTTAGAAAGTAGAGTATGGAGATTATCCATAAAAATACAACAAAATGGCAGAATTTTCACTAAATTATCAGATATTTATTGATATATCGGATCAGTAAAATAATCGGTAATTTTACAGATAAACCGGTACACCGATATGCCTATATCGGCCGATACCGATAGAGTACCGATTAATCGGTCCCATCCCTAATTTATTTATTATTTTTATTTTAGCAATTTGAAAATAACCTTAAACCACATTATATAGCAGTGATTCCTTTTAAAGGATCAATTAATTTTTGTAATTGCTATGTCAATCATCATAATATTTAAATCCTACAAAACTATAAGAACACATCATATGATATGAAACTTAGAATGTATGGCATTTAATATGTTAGAATCTATTGATGTAATTTAATGATTTGATGTCAAAATATGATTTTTATAGATTCCATTATGGATATGTCCAGTGCTGTAGTCTCAAAATTTGTAGAGGGTATACACTAAGGTTCATGAAATGTGAAGTGAAGACAATGTTTCCATTAAAATGGATGAAATCAACCAACTTTACAAAAAATGCAAAATCATGTTAGAATACTGATGGTATACAGATAATTGACATAGAAGAGGCATATTGCAATAGAAAATGCATTTTTTAAAACAAAAAGATATTAAACGTGTATTTTAATTATTGCAAAGGCTACTGTAGTATGTTATAGGCTACAGTACAGAATGTTATTGCATTTTATTTTCTTGTTGATATTACTTTTGTGAATTAACAGTTTGTATACGGTTAAGAGCCGTATTGAAGCTGCTAATTGCATTACAAACAAAAAATAATATAAGAAGCAACTTTGTTTTTTGTTCGTTTTGTTTTCTCCGATTATAAAACTGAAATACAGCAGACCTCACTTGTCGCATTTAACCATAAAAGCCTTTTTAGTTTGCATGGGCTTACTCGAAATCATTATTATTTCATTATCTCATTCATCCTATGGGAATGAGAGACATGGTAATAGATAATTCAGGTACTCATGTTTTCCGCAAAGCTATTTTAAGTAATTTTCTATTAATTTTGGTAGCCACTGCCACCATCCTCGTTGGAATTCGTTGAAAACATGAGTACCTGAATTATCTAAAGTCATGTTAATTCAAACTTCTACAGTGGTTTGGTAACAAGATGTGTATCCCATATTACTCAGGACCTGCACAGAGACCACCCAAGTTAACAAAAGTTGTGTTAAAATTAACTGTACACATTTTTACAAAATTATTGTGAGCAATAATATGATGACATGAATCTTGTATTCATACCCTCTCCTCAGCTTTGTTCCCAATCACGTGAAACCAGAAATATTTGACTGTAGTAAGTACGTAGAAGGTATATGCATTGTAGCAGAATGAATGCTAATGAGTAAGGTTTACCAGAGGGTATACGGCATATACCACCATGTACCCTCGACTACAGTCCTGGATAGTCCATTTTGACCAATGTTCGTACACATAAAATGTCTCTTATATCCCTGTAAAAAATGAAGTATTGACTGCAGTTTCATTTTTTCAGCCTTATTTTAATTCTCTCTCTCTTTCCTCTTTGACTAGGGAACTGATGAAGATTATGACCAAGCATTGTTAGACTTCTACTCACCTTATCATCAATTTATAGATGTTATGTGTCGCCTGGCAATCAACAATGACTGCATGTCGGAACCTCTAGTGAATCTAAGTGCCATGGTGGGATATGAGGGAGTCCCATTGCATCTTACGCTTTTTCCAAAATTATGGTTGGATATTTATCATGCTCAGGTAAATGCTACAGAAATTTCGTTCTTAACTGTGGCATGCAGGAAAACCTGGTATTTTGTTCTGTTTTCAACTTTGTAAACACATCAAAGGAGGCTTCACCAGTAACTACCGCATTGTATTGGGGAAGTGGAAGGGGGGGACACAACACACTTATAAATAGTGCATATTCTTTTATCAATTGAAGTTACATGGAGAAGAAGAGACTAAAAATGTTAACATGTAGATACATTGAATGTAAAAGGCAAAAATAGGTACTAACTAACATTTTCTATTGGAATAAACATCTCAATAGTATAGTTTTGTATGGATTGTGAACATCTGAAACTACTTTTTCACTTTCTCGTAAAGAAACGAAATAGGCATTTGCCGAATTTGTTGGTTTAATGATAACGCACTTCATCACCCTCCTGAAGATGGTTTCAAACTGTTGAAATGTTGTGCATAATTCGTGAATTTTATTCATGCTTGTGTTACTAATTAATACTCACCTCAAACTGACTTCATCAGTTGAGTGGTAAATTACTGAAATATTGAGCCAGAAAGAGCATTTTTAAAAAGTAGGTAAGCACAAGAACTTTTCCATAGTACAGTTGATTTAATGCATGTAACTTTCTTTTTTCATGTACTTCAGCATGTAGACAGGAAGTACATAAACTTGTTGGTGAACTGCAGCTATTTTGTTGACTATGTTGAGGCTGTGTTGTTGGATGAGAGAGCCTCGTTAAACATCAACATGGTCTACAACTTCCTTCGTGTCTATTTTCCTAAGGTAAGCGAAGTTTTGTGTATTAATACTTTTTACCACAAAAGTTACTTTCACTATTTCTGCCATTCTGCAAAAAAGGGAACTTCAATGAACCCTTACATCACCCATTATCAGTATTATTAGTCCGAGTATAGTAGGCCCATGTTTATATATGTGAAAATATATACCCCCTTCTCTTATACACAATTTCAGTGATAACATTTAGACCCAAGTATGCCAGATGATTATATGTAATTATTTTTATCACATTTCAGTTTTTCTTCTTCTTGTTCTCATGTTATGACCCTTCTCATAGCAATTATTCCTCAACAGAGATCCTTTTGTATGTGGAGACAGAGGAGTATAGCCACCCCAAGCCCCGTCTAAATCCAGGCTTGAAATTTTGTCACCAAACCCACATGTTCTGAGAAATGTTCAGTAGGTCTTGTGTAACTATAGCCCCAGGGGAGAGGTATACACAATTAACAGACACAACTACAACCGAACCCCTCAAAATTTTCATTTCATTTGCATGTATGTAAATAGTGAGTGTGAGTTGGTGTTTTAAGTCTGCTTTATGCGTAAGGCTAATTGGGACTTGACCTACGGTTTAAAGTGGGATCCGAACCACTGTGCCATGTGCCTCCACCGGGTATTGAACCTGGGACCCCTTGATTACAAGGCGACGACGCTACCACTGCACCATCGGGGAGGCCCATATGTATGTAAATAGTAAATAATATGTATGTATGAATCATTCAACTTGAAAATAAAACTTCTAATTATGCTAATGGTTAAGGCAGATTTTGACCTTTAGGAAGGTTGCTGGGAAAGGAAGAAGGATTACATACAATATGTAATGCAACTGTTTTTGAAATCTCTGTTTTCATACAAGAAAAATATCACATAATAAATTTTGACATATATGATCCATTCTCATTTTGTCTTGAGAAAAATTAAGAATGTTGAGATATTTCAATTTTTAAGAAGTTGAATTCTAGACACTAAAAGTACAGCATTACTTTTGTTATTTGTCCTCCAATGTTTCGCTATACAGACAATTGGCAAAGAATTTAAATTCAGACATAATTGCAATGTTATTCCCTGTATTTATGTAAATTGAAATACCACTGCTTGAAATATGAGATGTTCATGCAAAAGAACAACATTCTCGTACCTGTGTTCAAACATCCAAGTTTTACAAGTTTTATGATCTATACTTGATCTAGGAATTGTAAGAATTGTGCCGATTAATGCCGATTAAACCTGGATGGTATCCCGAGAATACCTGTTGGTATACTTGATCTGTCAGTGCTACCTCTTCACTTCATGTCAATAGGGCTTCACATCATTGGGGGAATCCATCTCACTGGAAATAAACTTCTCACAGATGTGTATCATGATTGGTTAATATGATTCAATTGTATGATTGCTCAAGAAATACTAATAGGTCTTTTTTTCTTTAGATTCCCTCAAGTTGCCAGTAGTTTACTTTCTCACTGATGTCCTCTCTCTTCTGGCATGCTGTATCATTGTATCTTGATGTATAGTCCTACCTGCTTCAAACTCATCTCTAATTCGAGTAATGGCAACTAAAAACATTGCATCTCTTTGCAAAACTTTCTTCTAAACTGTCCTTGCACTTACTTTCTTGATCTTCAGTATCACTTAAGGAGATTTCATTTGAGGCATTATTTCAAGTCGGTTACTTCTCAAAAGAATGAAAATACAAGGAGTTGTGGACTGTAAAAATGTGTGTATGTGTACATTTTTGTGACACCCTGTACAATAATATACTAAAAGCACTGTATTCACTTTATCTGAAAACCTGATTATTGATGTTCTATTCATTTTGGTGCCCACTGCTACCACTGTAGGAATCTGTTGCTTACTGTAGTAGCAAGTTTGCCTGGTGTGTCAACAGAATAGGTGAAACCGGCAGAGGCGCAACCATGAGTTTTTGTCTTGGGGGGAGGGACAAGTAGCAGGATAAACGTAGCAATAATAATAATATTAGTGGTGGTACTAGTAGTAGTATCAAAGACGTTATTATCCTCGTAAATTACGCAAAAAGGAGATAGAAGTCGGTGCTAAAGCATTTGTTTGGAACAAATGATTTGAAATAATTTTTCAACTTGTTCAATTTCACATTAGCTAATAATGGAAAACAAGCACACAAACTGTATTTTTGAATGGCAGAAAATGAATGATAACTGCATTCCAAAGATTATTCTTTTTGTACATATAGCATGTATAACTTTCATGTACAAGATATGTTTTACACATATGCAACATGGACCGACATAAAATAAGAAATACATATGCATCATGGTAACACTAAATTGTGTACATATTCAAAGTTTATACAACACATATTATTTAAATCCATTACAGAAAACAATTATATTGCGAGCGAAGTGAGCAAGATAATTTTTAGATTCAATTTTTGCAACTGAAAACAATATTGATTTAATAGGATGCAAATAATTTCACGGGGCTGAGAAAAGGAGGCATTGTGAGTGAAGCTTGCAATAAAATTTTATGAAATGTATTTTTATTTGAAATCTAAATAAAATTTGAAATTGAGGTCGGCAATTGCTCCTCTGTGTCCTGCTACAGGTGCCCTTGGCTGTGAACGTTTGCCACTCCCCTTCTAGAATTGATTTCCATCGGGGGGTGGGGGGCAATGCCCCTACTGTGGTTACACCATTGGAAACTGGAACCCCACCGAGCAGTAAAGCAGCTATTGCTACGTGAATGGTGGCAGCTGCCATCAGAAATTGATAGAAAATCATTAATCAACTTAAATATTTGCAAATGGTCTGTTAGTCTCCAGTAGTTTGTTCTTAGTATATAGTCTGTTCTTAGTATATAGTCTCCAGTGCTTCTCAAACTTCTTATTTGTATTATTGAAGGCTGAGGGATTCACATCAGAAACTGCCATCTTTGGAATTATAAATGTGATGGTATGTCAAGGTAAAGTATTCCCTTGTTCTGAGCAGAAAGCTGATGTTGCATGCAAAAATGAAGCTCATGATTCCACTAATAATTCCATTGAAACTCATGATTTCACTAATAGATGCTTGCTTTGTGTTTCTTAGGTTGCTTCACATGTACTGAGTGAGCAGACGTGCACCTTGATTGAAAGCCTAGTCTCATCTTTGGCTGAAATAGCTGGCATGGTGAACATACAAGCCACAGCATTTAAGTTGAATGGGGATTTGCGAGCACTTACATTGGTCCATAGCTCTGATGTCCCACTGGCAGCTTCAGAGGAACTTCTGCCCATGCTCACTCAGCTCCTCCTAAAGACAAAAAGTGCACAAAAACAGCCCACAGAGGGTGAAGGAGCAGGTCAGTGTAATGCTACCATTACTTTATTTAAAATCTTCAACTGTATTAGAAACAATGCATCTTCTAGACCACATGCCTTCTAGGCATGCCATGTCTTGGTAATTCATGGAATGGAATGTCTTGATACCAACTTTCACAGTTATAACTCATTTGGCTATTAAATCAGTATTGACTGACCCTCGTACATATATTCTTTATGGTCCCAATTGACCAAATGGGTACAAAATTTTCCAGGATTTTATATTTTTCCACATTTTAAGTTTTTTCACCCGAAAAATGTAATTTTTTAATTTATTGTTTTCAGTGACTCACTGTCTTCATTCACAGAAGGTTGTTGATTGATATTCTCATAATTTTATAATAGACTCAGTAACAAACTATAAGATTGATTTTGCCTAAATTTGGAATTATATGTATATTAGTGTAAGAAGTGAATTTTCATATCCATAACAGTTGTAATTAAGCCTTATGATATTGAAAGGTTCGCGAAAATTGTGACTTAATTAGAGATCAGATCTAGGATTCTGGCACCCCATTTCAGTGCTCTGCTTTGGCTTTGCACATCTTAGATCTCTGTGTACCTTTATTGTCCATTCTAGTTAATCTACTTCTTTGGGTTCTTTTTTTTTCTGAATCAGTCTCTCAGTGGCTGGTAAAAAGAGTGAACAATAATGAAAAATGTTAATACATACATCACTGTATTACTTTTACAAATAGTCACTACTTAAATTCAGACACTTTTTGAACAAGTTCAGTCACAATTAAGTGTCAGTCTTTTGGTGTGCCCATTCCTGAATTTCTTGCACACCAATTGCTCATGGAACTGTCACTTATAATGTTATCACCCCTACACATGGCACAATGTAGGACAAATCTTGCTGTGTCCTTCTGCTTGCAGAAAACAACCACACCATGGATCTCAAATTGGCTGGCAAGATTAGCAATGGCACACAACTAAACAAAATGGACTGCAAGTTGGTGGTTTCCGATTGCTGTAGCCAATGAACCATATCACTGTGGCAATCAGTTTATTTTTATCAGCCAGTCAGAGGTTGATTTTGAAACAGCTGTTGTATATTTTTGTATTAATTGCACACGGAACATTTTTAACATCATGGTGTAGCATGAAAAACACAGTTAAACTTACATGATATAAGCCATTGACCTACAAGCAATGGAGACAATGGTCCACCAAAATTAATACTTTCTTAAGAATGAACCAACACATGGAGAAAAAGAAATCCTCTCGTATCAGGTACATTTCCCATATTAAGAATGGAGATGGAAAGTGATATTTTTTCATTGACGGGAGATTGTGTATGAAGAGTTATATAATACACCTTGTTTATCGATAGTAAGAAAGTGTCAGATGAGGTAACTAGGATGACATGACAGAAAAACCACTTGTTTCTAGGTAACTAGTATAAGAAACAATGTTTTAAACTGCAAGTTGTTTACTGCATATGTTAATAAACTTGATGCATGTGCAAACCATTTTATAAAGGTAGGTGTAATTGGGATAGCACCTTTAATGTACCAAAATTTGTAACATATATATAAAAAGGTACTTGATTCTTACAGAAGCTGCACCTTCGAAAAGGCGGAAAATGAATAGTGAAGAGGAAGAGGAGGGAGAAAGTCCAAAGGCTGGAAGTTCTGCTGGAAGCTCCAAAGAAGGTGAAGAGGTCTCTCTGCCTTCGTCCAGTGACACCCCCAATCACAAGTCACAAAACAAGCTGTCTTTTTGTGCCAATTTGTTAGACGTGCTTGAAAAGACAATAGAAGATCTCACAGAAATTGTTGAAAAAAAGGAAAACTAACTGCTGCGTGCACAGTTGGATGAAGTGAATGTTATTTCCCAGTGCATGTGATCAGACTTAAATTCCATGTAAGTTGGTGGGTTGAAAGGAACTTGTGTTGTCTTTCTTAGTGTGTTCGTATGCTAAGGAGTCAAATCAGTATTGTTCTTACAGTTTGAAGTCAGACTGTCTTAACTAGTCTTAATCAGGGTGTTAATCCTTTCATACTCCTTCACTTTATAATAAAGATATTTAGATAGATAGATATATATATATGTGTATCATGCATCAATAAGTGCGAGTGTACAATTTGAACTGTGAGTGTATGTAATCATTTTCTTAGGACAAGTTATGTATTTGCAGACTGTTTGTGTGTACAGATAAGTTATTGTTTGTTACATTCATGTATAGAGGGAGTGACTGTATGTGAGAAAAGTGTAGTTGTACATTGTTGCCTTTTCCTTGAATATATATATATATATATACACATACACACACAATATATATATATATTTTTATTAGCATTAGGATATAGGAAGGTGGCTTCAGTACTTTCCATCAGAACAACTTCAGGCAAATGAGTGAGTGAGTTGGGGTTGCTTATGTGAATCTCATTTGACATGGTCAGATTTTTGAAAGAAGAAACTTGTGTGCGCTTTATGGAAGTTGCTGCATGCAAACCACATTGAGTTCATGGTCTTCACACAAAAGAATAAGTGAATAATTTTAATTAATGGCTGTGGATTAAATCTAGAAATTTTCTTTAGTATATAAATGCATGTTTCTATTTCTCATATAAATAAAAACATTTATAATTGTTTTGGAAAATTGTGTGATTTAATTCTCATACATTCTCCTTTGCTATTAAGAGTAAATTTTGTAGGATTGGGCCAGATAAATCAGTATGCTATGTTATTGGTCGATATAGACATATTGGTTTATCTTGTAAAATTGCATTAATTTTACTGATTCTTTCTTTGTTAAAAAAAAATAGCCTTTAATGTAGTATAAAATTTTGCAATTTTGTTATTTTTTGTCAAGAAAAATCTGAATTCATATTCCTCCAGATGATGATGCTTTGTTTTACTAAGGCAAATCATATTGCAGGTACTTTGTTAAATACAGGGTGTCCGGCTTAGACCTTTAACATTACAAAAGAGCATAATTTTGCAGAGAAACCCTATTTTATTACCAAAATTTACATTTTGGTAGAAAAACTCGTGCATTTTTTTTGTCCAAGCAGCAGCACTTCACACAACCTCGATATGAGCCTTCCCTGTGGCACGGCAGATGTCGAACCAATATTCCAATTCCGTCCAGGTATTCACTAGCATTTGAGGGGCATTGTTAATCGCCTGACGAATTCTGTTACGCAGATCTTCCAAGTTCTCGATGGGCATACTGTAGACTTACTAAGTCCTTGATGAACCCCCAAAAGAAAAAGTCTAGGGGGGGAAAGATCCGGCGAGCGCGGAGGCCAAGCAAGTGGTTTAGATCCTCTTCCTATCCATCTTCTGGGAAAATGCTCATCGAGAAATTCTCGTACAATGATGGCAAAATGTACCGGGGCTCCGTCTTGTTGGAAAATGGTTTCTGGAGGCATTTTAGGCACAGCATAATGCTGAAGTAGTCTAAATAATTCGTTCCTCTCTCTGTTTCTTCAGCAAAGAAGAACGGGCCTATTATCTTCTCTTTCATTAACCCACACCACACATTAACTTTTGGCGAGTCTCGCATAATTTTACGAAACTCATGAGGATTGTCACTTCTCCAAATACGGCAATTTGCCACACGTGTGGAATGCAGCTTCATCAGAAAAGCACACCTTGTCCAGAAATGCATTGTTGTTGTCAATTTCGGTTAACATTTTGCCTGTATTTTAGGTTTATCATCAGGATAATTTCGTTGATCTAACTGGATCTTGTACGCCCGTAGACATAACCTTTTGTGCACAACGTCATTGATAGTAGACTGAGGAATGTTGAGCTCTAAACTTGCACGTCTTATTGATTTTCTTGGACTTCTTGTGAATGCAGTGCAAATCACTTCAATGTTTTCCTCTGAAACCTTCCGCTTCGCGTACTTCCCGCGCACCGACACAACACTTCCAGTTTCTCTTAGTTGTTTATCTCACTTAACAATACTCACATAGGAAGGAACATTGTCGTGACGTTGAAGATTGAATTCACGCCGAAGAGCACGTTCAACAAGCTTCACAGATTTGTTTGCTGCCAGTGAAAGAACGCAGAACACTTTGTGCTGAACCGTCCACTCCGCCATCTTTGAATTTATGCGTTACACGCGCATGCGCGTCACGTCAACTCGAAGTACTGGTGATCCTCGCATATGGCCACAGTTGCCAGTCCCGTACAAACAATAAGTTTCATTTGAAGTTGAATATAACTAAAGTTATACTGTTTTGTAATGTTAAAGGTCTAAGCCGGACACCCTGTACATTAGAAAGTAAACCATTTTATAAATGAACATTTCCAATTTTAAGTTAGATTGGCAGTATACTTGTTATCAGTACTTTCATGGTATTGGCAAAAAAAAATTACATCAGTCATTGACATTTGGTGGATAAAATCCATATTAGAAATAGAAATGAAGGAGTCTGCAATTGGTGACTATACCAATCTATTCGACTATTTCGACTACAGGAAAACCTCGTTAATACGAAGTTCAAGGGACCAAAAAATGTCAACTTCGTATTAAACGACTTCGAGTTATCCAAACTTTTCAAGATGGCGCCTGTTTTCAGGTGTAAATAAAGTAGAGTATAAATTAGCCCCACAAAGGATATTTTATACTTGGTGGTAGCTCAGAAAATAAGCTTTATATGTACTATATAATAATATTGTACGTATTAAAGGAAGTGTAAAAAATGTTACACAAAATGAGAACACGGAGCTTAACGCGGACACAAAGATTACAAGGTGTCTGTTAACACCATTTATCCTGCCTAGTTATGCAACCGGTTATGCACGGGATGCATGTTGTGGCAAAAAGTCTTATAAAAAACGGTATTTTCTTTAAATTGTGCAAAGCTGTTGCTCTTCCACGAAATTCTTACAATTTTAGTTCATAAGAAACCCGTTTGCATGGAGACCTACGGAAAAGAAGACAATCTCGTTTATTGCAAGAAGTGAATCTTGACAGTAGTCACACACGAGCAAGAGACGGGAGATAATCGAACAGAATGAATATTGGATTTTATGTACTAGAACATCGTCCGTTACAGGATTAACTGTTAAGAGAAGATTCTCTTGGGAGAGAACACAACCTTTCCCTGGCACAAAACAAAACGAAAAAATCGGGCCTGTAAATTTCATTCTGGTTCGGCTGTCTAAAACACATCGTAAAAAAAAGTCACATATTCTTTGCTTCAGTTAACTTCATATTTGCCCCCCTTTCCTTTTTCAGGGAGCAGTCCAAACTTCCTCAACTTGCATTGTAATCAACTCTGAAAAAGTAAACACACAACTTGCGATGTTTGCACCCAATGTGTATCCTAGGACACATTAAACAGTGCCGCACTCGATAATCACTCTGCTTTGGATCCCACTTTAAACTGTATATTTAGTCCCGCTTAGTTCAGCAGTATAAAATGAGCTAAAGACAAGGTTTACGAAACTTGCGTATTTTCAGATTAATCGACAATTTATTGTAGGTTTCAGGAGTATTCTGGACGTCAAACACTCGCTCCGCCAAAACTTTTCCTCTCGTATTTCTACATTGAGCATTGCGGTTTTTTTTTTTTAACAGCAGCACGCTAATGGTTCTGAAGAAAAGCGGGGATTATATGGCTTTGCGAGATTCAAAACAATGAAGCTTATTCCTTCGCATTGGATGAGTCATTGCAGTTATCGGCAAGGGAGAGCTTTCCAGACGCTAATAGACTAAACACTGGCGCCAGCTGCAGCGTAAACACAATGAGACGGGCTGGAAGTTAGAACAGCAGGTGGCAGAAGGGAAATCATCGGCATTTTAAAGATAACGCAGTTGTCGAAGACCGAACTTTTATCAGCAGTGTGAAAAATCACATTACCATGCACACCAGTGGCGGATAATGAGCTGTTGTAGGAGAAGGAAGGGGGTCACTTTTCTTTTACTTATCATGCGGTTTTTGTTCGTTTTAAAGAAGGTTTTCAGAACTGTTTGCTTTTTTTTAGACGCCAAAGGAGCCGGTGTGCGCACACGAGCAAGAATATCGTGGGCGAAACAATTAGCAACGGCCCCCCCCCCCTCCCCGTTTGCTGATAGATAAAGGGGAGAAGTCACTCAGACAACAAAACACTGTTTTGGCAAATTTTATGACCGGCACAGTTGGGAAACGTATGAAGCGGGAAACTGGAGTTGCAACATACGTAAGATCGATGTCAACTTTTGCCGGAAACCTAGATGACAACGCATTAAGCGGGTTGACGATCTTTAGTTGTCCTATGCGGCTTTGATTATCTGTAACAGTTTCCCTTTTTTTATGAAGTTCTACAGGGCACAAAGAACACGCTTTTAATGAAAGTGGTTACCGGAAGTTGTCTGCTACCAGGCCAAAAGTTGCTCGCTCACGGGAGCGAGCTCAGAGCTAGACAGATTGGTGAGACTTCCAGGCGCCAGGCGCCAGGCGCCACGCGTCTTGTATTTTGGAACATTCGTGCGATCTTGTCTCGCAGCATTTTTCATCTGGCACTGGTGAATATTTCCAAGGTGGCGCATTCAGCGGGGAAAGAGCTTGACCTCCCATGCACATTGACAAAGAATGTCAATGTCCAGAGGGCATTTCGGGCTGCTTCCCTCGAGTTGTCAGCAGCTCTTAGGACAAGGAAACATGTCAAGATCAAGTTAAAATAACGTCCAACCTTTTTCCACATTCGATCTTCTCTTGTCGACTTACGCAGGTGTCTACTTCGAATTAAGCGAAACCAGTTTTGCGGAAGGGTCTTGTAAACAACTTCGTATTAAAAATTATCCGTATTTCGATTTATCCGTACTAAAATACATTATAAATCCTATCTTATCGGCTGGGGAATGGGAAGAACTTCGAATTAAAGGGTACTTCGTATTAACCAATATCGTATTAACGAGGTTTTCCTGTATTCGACATTTAATTATGTAATATAATTTAAATATTTTGAATGTAAGTAAATTCATATTGAATGAGTCTACATATAAAATTTGAATTAACAAAAGTGCAAGTTACAAGTTATGAATAATAAGACAAGGTGATTCAGAATTGTTGTTAGGGGTTTCAGGGTCCATAATTTTCAAGCCGGAAGCAGCAGAGTCGAGGTTGCTTACAGAATGTGAAGGGGGTGTTATGTCCTAATATTTATGACATAAACAGAAATAAACATCTTAATATTGGAACTTCATAATTAAATATATTAAAACTTGTAACAAGGTGGATTACATTATTAAAACTTAAAATCATCCATAAGACACATAAACAAGGTGCATAATCGTTACTATGCACAGATTATTACATTGGACATAGCTGCCAGTTTACCATGTACAATAATGCATTTTATAATACATATCAATCTTCTCCCCTTCCATAGAAAACAAACTTATGAGGGGTAAAACACTCGTGTCCTTTTTACTCTTTGAGATTTCCTTCTTCTCATCGAACTACGTCCTAGACCAAAACTATTCCCTTGCTTCTTAGATGAACTAGTTCCTGGATCAAGATTATTTCCTCCCTTCGAAGACGAACTGGTTCCTTGACCAAGTCTGCTCGCTTCCTTCAAATATGAGCTACTTTCTTGCTTCGGAGATGAACTGTGAGCATTGTGTTCTTCACTGTCGCTTAGTGCCTGCCGATGCATTTCATTTTTAATTGGAGGATATAAATATGCATGATATGCACTATCGTCATATTCCTTGGGTCTTTCTGACTGATTTGAATCTTCTCCTGTTTCATGAAGAATCTTTAAAAATGAATTGTGTACATTTGTGTATCTGCCACTTTCTACATCTCTTACTTTATATACAGCAAAACTGCATCTTTCAATAATTCTCCTTTCCAATATATCATTCTTTCAGGGCAGTAATAATATACTTTACTTCCAATTGAAAAGCTCTCACATTCATAATGAACATTTTTAGTGTCATCTTTAATGATTATATTACTTGCAGTGTTGTAAGAAAACATTGATGAACTTGGAGATGTTCCAGTTGATGGCAATGGAGTATTGTTATGCCAGTGAATTACTGTACGCAGCAGTGATTCTACCTCAGTATTTAATTTTCTATCATCCCCCTTTGGAATATCTCCTATGAGGGTTAAATACCTTTTCACGGTATTAACCGTTCTCTCCGCTAAACCGTTCCCGTTTATATGGACATGAGTGCTTTAACTCAATGCCCAACCTTTGACAGAACATCTTAAATTGTTCACTTGCGAAGGATTGTCCATTATCTGAGACTAACTCTTTTGGAGAACCAAGTATGTAAAATTGGCTTTTTAAATGTCTAATTCCTTCCTGAGCCGTTAAATTAGAACATTGCCAAACATTCAAAAATTTCGTGTGAGCATCAACACCCAACAGGAATAAATAACCTTTGAAATAGAAGTGATCGACATGTACACTTTCCATGGGTTGTGATGTCTGTGTCCATGATATAAATTGTCCTTTTGCTGGAGCTCTTACATTTGCCTGACAAACATCACATTTTGCAACAAAACTTTCAATGTCAGAAGTCATTTTAGGCCAGCAAACTAAATCTCTGCAAATCTGTTTTAATCTCACTACGCCACTGTGCAGACCATGAATTTGAGTCAGAAACTTGGATCGCAGTGTGTCTGGCAATACAATTCTATTTCCCCACATCAACAATCCATCTTCTGTTGACAGTTCCAGACGTTCCTTCCATAAAGCTACTTCTTCCTCATTGATTTGTGGATCAATTCCTCTTGGCCAACCATTCATGACGTAAATTATTACTTTAGACAACAAAGTATTGCTTTTTGTATGCTCCTTGATCTCAGATATGCGTAATGGTTGTAACTTTTGTTCTAGATCTGCATACACTGTCAAAACAAAATCTGATTGCAATTCTTCAGGTAGTGGTAATCTTGACAAAACGTCTGCTATTGGAACCTTCTTAGAATACACTATTTCATAATTCAGAGATGCCATGAATATTTTCTACCTCTGCCCACATGCATTGTGTTGCATTGGCACTGGTGTATTCAAATCAAGCAATGATTTGGCAGTCGTTGAGTCAGTGTATATTGTAAATTTTTGACCTGCCAGATTTAAGTAAACATTCTTAACTGACGAAACAATGGCTAATGCCTCTCTTTCTCCCTGACAGTAATTCTTCTGAGCAGATGAAAGTGTAGCTGAAAAACACGCCACTGTTCGATGTTCGCCATCTATCTTGTGCTCTAATTGTCCTCCAAATACCGTAGCAAGAACTGTCCGTTTCTAGGATTATTTCTTTTGAAGGATCGAAAGGAATTATAGCAGGTGTCTGAACAATCTTATCTTTAACAGCCTGAAATTCCGATACACATTGATTAGTCCACAACCATTTTTCGCCTTTCCTCAGTAGTCTATGAAGGTGTGGTATTGTAGATGACAAGTTGTGTAGAAAACGGCTTTCAAATGCAACCATCCCTAAAAAACTTTGTAGTTGAACCTTATCCTTTGGCTCTGGACTTTCTAAAATAGCATGCACATGCTTTTCACTTGGTGTGATTCCATTTGCCGTAAAACGTCTTCCTGAGTAAATCACTTATTGCTCTAGGAATTCAGATTTACTTAAATTGACTTTAACATTAAAGCGTTCCAGGACTTGTTTTGTTCTTAGGAAACATTCTTGTAGCCTATCTACAGAAATGATAACATATCAATAAATTCTGCAACTCTTTCCAATCCTGTTAAAATTGAATCAATTACCTGTGTGAAAAGCTGAGATGAAACATTTGTACCAAATGGTAAACGTTGCATTCTGTACAAGTGAGAATCATAATTTAAACACAATATGTTTTGAGAGTCTGGATGCAAACTTACTTGTGAAAATGCTGACCGTAAATCAAGCCTGGTGTAGTACTTTCCTACTTTAACTTTTTGTAAAATATCAGGAAAATTTGGTAGAGAATACACTAAACCATCGGTTTGAAAATTGACCATTTTCGAGTAATCTACACAGATACGTATACAATTATTTGATTTCTTAACTGGCACAATAGGACGTGCCCATTCGGAATGTTCTATAGGAGCTATAATATTCTGCTTACACATATTATCTATTTCTTGTTTTATTTGATCTCGTAATGAATATGCTATTCTGTGCTTTCCTGAACACAGGCCTGGCATTCTTCTGTAAAGGTATTGATACCTTGAAATCTTTATTGGGTGTACTAATATCCTCATTAAAAACTTCTGCAAAAGATGTCAGCAATTGTGAACGACAGTCTTCAATATTCATTTGTTCTAAATTACTTGAATTCTCTACCTCGGCTTTATGTTTGTTCAGAATCATGGCTTGGCTATTTTGCCCTTGCACATTTGATGTTCGTGAACATTCACCTATATCATCAATCCTTTACTGATGTACCTTTGGAGTATCCATTATGCCTGAACGCTGAATTTTCAAACAAGCATCTGGTAGCGAATCTTTTGATTCTAGACCTAAGCAAGCATGTGTAGAATCTTCCTATTGAATGTAATCAGTTTCAGGAAACTCATTTAGAAGTTTGCTGCGCCAATCACAAAAAAATATGTTCATTGCAGCTCTACCAATCAATATATTTGTATTAATCTTATCGCCAACAACAAAAGGCATCATGTACATTTTGCCATGATAGTAAAGTTGTAAGCTTAATTGGCCTAATAAACACAATCTTTCACCTGATATCGACGTATATGAATTTAATAACGGACTCAGTGTGAAGTTGCCTATAAGATTAGTTAATAAATCTTTGGAAATGAAATTAGCAAAGCTACCAGAATCAACAATAGCTTCTAAGGATTGGTCTTGTATTATAAAATTAATGTACAAAGGTGAACGTTCATTTCACAATGAAATTTGCTCAGATGCATGTTGCAAACTAGAAATAGATTCATTTGCTTTTTTATTGTACATTTGTTGCGTGCTTCTACTTAAGAAAGTATATGCACCATCTTCTTGCACACACAATAAGCTATTTTGAGAGTTGTATTCTCCATAACTATTACCTTTGGTATCTAAGTTACTGTTTCTCATTTCACAATTTCCCTTATACATAGTAGATAAATTGACTGTAGGTACGTTCCATTTTTTATTTCTTTCGAAACATGTAGCCGAGAAATGTCCTTTCTTCTTACAGAAGCTGCAAATAGCATTGAATGCAGGACAGTTCTCTTTGAATGTGCAACCTAACCTTGCACAGTGCTTACATTTTATATCACTTGCCTGATTTTGCCGTGATACAAATTTTTGGCTAAATGCAGTTTGGAGTTTAGATTGTGGCATCCCTTTGTATGCATTATTTGTTCCGAATCTTGATTCTCTTGTATGTTGTTGATTCTTTGAAAAATGAGTTTTACCAAACGAATTGTTTGTACTGAATTTACATGAGCCGTGTACCTGTTTACTTGCACCTACCAAAATACTATTTTGGTTTACTTTATTTGTACATATTATTTCATGTTGAAGTACTACATCACAAACCTTTTCGAATGTGCTGGGCATGTCTGACAGTAATCTATCTTTTAGCATACTGTCGGGAAGTCCAAACACGAGTTTCTCTCTAAGACGTGTGTCTAATTCATCTGTTGTAAACTCACATGTTATTGCAGCAACTTTTAAGCGATTTATCTACGATGTAGCTGTCTCACCTTGCTCTTGCGTTATTTGCATTTGTTGAATCCATTTATTAACTTGTGGTGCATATATTTTTCTCAATGTAGCAAAGAGTTCCTCCAAGGTGCAATCTTGTGGATCCTTTGGACTTAATCTGTGTTCCAGCTCTTGATATGGTAAACTACCGATTACAGAAATAAGAGTAAACACTCGTTTCCTTTCTTGTATATCGTTAGCCTCAATAAAAGCCTTGAATCTTTTAATATACGAATTTATATCCTGGCTTGGGTCATAAGCCTCAAATGCAGGTATAAAACTTAAGTGTTTTTCCATACTGGCTCACTTGGACTTAATTACTATAATTCGACTTACAGTAGTAATTATTTATCTTCTTTAATCCCATCCTCGTTGCCATTTTGTTATGTCCTAATATTTATGACATAAACAGAAATAAACATCTCAAAATTGGAACTTCATAATTAAATATATTAAAACTTGTAACAAGGTGAATTACATTAAAAACTTAAAATCATCCATAAGACACATAAAAAAGGTACATAATCGTTACTATGCACAGATCATTACATTGGCCATAGCTGCCAGTTTACCATGTACAATAATGCATTTTATACTATATATCAGGGGGTGACTCAAAAATTTTATACTTTAACCTTTAGCAGACAGAAGCCTTTCCCACACGCATAAGTGTATATCCTCTCCAGATGTGAACTTTTCAAGTTCACACTTTTTAAAACTTGCCGTGATGTACCAAAAAATGTAGCTGGAGAACTAATTGTTGTAGAGATATGTATTTTTTTTTAAAATCACGGGCTCTTAGTGAAGGTGAAATTTATACATTTCAGCTCCCAGTAACAAAACTTAAAAGAAGAAAATCGAAATTTTGCACTAAAGAAAAATGTGCCTGCATGCCCGTGGCTACCACAATAGACCAAAGTGAACAAAAAAATTAGTATGTAGTATTGGTAAATTCCTACAACAATGCAAAGTTGCATTAAAAATGGGCTCATACTACTTTGCTGGAGTTTGGATATCTCTTGTTCTGCAAAAATGCTGTGCAACACTTTTGTGGAGTTTAATTATTCTGTAAGGATGCAAAATGCATGACTATTTAATTTTGCACCAACTTTATGTGGTAAAAGTAAATTACATAATTAAATTATAGCTATTTTAATTTTCACATTTTAAATCAAAACTTTAGTGGACTGATGTATGATTGCAATGGAATATTTAGTAATATTTATAAATATTCCTAACAAAACTTTTAATAGGACTGGCCCAATACTGATGCCGATGTATCTGTATTAGCCAGTACCACTGGTATCAGTTGGAATTTATATTCACTGATACTGACCGATACTTTTCCATTCTAATTATCCTTAAAATTGCTAAAAAAGATTTTTTTGTAGTACCACTATTGTGTAGAGAAGTGGATTTTGTGATTATATAACCACAATTTTAATATTCCAACGTGATTAATGTTTCTAAAGCAAACTCTGGCAAATTGATCGTTATATTTGAAGTGGAAAACTTACATGTTAATATTAACCCTTTCTCTACCAAGTTGGAATTCAACATGTTATCCTTGCAGACCAGCATGATAATGTATGTTGTCAATACCATGCCAGGAAATCACATTTTGTTTCAAAATATATTTATTAATCATAAAATACACTCCTCACAAAAAAGTTTGGAATATTGTTATATTAGGCAATAGGTGGTAGGCAAGATCTTGGAATTCAACAACACGTGGTATCTGTCTGCTGGATGTGATCATGCTTTCGCCTACATATCCCACCCTGCCTATCACCTAATCGTCGCCACCTTGTAATCAAGGAGCCCCGGGTTTGATTCCTGGTGGAGGCACATAGTGGTTCGGATCCCACTTTAAAGTGCAGGTTGTAACTAAGCTGTAAAAAAAGGCCCATCTCATTGTAGTCACGCTCAAACTCAACTGCATGAAAACAGGATCTACTGTATACAGAGTACCAGTGAAAGTAAGCTGTTGTCCCAGTCCATTCTTCTAGGAAATTATTTTTACGAATTCAAACCAGAACTTAGATCTTTCCAATTTTATTTTTAACAATGCCAGAATATAGAATTCTAATAAACAAATAGTTTATATTTCCCTTTCTTTTTATATCAAATTCAAATAAATTAATATCCTAATACTTAATAGATTAATAATTGGGGGACAATACGTGAGTAGTGCACGTGGCCATACGACTGAGAATTATAGATTAGGTTCCTGGATACTGATTCTAATAATAATCTAATTATCCATTGAAATTAACAAATCTACTATTGAACAAATAAATAAATATCTAACTAAAGAATTAGAAGGAACCCCAATCTACTTACATCTCCCATCGGATAGCCACACTCACCATTCACGTGTACAGTAAGAGTCACTCCACTCTTTCCCCCTTAACGGATGCCTTCCGACTGAGCAGGCTTGATTCTTCCTCATGGCTCTGAGCATGCTAGCCAATCAAAATGAGGCAAGACGTCATACAATGATACCAACTCACTTCGTGGGCAGAGGGTTATAACGTTCAGTCCCGATTAGCTTTACTGTGCATCAATTAAACTTAAAATACCAATCAATCAAAACCTATCGCCTAATATAACAATATTCCAAACTTTTTGTGAGGATTGTGTAAAAGTATAGAACATGTATTAGAAGAAGCTTGTGTTCTCACTTTCATGTGTTCATGTGTACAGTCACAGACACTTCTGGATTGTAATATTAACTTTCAATGTGATCTTTACAACCCAGAAGTGTCCATGACTCTAAAAGTTCACATCTAGACATGATTCTCTTGATAGGAAGGGGAGGGGGAATGATATTGCACTCGAAGAAGGGTCATTTCAAATCAAATCATACAGAAAAAGTAAAAAATGGTATGCACCGTCTCAGATTTTTTCAACTTTGCTACATTTTCCCCTCATGTTATCCTTACAAGAAATGCAAATTTTTAACATTCTCAGACATTTGTCACCTTACAAAAAAAATGGAATCATGCATTAGTTATTTCATGACCTCATTACTACTCACTGGTTAGAATTTATTGAAAATTTACACTTGTCTTAAAAAATAAGCAAACTTGCTTGGAAACACAATTTTATGACAATTTGAACCCCAAAATTTTTCTCTAGAGTTAAAGAAAAATGTTCAAAAAATATAGGAGTCGGTTTCAAAGTGGATTATCACCAGGAGTTCCACTTTCAAAATGGATGAAAACTGTTAACAGTGAAAGCTTAATATATATATGCATATTAACAAGATCAAAGTTCATAATGGAGAAATGTTGAAAAACAAAACTACACTTTGTCAACCCCCTCTACTGTGGCAAGTAAAGATGGAAACACGGAGTTCCTAAAATGGCACCATAGTATTTTACTCCTTTTTTAAGTGAATGAATTATTGTAATTACAAAAATTTAAATCAAATATACAGGATGATTCAAAAGTTTGGCACCATAGCACAATGTTACCAGTGCAGATAGCTAAAAATGGAAAAATTGTTGGGTCTCTTCCTAACATTATTTTCAAGTTCCTAAACATTGTTGTTAACACTGTTTAAATGTTGTATTTATTTGAAAAAATAACACTTACATCTACAAGTCTAACATCTGTCTGGTTCTAGTATTTCACGTGCGTGTTAACCATATTAAGTACAGAGTTGAGAAGACAGGTTTCCGTCTCCCACTTTGAAACCCATGGAAGAAGCAAAATAAAAGGGGATGCTGATAAGTTTTTAGCTTTACCTAGAAGAAACAAGATGTGGTAAATGATGATGATGAAGTTTTTATTCAACATATTCTCCGTGGAGACTAACACACTTGTGCAACCTTTCTTGGAACATTTGAAGACCTAAAAAAATGTCTTTGGATGCTCCTGAAACCACTCCTTACAGCCTGGATGTCCTCAGCAATGGCGCCAAACTGATATTTTTTAAGGGTGGTTATCGGAAGGGGAATACGGTGGATGGTCTTATATTTTGAACCCCATGGCAGCCAATTTCTGCATTATGATAGAGCCCATTGCAGTGATGCGTTGTCTTGGATGAAAAGTAGTCTGGACAACTTTTCGCAGCATGTTGATGCCAGTTTGTGCTTCAGATGACCAAGAAGTAGTGTGTATTATTTATTTTTTACACTGAAGCCCTTATCGAGATAGTCAACCAACAGCACACCATCCTTGTCTCAGAAGACGGCCGCAAGAACCTTGCCAGCTGACTTCTGGAACCTTCACTTATTTAGACATAGTGAATCACTGTGCATCCACACAAGATTGTTCTTTCATCTCTGAATCATATATATAAATATATGCAGTTCTCATCAACAATTACCAATTGGGCCACGAAGCCATTATCATTCCACTGAAGAACTGCTTTGGACTCTCTTGTTCTACGTTGAGAAGTATCGGGATCCACTTCCCGGAAGCTTCTCAATGTCAAGGTGGTGATCCCCCAGTATTTGTGCAATATCCTCATGAATTTGACTTGCGGACTTTCTTTGTAAAAGGGCCCTGTTTTGTCGCAAGAAACTACAAGGATGAAGAAGGTTCATTACAACATACAATTTTTTTTATATCAAAACAGGAGGAGGCACAAAGGCTAAGGACTTATCAGCACCCCTCCTCCCCATATGTAAAAAACTTAGGAGTAAGTAAAAAAAACTATGGTTTAGCCAATACCAATGTATCGGTAAGTATCAGTTGAATTTTCGTCACCAATACCAATGATCTTTAGTGGCTAGAAGAGCATCCAAGAGAAACAACTTGTTCGTCAAGATTTGTCCTTTTCGAAGTTTCCCTCGCCCTTCCTTGTGACTTGGGGGTCAACCCAGGAAATTTCCTTCTGGGAAGCAGATAAGTTCAAAGGCAGGACTAAAATGCTGCACCCAAACATGACATTGAAGGCATGCAACTTCCTGATGGTCAACTCTATATGGAAATAAAAGAAACCATTCATTGCCAATTCTTGCTCAAACTCATGGAGTAAGAACGTGGATGTTTTATCATGCTGGGCTGATTCCAAAGTTCATGGGAAAGGAATGAATCTCACTGTAGGGAAGGAGGGTTGTGGATTCCTACCCTTTTGTGTGACTGCTGGTCGATACCAACACTGCAGCAACTTGTTTTTATTGCAAATGACAGAGAATTAATGGACTGCAGGGTATAAATAGAGTCAGCCAAATGAGCATTATTATATATTTGTATATATTTTTAAGTCGTTTTCCTCCTTCTATAAGTTAACCAATATGACAAGAATGTTCTTTACATGAAACTGAAACAGCGACACTTCTAATAATCCACCGATTTTTCAGTGTACCTGCAACACTTTTAAAAAGGCTTGCAACATTTCAAAAACTTTTTCTTTTTGCATCCTCTGGGTCTAGAAAGAAGTTCACATAAAATGTCTCAAGATATTTTAAAGTGCTATAATGCTACATGAGAATAAATTGGGAGTAATTTAATGTCATTAATAGTATGTGATGAGATGTTTTGACTGTAACTAGCCTTTATTATTTTAAACTGGAATTATACAAGTATCGGCATTGGTATCAATCAGAGTATCGGTATTGGCTCAGCCCTAGTAAAAAGCAATTCTTGGAGTAATAGTTTCCTTAAGAGTAAAATAACATTTCTTTCGCAAGTTTTTATGGGTCTTGAATTGAGAACATACATATGTTCAGAAACAGTTTCTTACTTCGAAGTCACTCATGCAATTTGGAATCTGTATAGCTCAGAGTGGGTAACGACATAATTAGCAATATACATATATATGAAACCAATTTATTAACATAGTAACAATTATAATTTACATGTATTATTCAATTGTAACAATTAAAATTTACATGCATTATTCAAAACAATTTGTGCAAAAATATAAATATCTGATTTTCTTATAAAACCACAAGAATCACTCGTGAAAGTTACCAACATTGATTAATAAATTAAGCCAAATATATAGATATTTTATTAAAATGGATGAATGTATCAAGTAGAATGGAATTTTATAGTTTTCCAACAATTTTTCTGTAGAAAAGTACATTCATGTATTGTTGCCAAGTTTTCAATTATCAATACACACAGTGTCATATTTCATCAAGTAATTGTTGTGTATTAAACAATTCCTGTGTTTGTTCAAGTGACCGAGTACTTCTTACATTATTGCTCACTGTTGCTCCTTTTTTTACTTCATCATGTGATGTTTTTTGCACTTTCCTCTGCCTACCCCGAACTCTTTTCTTCAACACACCAGCTGTTGTATCTTCATCTGCATCTAAAAACTCGTGAAGTTTATCTTCTATAATGTTTTTGGATGTTACCGTAGCCTGTATTTTGCTTTCACTGTCAGTGTCCGAGTCTTCTTCTGTTTCTGCTCCATAAGGATCATCCTTATCATCACTGATTCTTGGACTAGTTCTAGTGACTCTATCAGCTGTAATGAAAATTTTAAAATATTAAGTATGTACTAAAATAAAATTTCACCTGATACCAGTCAAGAAAATCATGAAAGTCAAGAAAAGAAAAAGTAAAGAAATCAACAAGTAGGTCAAGAAATAAATAAAAAGTCCAGAAATTATACTTGTGGTCAAGAATGTTTGCTATCACAATGACTGATTGATAGAGGCACATATTTTTGGTAAATAAAAAGCAAAATTTCGGTATAAAAACTGAGTCAATTTCGGGTTCAAAAGCGGTAAATAAAATAAAATATCGGTGTTATAGCGGTGAATAATCACATAAAAAATGCTATATAAAATGGCATTTTGGTTTTAAAATTGTGAATATAATCCTAAATTTGATTTAAAAACTACACTTATTCCACAGAATTAACATTTCACTTCTAACAGCCCATTTATGTGGTTATCCGAGTATTAAGTTTATTTCTGTGTAAAGGAGTCAATTTTTGTTTCTCCAATATTAACAGCAGAATTAATCAATTTTCCCGGAATTGCATAACTCTCAGGATAATTCAGACCTCAGAAGGTGTCGCGTCGGTGAATAAACCCTAAATTTCGTGTTTAAGAGTTAATTTCGCTTTTTGCAGTTCATTTCGCATTATTTCGTGACAAAACATGGTCACAAAATACATCTCACACCTTCCAAAAACATGAAAAATTAACACTACAATGTGTTTTTTCAATTTTCGTTTTTTCGTCAAAAACGAAATATGCATGCCCCTACTGATTGATTTATTTAGTTTATTCTACTTCAATTTTCTGCTCCTTGGCTAATCTCGAAAATGAGGATGAAAGGTGGTAAGATAAGATGGATGAATGAACAATCACAAATATATAGGGACAACTACACAAGCCCCACATAAGATTATACTGGCTGTGAGTCCAGATGCTGGAGCCTCGCTAGGCTGCCAAATGCAGTCCAGGATGCATTCATAGATAAAGCAAGTCTAATGTCTAATTCTCTTGTTAAATACAGCTTCAGTTTTCATCTTAACTGACCTTTTAGTAGGGTTTTTTCATTAAATAAATATATATTTTCTTAATTGCCAATTTTCAACTTTACCTAAGCAGCAGTAGAATAAAAAAACGTTAAGAAATAGAATAAAATCAATATAAAATGGCAAATGTCATGAAGAACCTGAATCAATAATAAGCTAAACACTGGTGCAATAGGACACACAAGCTAAGTGGCTCTTCATTGGGTGATGTGTGGTCAGCATATGAAGTCCCACCAAAACTGTTTTCTGGCTTTCTAGACCAGAGTCTGCTTTTTCTTTTCCAGTAGTTCCAAACTGTCATCATCAGAACAACTTGCACCGTTTTGCAGGAGCTTTTTCATCACAACAACTGGCATGTATGGGTGAAAACAGTAACAGAATTATGCACTAAAGTAGAAAATATTTTTGGAAATTGCATAATCTAATTCATCCCATTTCTGAAAAACACATTGGTACAGGGTAGTGTGACGTCTTGCTCAATTTCGATGTTGTTTGGAACAATCAGTCACAACCCATTTTTTTATTATTTATTTGGAAGTACGTGCTTTTTTCCCCCTGGCTATCTCCCTGTAATAGAAATAAATAACACACCCTCCACAAAAGAAAATACTTACAATATATATATATATATATATATATATATATATTAAGTTTCTCAATCACGGGTGGCTGCGGTGCTGTAGGGAGAAAACCAAAAGGATCTGACAATCAAAATGGGCACAAGTCTAAACTACCAACAAGGAAAACGTCTGCCCCGAGAAGCTGTCTAGGTGGCAGTCTCGTCGCCCCCCTGCGAGCTTCTTGGGAAAACAAACGAAGTTTCTCCGCGAACTGACAATTCCATGCATCGGTCTAATTCCTCTATACAGGATGGGCCGGAGAATGTGGCGAAACGGGATAAACAAGTCCCGATTCACCACAGTAGGTCACACAAAATGAATATACCTCCTTGTTGGTAGAGGAGTAAATGTTAATGTGTGCAGCAAATGATGAAATTGGGTTCAGAGTCTGTCTGTATCACAGTATTTTTTGGTCGTTTTCTAACAGGAAAAAAAGTCACTTGTGCTGCAAACATACATGTTAAAAAATGCATTTTTTGATGATTCCTAGCAGCAAAATAAGGCCTGAATGAGTCAAATGTTACTAATAACATTTGTTTAATCGGATTTTCTCTACATGCTGTGTAACATTCAGGCATGTAGCCAGGAGGGAGGGCTAAGGGGGCTGAAGCCCCTCCCCCCTGAAATCCTACAAATCATCTAATTTAAATAGTGTACAATGGTAATTAGACTTCTGGGTGTCCAAAGAATCAGAATAAATGTCTATAAAATGTGGTCTCCTCTTCCCGATCGAAAAATGAAGTATTTAGATTTCGGTCTGTTAATAATATGGTAATTGCTCCTGATTAATTTTACTTCCTTAGCAAGATTAAACATTAGATCGAAAAAGTTTAGTGTATAATAGAACAATCAGCTTATATTTTTACATTCTAAATTTAATCCAAAGAATGTCACACAGTATAGACTTTATGAGTAAAATTTGTCCCTAACTTTTAAAATCTTTTTTTGAACGGAATGTGTAAAAGTTAATAACAAAATACAAT